>NC_143012.1:73939691-74299691 GCF_055824585.1 Amblyomma mixtum | reverse complement strand
ACAAGTGAACATCCTGCCGTGCCACAAAGCTCCCAACTAAGCACATAAAAATTTTGCTGATCAAGAGCAAAGAAAATCCTCACCCCTGGTGATGTGTAGATGAAATCAGAGGGAAATTCCTGAACAATAATTAAGCTTACAGCCCCTAAGCCAACCTCAGACGTTTCCTTTAGAATTTGAAAGGCCTTACAAGTGCTGCACGCTTTGTGGGTGAGATAGGAAGCTTCATTACAAATGAAATGTGTAGAAATCAAATCCTCTTATGAGAAAGACTCATAGTCTCAGGCAATCCAACGTTACCTGAAAATGAGACTAAATGCTCTCACTCAGTAGGTACTACATAGGTGTATAAAACACATGAAGTGGTTTGTAGCACTGTAAAGAACATAACTGAAAAGTTACGGAAACTCCGGAATGCTTTAGCTTTGAAGATTAGTGATATTTTAGAATAGTAGTGTACAGCGGGCTTCGAATAATCATTTTCTGGGATATGCGCAAATCTGTGGTCTTGGCAAAATTCCTTCATTGGGCTTTGCTTAACGCCATATTTGGCAAACCTGAGCTTTGCATGGCGGAAGAGCGGTGCAGAGCATTCTTTTAAAC
This sequence comes from Amblyomma mixtum, assembly GCF_055824585.1. Taxonomy (NCBI): domain Eukaryota; kingdom Metazoa; phylum Arthropoda; class Arachnida; order Ixodida; family Ixodidae; genus Amblyomma; species Amblyomma mixtum. The sequence goes on along the minus strand of NC_143012.1, from coordinate 74,299,088 downwards.
CCTTTTCTTACAACACCCTAAACCGTCGTGCATAGAATCCCAGTGGCATTGTTCTCATCACTGCTACCCCAACAATGTATTCACAAGGTGTAAGCTCCACTCCCGGAAACGTATTGCAGCATGTAACACGAATGGTGTATTTTATTTTAGAAGACAGAAAAAAAACGTGCGCCACTAAATTCGTAAGCAAATCAGCCATGAACTACGAGCTAGACAGTCTGTGTTTTGTCGAAGGTTTTTTCCTGAAAGTCAGAAATCTGTTATGACATCGTGTTTGAGGATTTCTCGTCTTTTGCTTTTAAAGGAACAAAAGTTGTTGTTTAAGACAGGCACGTAAAGAAAATTTAAGACATTATAACTCCGTGGACCTGGGAGATATGGACGAAGAAAAATTTATTTACCGCTTTCAGGCACTGTTCCTCATCATCTTCATCATCATCACATCTGCTTGTTCTGTGTGATAAAAAAGTAAAGACGATGAGGTTAGAGGCATTTAGTCTCACTCGTTGCAAATAATAAGGTGGCGAACAATTCTGCAGCCGTTGAGTCAAATAACAAGTTATTAAAATGTACCGTTTTAACACTTGCATAGGAGCGTTCACAACGATTTTTTTTATGTCTTCTCTGAAGCACTTTGGTGCATGTGCGTCTACTAGTTGTGGCAGCTGACACATTTAGACGCATCACAGCTGGCTCCCGACTGGAACAGGTGTTTTTTTTTGTAAACAATGCAGGCACTATATAGCTGCTAGTTAGTTTTTCGCACTAGAAAAATGCCAATACCAACAGTAATGTTATGTAGTGGAATGAGCGCTAACTCGTCTCTAGTCACATTAACGACTGCCTTCGTAATTACTTCTAGGAAACGAGCGGAAATCACATGTGCGATTTATATATGATTACCATATATTGCTTATTTTAGTAGGTATGTTCATGACAAACGTACTATAGAACAAGAGTTACGAATGCGAATGAATGCCGTTCCGATAATGAGTAAACATAGGATCAATAATAGAGCTACTGAGTATGCAGGAAAATCTATAAGTAACTGAGCCATCAGCTTACCCACCTGATATCGCGCAAAAATGTTCGCTTCCTTCTTGTTGAAAGCGGGCAAAGGTATACTTCCTCTTTTGTATGTAGCATGGCTTATGTTTAGTCTGGCTTGGCCCCTGCTTAAAATACCCTATTCATATAATTTTTATAAATCCCAACTGATTATAAGTGCAGAAAGTAAAGCTACTTAGAAATTAAAGCGTGATTTAATGATAGTACTCAGAGTGTTCGTTTTCATGAGTCATTCTTGAATTGCAATATTTATTTATTTCCGTATGTCTTTTAGTTATCTTTACTTACTTAGGTTGTGTTAAGTGCAATTTCAATCAAATTCGTATTATCGTGCCCGCTCGAGCCTATTTTGCAAGATACGAATTCCTGAAAAGCAACATACTTCATCGATCCACAAGACAAGGGCAAAGAGCAGAAAAAATTTTTGTGACTTTTAGTCAACCGTGCTTCATGGGCCACTTTCGGTCTCGTGAAAACGTTGTGCAGCCATTAGTCAGCGTTGCAATTGCTTCTTTCTGCCTTCCCTTTTCCTCCTCTTGCTCCCCACAGTAGCCAGTTGAAGCTTTCTTGCCCATAAACTGCTAATAAAAAATATGTCGTATTGACAGCGCCTGTTCTGAACTGATAAAATTCTGACAAGTTTTCTCTTGGGAATTTTTGTAAAATATTCGCACTCACGTCACAAAATGTGAGAACAGTTTTCTTGCCCCTTGTTGACCTCATTTTGGGGAATGATTATAGAATTAGGTATTAATGATAGATGTGTTGCGGCTTTGATATATTTCGCTGCTTGGATGATTCTCTACCAAAAGACTTTAGACTGCTTCCAGGCAACTATTTACCTACAAGCATCGTGCATTCACTCCTGCGTAACTTACTATTTTATACGTTTTGATATCACTCGAACATTTACTTCAATCGCGAGAGTCGACGAATTAAAAAAAAAACAAGCCCAGCATGCTACACGAACACGCTCATCATCATCATCATCATCATTTATTGTCCCTTAAAGGCCCCTGTCGGGGTATTACATAAGGGGGGAGCGTATACAAGGTTGGTGTGGAAAAACAAAGGTCACAAAAATATAACAATGCAATATAGGAACATAAAGAGAAGCAAGGAACGCGATAGTTAGAACGGTGCAGGTAAAGAATGCCTTTAGGCCACAAGCACCACACACGTCGGCGAGAGGTTAGGGCAGCAAAACTCAATACAGGAAAAAGAATTACATATAAACACAAATAGAAAAAAAAGACATGTCAACCCAGGTGATCTAACAACATCGCCTTAAACCTTGTCGCATCGTGCACATTTGTTAGTGAATCGGGCAGAAGGTTCCATTCTTCAATTGCGGTCGGAAAGAAGGACTTGTTGAAAGCATTGGTGGAGCCATGAAGTCGTTGGACACTATTTGAATTAAAAAGGCGGCGCGATGTACGAAAGGGAGGAGATATGAGGGAACCACGGAGACATGAGAAACTGAAGTATAACTTATGGAACAAGCAAAGGCGCGCAACTTTTTGTCTGAGAGCTAAGGAAGTGAGGTCAAGTGATGATTTAATGGAACTTACGCTGGAATGAAAGTCGTATGTTGATGATATGAAGCGGGCTGCACGGTTCTGGACGGCTTCAAGCATGTTAATTAGGTAGGACTGATGAGGATTCCAGATCGCGGATGCATACTCTAGCCTACTGCGGACAAAAGTTTCATAAGCCAGTTTACGTATGTTAGCGGGGGAAGAGGGAAGTGATCTTCTAATAAAACCAAGTGTACGTGAAGCGTCGGCCGTGATTTTTGTAATATGATCAACCCAAGTTAATTTGCTATTGATTGTGATGCCAAGGTAACGATAAGATTCAAATTGCAATAGGTCCTCAGAAAATAAAGAGTAAGGATAAGTTAAATTGGAGCGTTTCCGAGAAATTTGCATAAAACTGCACTTCCTAATGTTCAGTTCCATCATCCACAAAGAGCACCAATTTTCGATGAGCTTCAGATTGTTTTGGAGGGCAGCTTGATCGTCTTTAGTATTTATACGGCGGTAGATAAGGCAGTATCTGCGAAAAGACGGATGGTGGATGAGATGTTGTGTGGGAGGTCGTTAATAAATATTAAGAAGAGAAGCGGACCCAACACAGACCCCTGTGGTACTCTGGAGGAGACGGAAGTAGAATTTGAAGGAAGTCCGCCTATTACGGTGAACAGAGAGCGAGCTGTGAGAAAATTGAAAAAATCTTATACTCACACAAAAAAGAGAGCGACAAGCAGGAAAAGGCAGCAAAATGCAGTAGTCTTCATTGCTACCGTGCAGTAGACGCCTGAAGACAGGAGGATGTATGACGATGAACTTGGGACTGACCTTTTTATACACTCGAGCTAACCTTCTCAAAATTTGTAGTCGTGAAATAAGCAATTTGAAATGTTTTTGTCTTCGTAATGAGGTCCATCTAATATGCATCAGTAAGAAGACACCTAATGAAATTTCCGGACGTTTTATCAGAATTCTGGGGATAATTAACGGTTTTGTTTAAATACTTTTAGTGCGATTATAATTAGCTTTGCATGACTTTTCAAGTTCTTGCGTCATGTTTCACATGTAATGTTGGAAGATCACATTTTTATAATCAGTGAAATATTTGTTATCAGCTACCGCTAGTAGGTGGTAGGTTTATATTTATTTACTTATTTAGCAATACTGCAGACTCCTTCTATAGTCCAAGCACTCAAGAGGAGACGAATTACGCACAGTGACTGAAAGCATCCCTTAACGCATTCACACAACACTTGTGAAGAAGGCAGCCCAATAAGGCACAATGAATCACTCTTTAAATCCCATACGCAACGTTTAGTATTAACCTGCACCGAGATGACCAGAAAGTTTAGATGCGGCTGCATCGTCCGGCTGCTGCCTTGCGAACTCCAGGTTCTATTCTGCAGTATAAAGCTTGCACGTTATTCTTGAAAAGTAAATCATGTTGGGTCAGGTGAGCAGGGATTGGGGTCAGGGGTAGAGGAAGACAGTGGGCCCTCAGGCCGCTCTAGGTAGCCGAAAGTACTTGGGCTTCGGCGACACTGCACGACCCGGATTTGACATTCTCGCCAGGTATATTTCCATAGGTACGACAAGTATAGAAATAGCGCATTTCAAAACGGAGGGCTTCAAGCTTTCCTTTGTAGCCGTATGGCTGCGCTCGGTTGGATGTCAATTAGTAATTACTCTCTTATTACTAGAGACCGGATTTTAGGTAAATGCCTATTTTTTTCAACGCTTCGTAGGCGCACCATTTTTACATATGAGCACGAATTAGGTGTTGACAATATGTTTAATACTCTTTTTATAGAGCCTATAAATGCCTATTTTGGGTGTCAGTGCCTATAAATGCCTATTTCCCACGTCGGTGCCTAAAAATTCCCTATTTTACAGAAAAGGGGCCTGAAATACGCTGAAATACGCGAGGCATAGATTTGAGTCAATCAACCTGGAGATGGTGCTTGTCTACTACTGCTTCGATAGCTTTAACAATGATTTCTAGATGAATGATGTTTATTTTACCATGGATCCTCGTGGATGTACGTAGGCCCGTGCAGAACTATGATTCTTTTCGGCATATTCCGCATCAAGCAGCACTGTGTGTAACATTTTCTAGCATCTCGTATTTATGGTTTCCAGACCGTTCTAATGGCAAGGACCATTTGATAGTCGCGTGGCTCCAGACATGTGAACACACAAACTATAAAACACTCTTTACACAAATGACAACATATTTGTTAATGTTGAAGCATCGTGTATGCCTGCAATAAATAAGTTCAATTCCTGTGTGAGCGAAGACTGAACTCATTTGTCAGATGCTTTGAATCGGCAATGTTTCTGTCAATTTCTAAATACATCGCCTCCTGTTAAGGTGTTCATTGTTTCTACTTTTGTACACGACAAGCGAATTGCTTGTTTCGAGGTATACCAAAGTGTTTTAAAAGGGTTGGTAACCGTCCCTTTTGCTCTGCTGAAGCATGTGTATTGTACGAAAAGTTGCGCGACAGCCTTTAAAAAAAAATGGCTTCTAATGTTCGCACCTTGCTTAAGGTCCCAAATTATTCCTGCTGTGTTTTTGTTTTACCTTACGGCAGATATTGCGCGCTGAAGTTCGGAACTGTGTGCTCTTTTGATCAAGTTTATAGTGCCTATTTTTCTCCGTTAGGTGCCTAATATGCAATTTTAGCCGCCTATTTATGGCGCCTAAAACGTGCTGTTTAGTGCCTAAAAATCCGGCCTCTACTTATTACAAATCTACTCCACCTTGGAGATTCCCCTAAAGATTTCACCAAATTCAAAGAAAGAAAACAATCTTGGATACAGTTAGCAAGCGAGAATTAGAAAGAAAACTTGGGTTAGTAACTTTTTAGTAGTATCTTCGCTAGAAAATGCTCAGCGTATCAGTCATATTGGCATCCGTAGAAAAGGCAGGCACCGAGGAAAATAATCTTTCATACGTCTTTTTGCTTCTGCAACGCCGACACGTCTTCGGCACGAAGTAACACCTTTTGGAAGGAATACCGAAACAGCCCATTCCGACACTTGTTGGTCCATTGTGAGGGGCGGATAGCACGATAGGACCACATAACGTCTCCTATCAGTGATCATGCGGCCTACCAGCCCATTTATCGCCTTCTCAACATAGTCTGCGTTTACCGAAAGGTATGTTATAATTTGCTGTACACTTTTTTTACAACAGTGTTGCTGTTAAGTCGTCTGGTGACACATTTACTTTATTAGTGCCCATCTGACGCTAGCGATGAGAATTTCTTGGTACATAAATCGGTGTCAAACTCGGGACAGGTACTTTCTTCAGAAGCGAAAAACAACGCTTGTATTTTTTCTTTTGAGGCTGTCGTAGCTTTCGCATTACAAAAATACCTTGTTTTCCTGAACCGCAGCCTAGATAATAAATGTCGCTTTTTGCACCGCTTTAGCGAGGACTGAAAAACTTCATGTCATATTATTACATCACTTCTGCCAACGAAAACTTACATTTGAGCTATATGTAGATTTTCTTCTTTTAGATCATTAAAATATTAAAATGGTTTATTGGGGTTTAACGTCCCAAAGCGACTGAGGCTATGAGAGACGCCAAAAATATTAAAATGCTCGCCCGCATAAGACGCTTATAATGATATTGTACAGCTTCTAATGAGAATTGATTCCCGTGAAGGAGTCATGGCATCATGTTTTGCAAGCGCATTAGTCGGAAAAGGCCTAGGATCGTTAGAGGCTGGGGCATTGGAGCTACACCTATAACGAGACTTTCAGGAAGAGACATAAGAACGGAAATGAGGGGCTCGGCTAGGACACACATAATTTAAACATTTGAATCCGCGCAGTCCTGCCGTGTAGCCTGCCGTGTAGGTCCAAGTGGTCCAAACTTTTTCACAGTATAATAGGCATGTAAAAAGACGCATCAGCCGGGAATATGCAAATAAAATGAGGCATAACGCCAGGTGAGATACTGAGCTTAACATTTAGACTGAAAGCATAGTTGTCTCCTTGCCCTATCCTGACTCTTTTTAAAATAGTCACATTTTCTTTCTCCCCGAAGAAACCGGATTCAAAACATTTTTCTTCAAATATTTCTCTTCGACACAGCGAAGTTAGCCCCCCCAAAATCTCCTCCACACATTTGATAAGAAAAGAGAAAATAAGAGATATTAAGGAAGTTATAAAGAAATATTTAACAGCGAGGCAGACGAAGAAGAAAATTTACAGTATAAACCTACTGAATATACCGATAGTAAGACTGCAGTTCGGCTGGAAAGAAGTATCTGGGGCAAAGCCAGTAGTCACAATGTTCAACAATCAGTTTATCAATATTGTCCGAGTTCATACTGCACAAAATGCGGTCAATAAGCGTGGTAGAGCTGTCACTAACGCGTGTTGAGTGCAATAGCACGTTAGATTTGATATTATTTGATTTGTTGGGGTTTAACGTCACATAGCGACTAAGGCTTTCGCAGACGCCGCACTGATGGGCTCCGGAAATTTCGACCACCTGCGATCGTTAATGTGGACTGACATCGCACAGTACACGGGCCTCTAGAATTTCGCCTTCATCGAAATTCAGCTGCTGCGGCTGGGATCGAACCCGCGTCCTTCGGGCCAGCAGCCGAGCGCCGTAACGACTGAGCCACCGCGGCGGGTCAATAAGACGTTAGTAAAACCGTGAGACTCAACCTGTTCTTTGTAAGCAACCTTAGAGCTTACAAATAAATCTATGAATATCACCACAGCTGGAGCACGTATTCGTGCTCTTATACTTTTTAGCGCTAGCTGTTCAAAAAAGAAGCGTGTAAGCAATCAACAAAAGTGCTTACGCCATCGCTAGGAATTGAAGGTTGAAGGTTTGAAGGTTTATTTCCGCAACTATGTGTTGCGAGGACAGCCAGGGAAAAAGCTGTGTAGACAGCTTGAGAGGTCCTGGCTTCCTCTTACAGTGCAGCATTGACGGTATATTCGATATATTATGAGACGGTAATTCGGTATATTACTCCTTTATATATATTTTATTGGCTAGCAAACCTTCTCTCGAGTTTCTATCTTCGAATCTATTTTTCAGACGCACCTCTAACACATTCTACCACCTGAGTTCTGGCGATTGTCTATTCACGGTCAGCATCAGTAGAAAAGAGCAACTTTCTCAAACCGACGACATTACTGCTATAGAGTAAAGAACACACGTAGCGTTGGACACCTTTCTGTAACTCGAGCGTTTCGTTAACGAGATACGCCGTATCGCAGCGCCATTGCTAGGGCTCAGCTTTGAAGCGCAATTATTAGTCATGTAGGATCTTTTGCCCGAGCATCGAATACTCGGGATTATACTCGATGTGATTATACTCGTGATTATACTCTACCTTTCAGTCGCATTGGGTTCTATTTTTAGTTGCATAAAGACAGTTAAATTCGTCAGCAGCTTGAACCTTCTTATTTGAATGAGTGTTGAAAAAGTACCAATCAGACCCTCCTTGACGATGAAAACCTGAAAATCTTTCCTAATTCATAAATGACGTGCATGGTTTTCTAATTAATTGTTTGCCCCACTGATCCACTTTAGCCGAAATTGTAAGCTATCAGCATCTACACACAGTACGTAAGCAGCAGGTATCATAAGTAGAAATGTCACTTCAACTATACGGTGTGAAGCACCGTGCGCTCTTCTGAAAAGTACTCTTGAAAAAAGATGTTCGCTTGAGAAGCTTTTCAAGGACGCGTGAATTTAGCTTGTAATGCGATAAGAACCGACCTCATAACAACCATTACAAAGCAGTCTAAAGTTTATTTCCAAAGAAAAGACGCGGATATCTGAAATCATTTAGTAATGAACAGGTTTACAATCACAGACACTTTTCGTGTTATTTTCCTGAAAGTTGGAAAGTGAATAACATGCGGGGCCTGCAGTCCTTGATGGCTTTATTGGCTGCATTTTTCCATTACTCAACTGGGAGCTGGCCGCCTCGTCCCATTCGCCAAGCGAAGAGATAAGCGACCAATCTTGGAGCGCTCTTGTATGGCGTACTAGCGCACAAGTTTTTACATCGTAAATAGTTGGGACTGAAAAATGTCTAAGCGACAAATTTTTTGGGCCTCTGAATTCAAAACAATCTTTTCAACCTTGCATGCCTCATTTGTATGCACCGCATCTGCCGTTGGTTTTGCAGGTCACCACCTTCTTTAGATAAGCTTCACCTGCGAAACTGATCTTGGCAGGCTAATCACCGAAGAAAGTGCTCATCACGCCAGTGTTTCACTGGCTAAAACAAGCTATTTTCTTTATTTCATTTAGGTAGGCAATACGTCATCGGATTCTTCGAATTTTTCGTGGCAGCCCTGCGAAGACGCTTCTTCTGCTTGGCTACACCGCTACACTTCATTAGATTCCCTTGTTCATAATATTTCATTAAATGTGAAATATCCCACTTGTTTCCAGCCAATTTGATGATCTCAGTATTTTTCAAAAGCGTGGTGATGATGAACTAATCGACCTAAGCGATCACATGCAGTTTAGGCCCATCTGCGAAAGCAAATATGTGCTCATATTCCGTTATTGAGAGTACTTTCCTGTTAGCTCTTACCACTGTCTAAACCAACTTAATTTTTTACATTGTTTGAAGCGAAACCGCTTCGAATTCCTCAGTTACATCGCTAAACAATGTAAGGCTTATCAGAACAGCTTTAGGTTGGCAACAAATCACCCCTAAGTTAGCTACATGAAATTCTCCTCCTAACATCTAGAATTATCCCTGTGTCAGATAATCCCAAATTCTAACCTACCTTACTCTTTCTCTTTACAGTATTTTGAACAGTACCTGCAAAATTTATTTAAATAAATATTTCTGTTGATGTAGAGACCCATGTGCCGAACTTCGCGCACCTCTGTGTATTGTTTTCCCCAATATCGGCTATCTCTCCATCATAATATAAGAATAATTTTTAATAAGTATTGACAATAAAGCCAGCTCCATTTTCTCGTACGCTGAAAGCGAATAGGAACTTGTCGTGTCATCTAGATGTAATAGCATGTATACTGGTGATACTCTTAGAGCTAGCCTAGAATTCAGCCACTTTACTGCTCCCACGAACTGAATTCAAGGCGCAACCTTTAAAATCCAGTGCACACAACTGCAGCGAGTTCACATATTTATTTTATTGTGTCATGGCACAGTAGCAATTCACACAATCTTGGAACGCCACCGTGATATACGTGAAATGATCCAATTCATCCCGAGGAATATGGGCGCCGATCGCTCTTGCACTATTCGTTATGTCAATTGATAACCAGAATAACTTATTAGGAGACCACGGAAATGGTTTAAAGTTCGTAAATTTATAGATGCCTGCAAAAATATATTTATAGCTTTGCAACCCCGCCACAGGCACAAACAATCGCTGCAGATGCGCGATGTTGAAAATAGAAGATGTGAATGTTTGGTTTCTATGCAACACACATGCCTAAACTTTTGTAGCATTCATGCTTCTGTTTCCCTCTTTTCTCTTCATATTAGTACTGAAGTCAGTGACTATTTTTTCTTGCCGTAGGTATGTAATATACAGTAAACCCTTTTTAAAAGTAATGTCTTTACAGGGAAGTAGGGACTCAGTACAACTTCAAAAAACATTGACATTAAGCATTCATGTACTGTGTGCAAGCAATCTTGGAAGCGGCGTTCTCGAAACACATATGTGCGCAGTTCCTGCGTTTTCAGAGTAGCAGATGTCAGTGGTATCACAAAGACGTCATGGACACACCTCAGCAGTTGAAACATGTATTTCTGTATTTCGTCTTCATCTAAATTCTGGGAAAAAAACAAAATTAGTTGGGAGATGGCTACTTTCGATGCTGAAACTGCGAAGCACAAATTCTTCTCATGATTTATTTATTTCCAATTAGACAATCATTCTTGTTGTGAAAGGTTGCAATGAGTAGCATAAATCAATTTGTAATGAGGGATGAAAATTCAATTATGGTGTTATTGCTCAGTCGCATCGAAATAAGTGCTGCAATGGGGATACAAAGAAGCGTGTTAGATATTTCTCAGAAGCTTTTAAATGAACGAAAAGTTCTCCGCGGTGCGAAGAAATTAATTAGGCCCTGATCCAGGTGAAATCTTTCTTCAAACAGAAACCTACTCAAAATTCTGCATAAATTTCCTCTTTAGAAGCATATCTGCGCTTAGGTTAACCCAGCGGAATAATTACTGTGTAATTACAGTGTATTTCACAATGCGGAATAAGGTGTAAATGATTTCTAAATGTAAAAATTCTGCAATATGAGTCAATTTTTTCGCTAGCCATGTAATTAGAACTTCTTAAAGGCAAAAACGACTGACACAAAGTAGCTGTGCACCCTGTTTTCTTAGAAAGAGAAGCATGAAAACATTTTATCCTAGGCAGCGACAGAATTTCGAGCTGAGCTTACTCACTCAGCGCATTTATCAGCTCTATATTATATATTTGGTTGGGCATTTAGGCTTTCGTTTGGCTGTAGAATGCACACCTTCAGCCGTAAGACAAATCACAGCCGTGCTCTTGATAATACATGAAACCTTATCTGGCCATCACCGGCCTCCCATTCTTTCCCTCTTTTCCATCTCGTCCTCTCGACCTCCTTTTCTTAACGTGGTCACAAAATTTTCCCCTCTTCCACTACGCCACTTGTCAACCGTAGCAGGTGGCAACACCAATTTATTTTAATTAAATACCTTAAATTATAATAAAGTCTAATAAAGAGGAAAATAAACTAACCTATTATGTAGCCAAGTTCTTGAGGCTGACGCTACTCATTACCCCGTAGAAAGCAGGGCTATATGCTTAAAGGAAATATAAGTAAGCTTTCGCTTGAAAAATTTACTGGGCGATGAGACATTTGCAAGGACACTTCTTCAAATGCCCTTTAGTTTAGAATAGATGACTACTTCGGCGCTTTTACTGTAAGCCAGTGCTTTTCACCCGCGACTGAATTATTCTTGAGGGTGAAAGTGGGCGCAGGATGGTCGAATGTGGCGTATGGCGATTGGGTAGCGGCCTGGAGCTAGGGGGATGGAAAGTGGTGTGAAGGTGCTTGGAACATGGCACTGTTGAGGGCAGCTGGCTAACGCACGGCACCTTTGAATTCGCTTCCGCCTTCGCTTTTTTATTCCAGTGCAGCATGTGCTTCACTTGGATAGTGGCCTTCTGAAGGTTGAGGAAGTTGAGTTGGTGCTGGAGGCACTTCTGAGGAGGAATTCGTCCTAGTCCGGACCAGGACCCCGGAGCAGGACAAATTTTTCTTTAACTACGAAGTTTCTGAGAAAGCTGTTTAGCTTTCCTTTGTAGCCGTATGGCTGCGCTCGGGTTGATTGATGTCAATGAGTAATTACTCCCTTGTTATAGATCTACTCCAGATTTGGCGATTCCCCGGAACATTTGACCACAATAAATAAATGTGCAGCACGACACTCGAAGACATCGACATAATTACTTGTCTTCTTACATGGTTCGAAATAATAAGAAAACATTCCTGCTTTTTACATTAAAGGGCTGTAAAAGATCTGGCCCGTTTATCTAACGTTTTTAGCGCCGCCGGATTTCTATTTGTTGTGTATGCAAGAAACGAAGTATCATTTACGTTGCAGAGAAGAACCTAACAGTTTGGCCATAATTTTGGGAGCACACTATGGCGACCAAAGTTTTGACCCGGTTAACCTTGTGAAATTTAGGAATTATTTTGTACACATGCTACCGATGGTGGGCCGCGTACCTCTTGTATCTCTTTAAGATACTTCATTTTTTAAATAGAGGAGTTGTTCTTAGGTGCTTCGCATTTGGGCGTAGAGAATAAAAGAAGCGCGGACTTTTCTTTTGTAAATCAATTACTTTTTCTATTCCGTATGCGGAAAATATATACCAAGTTTCGTCAGTGATGTATTAGCGGGAATATTTAATACAGACACCCCACTGTGCTGTAAAGTTCCACGCTTAGATATTTTACGCCAACAGACTCGCTCAGGACTTCTCGAAACCAAACCGCGAGAAACTTTTGCTCCTGACCTTAACGTACAGAATTTGACATGCTACGCTAGATCGTCGGCATACTTCATCAGATCACCAACCACTACTACATACCGTTCGGCAGTCTGGAAGGGATCGTGTAATGCTTGTGAGATTTAAAAATGGGGCAAAAATATCTGGCGGAGTATAAAACGCACACCATCGCGACGTACGCCACTTGAATACCCTGCTTCGACTATCCCACTCATGAAAAAAAAAATCAGGAGCGACTGAGGTGTCATGGGGCCGACCTCTTCAAACCAGGCCATCTACAAACTGTTTGCTCTGCTGCTTCTCTCTCCAGCTCAGCCAAAGTCAGTGCTGAAACCTGGACGTTACCTACAAATGGGCTCTCAGCCTCTTACGCTCCAAGGGGGGCTTCTTTTCCTCTAACATTTCTAGACTTGAAAACTGCCACCTGACGCTCACTTCTAGATTTTACTTGCTCAATTCTTCTAGTCAGTTCTGCGAATTATGCACCCTCGTATACACTTTGCGTAAACTCTTTCAAAAAGTTAATAGCAACCAAATCATAAGCTCTTCGACTTTAGCAGTTGAGCAGTAGGGGTATTTAATTCGATCTGAGTAAGAGAATAATGATTAACAAGAGTCTGGAATACCCTTCGTAGGGGTTACACAAGAACACTAGGTTATCACTACCTTTTGTGCAAACAAACACCGAGGGAATTTTGTCTTGACTTCCTCTAAAGCTAGTCTGTACGTACACTATTATAACCGCCTGCCTACTGTGTGAACAGTAAGGCCAGGTTCGACAGGTTAACAGTAAAGGCAATTCCCCGAAGATCGAGCAAGGCGAAGCTAGATGTGCACTGAAAGCGACAGTGTAGAGAGCTGTACTGACCGCAATTTCTTTGTGGCAGTCCAATGGTGCTTGTGCAAATAAACACACACCGTTCATGCGGCCGAAAAGAACTTAACAGAAACTGAAAATTCAATATTTGCGTCTAGAAATACCGCTGTCCGCTGAATTTAATCACTCTAAAATCTTCTTCCAGCAGAAGCCAAAGCGGCTATCGCATGCTACGGGAAAATGAGCGTCGCAGAGAGTTCCACAGCCTTCTTTAAGCTGATATCTTAAATGCAGTCTGAAAGCTGCTGTTTATTTGGTTTTCATTTTTGTTTATTATCTCTTTGATATTTTCGTTTTGTTTTATTATCTCTTTATTTCGTTCTATTTTTATTTATTTTATTTCTTTACTCATTTATTTATTTGGAGTACTGCCAGTCTCTAGTTGAGACGATTAGAGGTGGGCATTACGTGTATCGGATTCAACAAAGTGAGTCTGATTACTCAAAGCAGCTTTCTGAAATTCAAAACAACAAGGAACAAGAAACAAGGAGCAAGTCATGCAGTGCGGAAAACCGCAGTTATCAAATTTATACAAGCACTTTCACGGTAGGCTAGTTCAAAAGAATACATTGGCACAACAAGCCGCGTACTGCAAGATGTCGACAAAACTAATCCATATCGTCAGTGTTTTTAAAACACAGTATCTAGTTCAGAGCAAAAAAAAACTGAAAGTGAATCCGCGTTAGTAATCAGTGCATCTAGGCTAATCCATTCTCTTGCTTCTAGCGGGAAGAAAGAGTTTTTAAAGGTATCACTATGATGTAAGTACATATTCAGTTAGTGTACTCGCATGCTGGTTTCTTAATCCTTGTTTCTGTGACACTGAAACGTACTGTGGTGGATCAACCTTGAACATGTCATGAAGAAGGTTTCGCGCGAAAAAGATTGTATTCTCCGCCACGACTGTCTTTTTCTCAACAGGGTATTTATTACATTGATGTGATGTTGTATGTACATGAGCTGTCTAAAACATTATGAAAACCGTTATTTGATAACGACGCTCTTGCCGCCCACTCTGTGTCGTTCTGTCTACTTTGGGCCTATCGTACATGATGTTTCAAAGCGAGTGCGTAAAAAGACAATTTTTCCTTGCACCAAAACATTTTGCTACAAATTACGCACCGAAACTCTACTTCTCAACAGGTGGCTCGATAGGAAAACATTTTATTTATTTTTTATTTATTTACACATACTGCAGTCATAGAGACCAAGCAGGGGGGCAACATTCAAAAAGCAAAAATAATATCAAACACTACGCAAATCCAGCGTTCCGGCAACAATAAAAAAAGAAAACCAAACAGAGGGCAATGATATTGTTAAGTTTACACATACAATAAGATACTCTTTTCAAAACCAGCGGCATCCTGAGCCGAAAAGACATTTGCTGGCAGTGAGTTCCATGTTGTGATTGTTCGGGGAAAAAATGAGTTTTTGAACGTATTTGTGCGTGCAAAGTACGGGGTAAGGTTATGGTTGTGGCTATGCGTGTCTGTCGTGTAGAACGGGGGGATATATAGGGAGCAGCATTAATATTAAATTGACTAGAGTAAAATGAGTACAGAAATTTAAGCCTTGCAAGTGCTCTCCTTCTTTCTAGAGTGGATATGTTCTTCGTAGACATCAGAACGGATGGCGAGATAGAGCTATGCTAAGCGTTAAAAATGAAACGGACGGCTTTTCTTTGGATCATTTCAAGTTTCTTTATATCCTTTTTTAAGTGCGGATCCCATACGACGGAAGCATACTCAAGTTTCGGACGAATTAGTGTGTTGAAGGCAAGTTGTTTAAGTTCAGAGGGAGCGTGTTTTAATTTGTGTCTTAGAAGGCCGAGGTTCCTTGAAGCAGACGAGCAAATGTTATTAATGTGGCTGGACCATGACAGGCGATTTGTAATGGTGACTCCAAGATATTTGTTTTCGCTCACCTGTAGCAGTGGAAGATTGTTTATTGCGTAATTAAAACTGTATGGCGCTTTCTTGTTAGTAACCTGAAGAAGAACCGATTTGTCGCTATTTATTTTCATGGACCAAAGGGTGCACCACTCTAGGACATTATTAAGATTTGACTGCAGGCATTCTTGGTCGGTGGTGCTGCTAACTTTCTTAAACAGAATGCAGTCATCTGCGAATAGTCTAATACTGACTTCAGACGTATTTACGGAGTTAACCAAATCATTGATATAAATAAGAAATAAAAGAGGCCCAAGTGCGCTGCCTTGAGGTACACCAGAGGTAACGGGTAAAATACCTGAATGAGATTTTTTAACATCGACGAACTGTTTTCTGTTGGAAAGATAGGTTTTAATCCATTCGACAAATGCTGTTGGAAGACCAAGATGCTGAAGTTTAAAGATGAGCTTATTGTGCATGTCTTCTGTAAACTGCCGCTAGTGAAATGTGCCTGATATTTTTTAAAATTTTTTTATAGACTGCAAAGGCACGATTTCATTTTGGAATGTGTTGCAGAGGACGGTAGAGAAAGATTTTCTCCTAAATTCCGGCATTGTGCGCTACCTTGTTGTTTCCCAACCTGACTCGAAACCCTATGATATGATTCTTGTGATTGGATGTCATAGCCTTTGGAAAACGCGCATGCAAGACCACAACATTGAACCTGTTGTTTCTTCCAGAATTTATTTTAGCCGATTGTTGCTGCAGATAACGGACATTTATAAAGAATTGGACTTTTTACCGGATTCGTTTCCTCTCCTGATGCGCTGTATCCTTGCCGACCTGTCAGTTTTGTCATAGTTTCTATCATGTTTGTGCCACATAGTGCCTACCTATGTGCTCTGTAAATAGTTTCTTCTGTGTAAGAATATATATATATATATATATATATATATATATATATATATATATATATATATATATATATATATAAACAAGAGAAGGGCAATGAGGGGCTCGTTATAAATATGAGAGAAGCCAACAGCTATGAAACCAAGGGATAGATGGGATTTTTAATTAATTAATTTATTTATTTGTGCTGTTCGATTTAGAATATCACTGAATATGTTATCGCTTAAAGCTAATTGATTAGAAAAGCACAAGAAAAAACAACCACATGCCGGTGGGATCCGAACCCACGACCTCCGAATTACGCGTCGCTGAGCTACGGCGACGGCTTTCAACTCTTCTGCTTTCAGGGGTATTTATGTTTACAAATAACCTAACCTTGAGAGTGTTCGTTAGCGCCAGTAATGTTCTTAAGCGGCGGACGTAGCACGTCCTGAGTTACCGCTGAAGTGACGTAGAACGTCATCGAACGGCGAGGGTGGAAGCTGTGTGAGAACCCCCTCATGCTTCCTATGGCGTCAAGGCTGCCAGAACCGAGGCCCTCGCTAAGCAATTAAGGAAACAAGGGGAGGGCAATGAGGGGCTCGTTATAAATATGAGAGAAGCCAACCGCCAAGAAACCAAGGGACAGAGGGGATTTTTAATTAATTCAATTATTTATTTGTGCTGTGGTTTGATTTAGAATATTACTGAATATGTTATCGCTTAAAGCTAATCGATTAGAAAAGCAGAAGAAAAAACAACCACTTGCCGCCGGTGGGATCCGAACACACATCGGTGGGATCCGAACTTCGATGGTTGTTTTTTCTTCTGCATATCTAATCAATTATCTTTAAGCGATAATATATTCAGTAATATTTGCATTGATCAACACCACAAAATAAATAAATATAAATAAAATCCCCCGTGTTCCTTGGTTTCTGTGGCTGTTGGATTCTCTTAAAAATATACAACGAGCCTCTCATTCCCTTTCACTTGTCTGCTTAATTCCTTAAGGTGGGCCTCAGTTCTCGCAGTCTTGATGCCATAGGAAGCATAAGAGGATTCTCACACAGCTTCAACCTTCGCCGTTCGATGACGTTCCACGTCATACCAGCCGCAACTCAGGCCGTACTACGTCCGCCGCTTGCGAGCATGGGTGGCGCTGATGAACACTTTCAAGGTTAGTTTACTTCTAAACATAAAAACCCCCGAAAGCAGAAGAGTTGAAAGCCGTCGCCGTAGCTCAGCGGTAGAGCACCGGACGCGTAATTCGGAGGTCGTGTGTTCGGATCCCACCGGCGGCATGTGGTTGTTTTTTCTTGTGCTTTTCTAATCAATTAGCACTAAGCGATAACATGTTCAGTAATATTCTAAATTGATCAACACCACAAATTAAATAAATAAATTTAAAAAAAATTCTCTTTGTACCTTGGTTTCTGTGGCTGTTGGCTGCTCTTATATATATATATATATATATATATATATATATATATATATATATATATATATATATATATACATATATGTGTATGTGTGTGTGTGTGTGTGTGTGTGTGTGTGTGTGTGTGTGTGTGTGTGTGTGTGTGTGTGTGTGTGTGTGTGTGTGTGTGTGTGTGTGTGGTACAATCAGATAAACGTACTTGGTCGCTAGAGGTAAGATACGAAATTGAGGAACACTTCATTTAAGTAAAAATTTATTGGGAGTCGACGTTTCGGACAGAGCCTGTCATTTTTCAAGACTGAAGTTACATGGTTCTTGCTTCTCTTCTTAAAGGGTCTTCATCTGTACAGGTGTTCGACACATTAGCCAAAACAAGCAGACGATGCAGAAGGAAGAACGGCTCAAGGAAGAGAAAAAAAGAAAAAAAAATGAACAAAGATACACAAACAGATTAGGAAGGGGGAGCGTAAATGTCGTCGCCCGCCACCCACCTATGCGGTCGCGGGGAGAAAAGAAGAAAAAAAAAGCGGAAAAAAAGAGCCGGAGGGGATAATGGACGGAGAACCTGAGTCCTAACACAGCGGGAAGCTAGTAAAATGTATGGAGACAGACAGTGGCCGAATCACAGCATATAGTTGCGATGCACTCAAATGTTGTCCACTTAAACGAGTAAACAAAATACAATGGAGCAAAGGGGGCGGGGACTTCCGCCATGTGGTACTTCTTTGGCAGGGTCAGTCAAGGTGGGCAAAGTGAAATTTAACTAGACACACGTGGGGTGTAGATGAGCTCACATGCGCACACCGACAGAAGCAACAAAAAAAAGGAAAAGAAAAGGCCGGAAACGGAGGCGACTTTGGGGAAAAATTTTCGCGTGGGGCCACTGTGAATGGCGGGAGTGCTTAGGGTTCTTTGACTGCGCCGCTCTCGTCAAGATGGTCGAACGGGGGAAGGTAAGAGCGCGGTGTGTGATGAGGACATCGGTGTAAGCTTATGGGAGAAAGCTTGCGAGGCTTGTCAAGCCGGCACTCCAAGGTCAGTAATGGATTTGCAAGGGGCGTATTGAAGACAAAGCGGCCAGGTTCTCATTAATGCCTTGGGCAATTGTTCCAAACTTATAAATAAAGTACGAATCGCGTTGCTCCCGTTCCCTGGGGTTGTTGAGCCCACCCAGTAAGACTGTTAATTTAAATGCTTCAAATGGGTGTTTTTTCTCATTGATTTGTTTTGACAAAAGGAGGTTAGGTAGAGATAGGGCATGAGCGCGGTGGTTATTAAAGCGAATTCGTAGAGGGTTAACCGTCTGCCCAATGTACTTCATACTGCAAACACCGCATTCTAGGAGGTAGATAACGTTGGAGGAGTCACAATTAAAGTCACCATTGATTTTCCATTTAAACCCTGAGGCTGTGCTTATTGCACAGACTGTTGTTTGCATATGTTTGCAGACGTGTCATCTACTTTTGGCGCATGGTCGGCAACCCAGACCCAGGTTGTTATGAGTTTTTGAGTGTACGAGAATGTTTTGAATCTTCTTCGGTCGCCTGTAGACTACGTGAGGAGGAGAGTGAATATTTAGGCGAGCCGCTCGCTTTGTTCGAGAATGTTGAAATGTTTTTTAAGGATCTTGTTTACGTTGGGGGCATTACTTGTGTAGGTGAGTACCAAGTTTGCCCGGTGATCTGTCTCTTCACTGCGTCGACATCCATCTAGTATTTCCTCTCGGTTGAGTTTAGATGCCTTTTGAATTGCATCGTCGACAATGACGGGGGGATATCTTTGCTTGGTGAGGACTTCTCGCATGCGATTGGAATTTCTTGCGAAGTCTTGATGTTGTGAACAGATTCTTTTAAATCGATGTGCCTGAGAGTATGGGATACTTGTTTTGGAGTGGCGAGGATGACAACTTTGAAAGTGTATGTATTGTTGACGGGCCGTCGGTTTTCTATGTACGCTGGTGTTAAGTGAGCCTTCCTTTACCGAAATCTCTACATCTAGGAAGTTAATTGTGGTGTGGGAGTACGCTTGAGTGCACGATATGTTGGGGTGGACAAGGTCTAATTGTTCAATAAAATGTCGGAGTTCTTGCTCTGTGTCAGTCCAAATTTAAAAAATGTCATCCAAATAGCTTTGTATAGGATTGGCTTGATGAGAGAATCTTGGAAGAATTTAGATTCGATACTATGCATGAAGATGTTGGCGTAGGTGGGGGCCATCCTTGTACCCATGGCTTTGCCATTAATTTCTAAGTAGTGTTGATCGTTGAATTCAAAGTTGTTGTATTCGAGTACGATTTTCGCAAGTATTTCTAGAACACGTGGGGCAGGGGACTCCTCTTTTCTATCTTGCTTGTACGCTTCGGTCAGAGATCTGATGCCATCGGAATGAGGAATGTTAGTGTAGAATGAGATTACATCTAATGTTACCAGAAAGGCTCCTTCCGGAAGTTTAAGGCCTGCTATTTCGTGAAGGATATGGTTTGTGTCTCGTATGTAGGGTGAGTGTGTTCTTGGAATATGCCTGATTAATGTGTCAGTGTAACTGGAAATTGGTTCCGTAATCGTGCCAATGCCAGATACTATAGGACGGCCAGGCTTATACTTTTTGTGGATTTGCGGTAGTAAGTAGAATCGACCTGGCGACGGCTGTGGTGTGGTGAGGGCTTTAGATAACCTTAGGGTTAAGTCCCCTTTTTCCGCAAGCTGATCCAAAGTCTCTGCTATATATTGTTCGTATTGTGGAGTTGGGTATATTCAAGAAGTTGATAGAAGCAAGTCTTGGAGAGTTGTCTCAAGCTTTCCTCAATGTATGCTTCACTATCCATGACTACTATACCGCCTCCTTTATCTGCTGGCTTTATGGTTACATCTGTTCGTCTGCTGAGAGCCTTCAATGCATCCCGTTTTTTCTTTTTTTGGACAGGTTCGGACTCCCTGGAGTGTGGCTTTTGTAAGCGCGAATTAGGTCGTTCGCGCTTACAAAAGCCACGCTCCACCCTAAGGTTATCAAAAGCCCTCACCGAAAACACCCGTCGCCAGGTCGATTCAACTTACTACCGAAAATTCACAAAATGAATAATCCTGGCCGACCTATAGTATCTGGCATTGGCACGATTACGAAACCAATTTCCAGTTACATTGACACATTAATCAGGCATATTCCAACAACACACCCACCCTACATACGAGACACAAACCATTTCCTTCGCGACATAGCAGGCATTAAACTTCCGGGAGGAGCCTTTCTGGTAAAATTAGATGTAATCTCACTCTACACTAACATTCCTCATTCCGATTGCATCAGATCTCTGACCGAAGCGTACAAGCAAGATAGAAAAGAGGAGTCCCCTGCCACACGTGTTCTAGAAATACGGGAGCAGATGCGTTTAAATCTGAGAGTCTGGCTATATGGTATTCCTTTCTTGCAATGTTTTTTTGCAAGCCATATAGCCAGGCTCTCAGATTTAAACGCATCTGCTCCCATGAAGAGGACTTCGCTTCTAACTGTGAGACACTCCGCAAGGATTTGGTCCGACAGCGCTACCCGAAGCCTATCATGACGATGCCTTGGAAAAAGCTGCAGTACAAGACCGCCGTACAATGCTAAATAACACCAAGACTGCGCAGACGAACTACCCAACTAATCTGATATTAACCTACTCTCCAACAGCACCGAATGTTAATGCTATTCTCAGAAAGCATCACAACATTCTCCTTCAAAGCGACAAAATGAAGCGCTTGCTTCCCGAACCACCCCGTGTCGTATATCGGAGGGCAAGAAATATCAAAGATGACGTAACCTCCTCGAAACTAGAGAACGGTGAAGTCTCAGCTGGGTGCACATCTTGCAATAAACCGCGCTGTAAACTTTGTCCAATGATGAATAAAGTCAGAGAAGCTCGCAGCACAGCGTCACCTTTCTCATTCAAAATTCGAGGAGATTTCAACTCTGACACCAGCAACGTAGTCTACCTCCTCGAGTGCGGTGTGTGCCGTGCTCAGTATATTGGGCAAACTGAAACTCCTTTCCGATTGAGAATAATTAACCACGGAGCACACATAAGATCACTGCCAGATCTGCCTCTTTCAAGACACGTAACGACAAAAGGCCATTCATTTGGAAATTTGAAGGCCACCATACTCCAATCTGGCTTCCAGACACATTACGACATGGAAGCCTGTGAATCATATCTAATATTTAAATTTAACACCTTTTATGCTGGAATTAATGAAAGCCCTGGCAAACTCTCCTGTCTTTCTGGCTAAATCTTCCTGTAATGTTTTGTTTGTTTGTTTTTTTCTTTTCCTTGTGAACTCTTTTGAATCGAAAATATTGTTTCTTACATTTACTATGATGACAGTTGCATAACGATTTGTTCTGTATTTAATACTTTCATATCTAGTCGAGGTACTGACATTATTTTGGTTAGGCGCGAATTCTGTGACGCTCGTCTCTCATGTGTATTCATCGCATTATTATCGTTTTGTTGTTGCTGATCACGGCGCTTGGGTAAACATTGTTTCTTAGGACATTTTTTCACACTCTTTAACTGTATTATTTTGGGCGCCTGTATTATCTCGCGTGCCATTTGTATTTATCTTAATATTGTTGTTGTGTTATTCTTAAAGGGCCACTGCCCAGGGTCCGGACATTTTTGAAAAACAAGCCCACTACATAGATGAGGCATCGAAGATAACCTCTGCAAAATACTAGAGCCATGCGCGCCCCGAAAAGCTGCGAAAATTAAAATCAAAGCCCGCTCGTTCTTTCCTTCCTTCAAAAACGGGCCCGGCCCACTACTCTGAACCCCGTTGACGTCATGGGGGGTTACTTTCGCTGAAGGCACTCCATTGGTGCATCGTTCTGACTGACGGGAGAAGATTGGGCGTAGCCTTGGCGTCGCGTCGTCTGCACAACGCTTTCCGCAGCGCCTTCTGTTCTGGCTCATGCCTACAAACCCGCATGAAGGAACAAAAAAAAAACTGCGGAGGGAGCGTGCGGCGACAGCCTTGAACCCTTGCCATAAAAAGTAAAAAATAGTAAAACTGAGGGAGTTGGTTCGCCCCCCCCCCCCTCCCTCCCCCCGCCGTGATCACCTCACGAGACGCTCTGCGTACGCGCTCCCTTCTCAGATTTTTTTTCTTCTATGCAAGCCCCCCAAAACAAGGTTTTAATTACTAGTGCAGCAGAGCCTTTCCCTCGCTCGCCCACTTGACCGCTCCGCACACACCGCTTATCTTTCGTGCATCTTGCGTACGCCTTGACTCCAATGAATGACATATGCTTTGGAGCGGAGAAAAGACACAAACACACAGAACACAAACACGCATGGAGAAAAGCAAACGGGCGGTTGCCGGGTCCGCGCTTCGCTGTGTGTTTCGAACACAACCGACTTCCGCCCCTCCGCTCGTGAAACGGTGGGGAGGCCTAAAAGAAAATGAAAAGGTGGCTCGTTAACTGGGAATGGCAAACAGATGTATGAAAGGATGCGCTCGCTAACAAGTCTAGGTGGTCGAGCCGATCGCGCCTCTCGATCGTTCAGTGTGCGAAGAAAATGCAAAAACCAAGAAAAGAATTGTATTGAAGGCGGGGCCATGACGTCACCCTGTGACGCACTCCACAGACACCACGCCTCCGGCTTACACCGGAGAAAGAAGGGGTGATTTTGCCTTGCCGAGCCTACTCGACGAGGAGCGGGAGAGAAAAATTTCGAGGAGGGAATGGAAGGAGAGGAGGCTCGCTCAAAGTGAGGTAGAGAGTGTCTGTTGCCCGCGGTTGGGCAGGGGCCCTTTAGGCGGTGTTCCCTGTAATGAAATTTGCCTGTTTGGTACACTTTCTAACACTCTGCCGCTGTCTCTAACTTAATTTGTGGGCTTTTGCGCATTTCCCCACATATCGTCTGCTAAAAAATGCTACAAAAGTGACACAATTTTGTGTGTATTCTGTGTATTCATGTCACCTCTGCGTGTGTGAGTTTGTTTCTTTCGGCCATCGCAGTGCCATTTTCTGTCTTTATTTATGCTTGTTTTTCCACTCCTGTAAAGAAGGAGCCTATCCATGTGGTTCTCATGTGCGACAATCATGTGGTTTTGTTTCCTTCAGCCATCGCGGTGCCATTTTCTGTCCTTATTTATTCTTTTTTTTTTGCACTCTTGGAAAGAAGGAGCTTTCCATGTGGTCTTCATATGCAACCTCATCTGGTTTTGGGGGGTCCACGTGCCACCGTGTGGAGACACTTAGCGCAGTCGCAACCTATCCGTCCTCGTGCTACCTTCTGGAGTCGCGCGGGGCCACACAGACGCGGCTAGAGGGGATACAGACGCACACAATAGGCTCCCAAAGCATCGCCGGGTGGCGCTGCTGCGCCTGATGTGCAGCGCCATCTATGGGAGAAAAGTAAAAACTGGGGCGCTGCTCGCTGCTCGCGCTGCTTTCACCACGCTCCTTTGCACGCGCGCTTTCTTGCACGTGCACGCGCCCGCGCTGTCGCGATGTATCGCCTGCATGAGCCTCAATAAGGTTGTTCAGACTAACGCGCAGTTCCGCAGCGCAAACTTAATTAAAGGGGGGGAACTGATTAGTCGCGTCTACTGTGTGGAGCAGGCGATCGACGACGAGGAGGAGCAACTGACTGTAAAATGCGTTTCTCGAGTGAGTAATAACGTCGTACTGTATGACATGTAACTAGAGGTAAGTCCACTGTATAATTATATGCTCGACATATGCGAAGTACTATCAGCTCTGCGAAATAAAGCGAGACACTTGTTGATCGTAGTTGTCAGTTGCATGCGATGCGCAGGGCGATCCACTTACGTGCGAGTCGAAAGGACATGCGACCGGGCAACAGTTCGTCAACATTCTATTCCTCCTTGGGGGATTCCCCTAAACATTTGAACACCATTGTTCACACTTGCAAGTGCGACCTGCTAGTCGCCTTCTCGCTTGAAACGAAAACTCTCCGCAATAACATTGCTTGCGCGCTTTCGAGAATTTCGTCTGCTTTGACCGCGTCTCCCGCACTCGCGCTCGGTGCGATTCGCAATGCACTACGGCGACAGGAGGATGTCGTGACGGTATTGATGTGCACCGCAGTCGTACAAGCGTCATGATGACAGCGGCAGCGGCGCGCTTCTGATGGCCGGCCTGTTTGCCTGCCGGCCTGTTTGCCTGCCGCCGCCGTCAGAAAAATACGCTAATATTGTTTGTTCGCGTTCATGCCAAGCCCTTGAGTGGAGCAACGTCAAAAATTAATCATTTTTGAGGATCGTTGGCCAATACCGAGCTGCTGGTAGAAGTGATAACTGCGATACAAGCATATTTCTTTTCCAAAGCCGCTTTGCTGATGCCCAGTGCTGCTCTCCTGTTGTCACCTGGCTCCGCTGTTAAAGACATCACGGAAATCGATCACGTCTTTGTTTATTATGTGACGAGGAACATAGTAAAACGGTGACGCGAGTAGCACCTCGATTACAGCGCTGGTCAGTTCCGAAGTGCCCTCAGCTGCAGCATCGATGCGAAGTGAATAGGCTTAGCGACGACTACGGCAGCGAGGGAGCAGCGCAGTTCGTCGCCCGGCGTGGCAGCGGGCGACGTCGTTGCCGAAAGCTCGACTGTCCGCGGGCGGCGTTATTGCCAAAAGCTCGACTGTCTCGCCGATTGGTTCAGCGGCTTGCGACTCGCAGTCGCAAGGCTGGAAAATTGAGCAGCGAGCGACTTGACTGCGCGTCGTCTGCCACTTTTTTCGTGCATGGTAGGGACAGACTCACTGGCTCTCCGAAGAGCGCGGCCGCATACTCGCGTGTCCGCGGTAAGAGTGGATCACCGTGTACATACGCTTTGGTTTTTACATTACGGCCTTCGTACTACCTCCTTTTTGCTTCGCCGAGACCGCGACTGTCAGCGCGAAGATTGCGCCTCGCGAGACTCTCCCGTCGCACGTGCACACAAAGCTAGCAGGGCGTCTGCTCCGGCGGCGCCCCGAGTTTCCGCTGCTCGCCGCTTTGGCGCTGGCGTCGCGCTCCCAAACTTGAGCTTGGGTTCCCTATTGGCAGGCACTTCCCTTCTTTTGCGAACCACACCCACGCTTTTTTTCTCTCTTTTTTGTCTTTTTTTTTCCCGAACTAGTCGCGTGCCTGCCCAGGCCCACCTCCCTCTTTCACCTCTTTCACGCGGCGCCTTTGCTGGCGCATCTGGCATTTGTGTTTCGTGTCTCGGCTGTGTTCCTTTTTTCCCTTTTGATTTTTCTCATTTTTCTTTTTCAAGCCCGGTGTGTGCCATGTTCACTGCTATAGGAAGACGTTTTCATATATATATATATATATATATATATATATATATATATATATATGTGAAAGAAGCCAACAGCCACAGAAACCAAGGGGCACAGGGGATTTTTTAATTAATTTATTTATTTTGTGGTGTTCATCAATTTAGAATATTACTTAATATGTTATCGCTTAAAGCGAATTGATTAGAAAAGCAGAAGAAAAAACAACCACTGCCGCCGGTGGGATCCGAACCCACGACCTCCGAATTACGCGTCCGGTGCTCTACCTCTGAGCTACGGCGACGGCTGTCAATTCTTCTGCTTTCGGGGGTATTTATGTTTACAAGTAACCTAACCTTGAGAGTGTTCATCAGCGCCACCCACGTTCATAAGCGGCGGACGTAGAACGTCCTGAGTTACCGCAGGTGTGACGTAGAACGTCATCGAACGGAGAGGGTGGAAGCTGCGTGAGAACCCTCTTATGCTTCCTATGGCGTCAAGGCTGCCAGAATCGAGGCCCTCGCTAAGCAATTAAGCAAACAAGGGAAGGGTAATGAGGGGCTCGTTATAAATATGACAGAAGCCAACAGCCACAGAAACCAAGGGGCACAGGGGATTTTTTTTTTTAATTAATTTATTTATTATGTGGTGTTGATCAATTTAGAATATTACTGAATATGTTATCGCTTAAAGATAATCGATAAGAAAAGCAGAAGAAAAAACAACCACATGCCGCCGGTGGGATCCGAACCCACGACCTCCGAATTACGCGTCCGGTGCTCTACCTCTGAGCTACGGCGACGGCTGTCAATTCTTCTGCTTTCGGGGGTATTTATGTTTACAAGTAACCTAACCTTGAGAGTGTCCATCAGCGCCACCCACGTTCATAAGCGGCGGACGTAGAACGTCCTGAGTTACCGCAGGTGTGACGTAGAACGTCATCGAACGGAGAGGGTGGAAGCTGCGTGAGAACCCTCTTATGCTTCCTATGGCGTCAAGGCTGCCAGAATCGAGGCCCTCGCTAAGCAATTAAGCAAACAAGGGAAGGGTAATGAGGGGCTCGTTATAAATATGACAGAAGCCAACAGCCACAGAAACCAAGGGGCACAGGGGATTTTTTTTTAATTAATTTATTTATTATGTGGTGTTGATCAATTTAGAATATTACTGAATATGTTATCGCTTAAAGATAATTGATAAGAAAAGCAGAAGAAAAAACAACCACATGCCGCCGGTGGGATCCGAACCCACGACCTCCGAATTACGCGTCCGGTGCTCTACCTCTGAGCTACGGCGACGACTGTCAATTCTTCTGCTTTCGGGGGTATTTATGTTTACAAGTAACCTAACCTTGAGAGTGTTCATCAGCGCCACCCACGTTCATAAGCGGCGGACGTAGAACGTCCTGAGTTACCGCAGGTGTGACGTAGAACGTCATCGAACGGAGAGGGTGGAAGCTGCGTGAGAACCCTCTTATGCTTCCTATGGCGTCAAGGCTGCCAGAATCGAGGCCCTCGCTAAGCAATTAAGCAAACAAGGGAAGGGTAATGAGGGGCTCGTTATAAATATGACAGAAGCCAACAGCCACAGAAACCAAGGGGCACAGGGGATTTTTTTTTTTAAATAATTTATTTATTATGTGGTGTTGATCAATTTAGAATATTACTGAATATGTTATCGCTTAAAGATAATTGATAAGAAAACCAGAAGAAAAAACAACCACATGCCGCCGGTGGGATCCGAACCCACGACCTCCGAATTACGCGTCCGGTGCTCTACCTCTGAGCTACGGCGACGGCTGTCAATTCTTCTGCTTTCGGGGGTATTTATGTTTACAAGTAACCTAACCTTGAGAGTGTTCATCAGCGCCACCCACGTTCATAAGCGGCGGACGTAGAACGTCCTGAGTTACCGCAGGTGTGACGTAGAACGTCATCGAACGGAGAGGGTGGAAGCTGCGTGAGAACCCTCTTATGCTTCCTATGGCGTCAACGCTGCCAGAATCGAGGCCCTCGCTAAGCAATTAAGCAAACAAGGGAAGGGTAATGAGGGGCTCGTTATAAATATGACAGAAGCCAACAGCCACAGAAACCAAGGGGCACAGGGGATTTTTTTTTTAATTAATTTATTTATTATGTGGTGTTGATCAATTTAGAATATTACTGAATATGTTATCGCTTAAAGATAATCGATAAGAAAAGCAGAAAAAAAACAACCACATGCCGCCGGTGGGATCCGAACCCACGACCTCCGAATTACGCGTCCGGTGCTCTACCTCTGAGCTACGGCGACGGCTGTCAATTCTTCTGCTTTCGGGGGTATTTATGTTTACAAGTAACCTAACCTTGAGAGTGTTCATCAGCGCCACCCACGTTCATAAGCGGCGGACGTAGAACGTCCTGAGTTACCGCAGGTGTGACGTAGAACGTCATCGAACGGAGAGGGTGGAAGCTGCGTGAGAACCCTCTTATGCTTCCTATGGCGTCAAGGCTTCCAGAATCGAGGCCCTCGCTAAGCAATTAAGCAAACAAGGGAAGGGTAATGAGGGGCTCGTTATAAATATGACAGAAGCCAACAGCCACAGAAACCAAGGGGCACAGGGGATTTTTTTTTAATTAATTTATTTATTATGTGGTGTTGATCAATTTAGAATATTACTGAATATGTTATCGCTTAAAGATAATTGATAAGAAAAGCAGAAGAAAAAACAACCACATGCCGCCGGTGGGATCCGAACCCACGACCTCCGAATTACGCGTCCGGTGCTCTACCTCTGAGCTACGGCGACGGCTGTCAATTCTTCTGCTTTCGGGGTTATTTATGTTTACAAGTAACCTAACCTTGAGAGTGTTCATCAGCGCCACCCACGTTCATAATCGGCGGACGTAGAACGTCCTGAGTTAACGCAGGTGTGACGTAGAACGTCATCGAACGGAGAGGGTGGAAGCTGCGTGAGAACCCTCTTATCCTTCCTATGGCGTCAAGGCTGCCAGAATCAAGGCCCTCGCTAAGCAATTAAGCAAACAAGGGAAGGGTAATGAGGGGCTCGTTATAAATATGACAGAAGCCAACAGCCACAGAAACCAAGGGGCACAGGGGATTTTTTTTTAATTAATTTATTTATTATGTGGTGTTGATCAATTTAGAATATTACTGAATATGTTATCGCTTAAAGATAATTGATAAGAAAAGCAGAAGAAAAAACAACCACATGCCGCCGGTGGGATCCGAACCCACGACCTCCGAATTACGCGTCCGGTTTTTTCTTCTGCTTTTCTTATCAATTATCTTTAAGCGATAACATATTCAGTAATATTCTAAATTGATCAACACCACATAATAAATAAATTAATTGAAAAAAAATCCCCTGTGCCCCTTGGTTTCTGTGGCTGTTGGCTTCTGTCATATTTATAACGAGCCCCTCATTACCCTTCCCTTGTTTGCTTAATTGCTTAGCGAGGGCCTCGATTCTGGCAGCCTTGACGCCATAGGAAGCATAAGAGGGTTCTCACGCAGCTTCCACCCTCTCCGTTCGATGACGTTCTACGTCACACCTGCGGTAACTCAGGACGTTCTACGTCCGCCGCTTATGAACGTGGGTGGCGCTGATGAACACTCTCAAGGTTAGGTTACTTGTAAACATAAATACCCCCGAAAGCAGAAGAATTGACAGCCGTCGCCGTAGCTCAGAGGTAGAGCACCGGACGCGTAATTCGGAGGTCGTGGGTTCGGATCCCACCGGCGGCATGTGGTTGTTTTTTCTTCTGCTTTTCTTATCAATTATCTTTAAGCGATAACATATTCAGTAATATTCTAAATTGATCAACACCACATAATAAATAAATTAATTAAAAAAAAATCCCCTGTGACCCTTGGTTTCTGTGGCTGTTGGCTTCTGTCATATTTATAACGAGCCCCTCATTACCCTTCCCTTGTTTGCTTAATTGCTTAGCGAGGGCCTCGATTCTGGCAGCCTTGACGCCATAGGAAGCATAAGAGGGTTCTCACGCAGCTTCCACCCTCTCCGTTCGATGACGTTCTACGTCACACCTGCGGTAACTCAGGACGTTCTACGTCCGCCGCTTATGAACGTGGGTGGCGCTGATGAACACTCTCAAGGTTAGGTTACTTGTAAACATAAATACCCCCGAAAGCAGAAGAATTGACAGCCGTCGCCGTAGCTCAGAGGTAGAGCACCGGACGCGTAATTCGGAGGTCGTGGGTTCGGATCCCACCGGCGGCATGTGGTTGTTTTTTCTTCTGCTTTTCTTATCAATTATCTTTAAGCGATAACATATTCAGTAATATTCTAAATTGATCAACACCACATAATAAATAAATTAACTAAAAAAAAAATCCCCTGTGCCCCTTGGTTTCTGTGGCTGTTGGCTTCTGTCATATTTATAACGAGCCCCTCATTACCCTTCCCTTGTTTGCTTAATTGCTTAGCGAGGGCCTCGATTCTGGCAGCCTTGACGCCATAGGAAGCATAAGAGGGTTCTCACGCAGCTTCCACCCTCTCCGTTCGATGACGTTCTACGTCACACCTGCGGTAACTCAGGACGTTCTACGTCCGCCGCTTAAGAACGTGGGTGGCGCTGATGAACACTCTCAAGGTTAGGTTACTTGTAAACATAAATACCCCCGAAAGCAGAAGAATTGACAGCCGTCGCCGTAGCTCAGAGGTAGAGCACCGGACGCGTAATTCGGAGGTCGTGGGTTCGGATCCCACCGGCGGCATGTGGTTGTTTTTTCTTCTGCTTTTCTTATCAATTATCTTTAAGCGATAACATATTCAGTAATATTCTAAATTGACCAACACCACATAATAAATAAATTAATTAAAAAAAAAATCCCCTGTGCCCCTTGGTTTCTGTGGCTGTTGGCTTCTGTCATATTTATAACGAGCCCCTCATTACCCTTCCCTTGTTTGCTTAATTGCTTAGCGAGGGCCTCGATTCTGGCAGCCTTGACGCCATAGGAAGCATAAGAGGGTTCTCACGCAGCTTCCACCCTCTCCGTTCGATGACGTTCTACGTCACACCTGCGGTAACTCAGGACGTTCTACGTCCGCCGCTTATGAACGTGGGTGGCGCTGATGAACACTCTCAAGGTTAGGTTACTTTTAAACATAAATACCCCCGAAAGCAGAAGAATTGACAGCCGTCGCCGTAGCTCAGAGGTAGAGCACCGGACGCGTAATTCGGAGGTCGTGGGTTCGGATCCCACCGGCGGCATGTGGTTGTTTTTTCTTCTGCTTTTCTTATCAATTATCTTTAAGCGATAACATATTCAGTAATATTCTAAATTGACCAACACCACATAATAAATAAATTAATTAAAAAAAAAAATCCCCTTGTGCCCCTTGGTTTCTGTGGCTGTTGGCTTCTGTCATATTTATAACGAGCCCCTCATTACCCTTCCCTTGTTTGCTTAATTGCTTAGCGAGGGCCTCGATTCTGGCAGCCTTGACGCCATAGGAAGCATAAGAGGGTTCTCACGCAGCTTCCACCCTCTCCGTTCGATGACGTTCTACGTCACACCTGCGGTAACTCAGGACGTTCTACGTCCGCCGCTTATGAACGTGGGTGGCGCTGATGAACACTCTCAAGGTTAGGTTACTTGTAAACATAAATACCCCCGAAAGCAGAAGAATTGACAGCCGTCGCCGTAGCTCAGAGGTAGAGCACCGGACGCGTAATTCGGAGGTCGTGGGTTCGGATCCCACCGGCGGCATGTGGTTGTTTTTTCTTCTGCTTTTCTTATCAATTACCTTTAAGCGATAACATATTCAGTAATATTCTAAATTGATCAACACCACATAATAAATAAATTAATTAAAAAAAAATCCCCTGTGCCCCTTGGTTTCTGTGGCTGTTGGCTTCTGTCATATTTATAACGAGCCCCTCATTACCCTTCCCTTGTTTGCTTAATTGCTTAGCGAGGGCCTCGATTCTGGCAGCCTTGACGCCATAGGAAGCATAAGAGGGTTCTCACGCAGCTTCCACCCTCTCCGTTCGATGACGTTCTACGTCACACCTGCGGTAACTCAGGACGTTCTACGTCCGCCGCTTATGAACGTGGGTGGCGCTGATGAACACTCTCAAGGTTAGGTTACTTGTAAACATAAATACCCCCGAAAGCAGAAGAATTGACAGCCGTCGCCGTAGCTCAGAGGTAGAGCACCGGACGCGTAATTCGGAGGTCGTGGGTTCGGATCCCACCGGCGGCATGTGGTTGTTTTTTCTTCTGCTTTTCTTATCAATTATCTTTAAGCGATAACATATTCAGTAATATTCTAAATTGATCAACACCACATAATAAATAAATTAACTAAAAAAAAAATCCCCTGTGCCCCTTGGTTTCTGTGGCTGTTGGCTTCTGTCATATTTATAACGAGCCCCTCATTACCCTTCCCTTGTTTGCTTAATTGCTTAGCGAGGGCCTCGATTCTGGCAGCCTTGACGCCATAGGAAGCATAAGAGGGTTCTCACGCAGCTTCCACCCTCTCCGTTCGATGACGTTCTACGTCACACCTGCGGTAACTCAGGACGTTCTACGTCCGCCGCTTAAGAACGTGGGTGGCGCTGATGAACACTCTCAAGGTTAGGTTACTTGTAAACATAAATACCCCCGAAAGCAGAAGAATTGACAGCCGTCGCCGTAGCTCAGAGGTAGAGCACCGGACGCGTAATTCGGAGGTCGTGGGTTCGGATCCCACCGGCGGCATGTGGTTGTTTTTTCTTCTGCTTTTCTTATCAATTATCTTTAAGCGATAACATATTCAGTAATATTCTAAATTGACCAACACCACATAATAAATAAATTAATTAAAAAAAAAAATCCCCTGTGCCCCTTGGTTTCTGTGGCTGTTGGCTTCTGTCATATTTATAACGAGCCCCTCATTACCCTTCCCTTGTTTGCTTAATTGCTTAGCGAGGGCCTCGATTCTGGCAGCCTTGACGCCATAGGAAGCATAAGAGGGTTCTCACGCAGCTTCCACCCTCTCCGTTCGATGACGTTCTACGTCACACCTGCGGTAACTCAGGACGTTCTACGTCCGCCGCTTATGAACGTGGGTGGCGCTGATGAACACTCTCAAGGTTAGGTTACTTTTAAACATAAATACCCCCGAAAGCAGAAGAATTGACAGCCGTCGCCGTAGCTCAGAGGTAGAGCACCGGACGCGTAATTCGGAGGTCGTGGGTTCGGATCCCACCGGCGGCATGTGGTTGTTTTTTCTTCTGCTTTTCTTATCAATTATCTTTAAGCGATAACATATTCAGTAATATTCTAAATTGACCAACACCACATAATAAATAAATTAATTAAAAAAAAAAATCCCCTTGTGCCCCTTGGTTTCTGTGGCTGTTGGCTTCTGTCATATTTATAACGAGCCCCTCATTACCCTTCCCTTGTTTGCTTAATTGCTTAGCGAGGGCGTCGATTCTGGCAGCCTTGACGCCATAGGAAGCATAAGAGGGTTCTCACGCAGCTTCCACCCTCTCCGTTCGATGACGTTCTACGTCACACCTGCGGTAACTCAGGACGTTCTACGTCCGCCGCTTATGAACGTGGGTGGCGCTGATGAACACTCTCAAGGTTAGGTTACTTGTAAACATAAATACCCCCGAAAGCAGAAGAATTGACAGCCGCCGCCGTAGCTCAGAGGTAGAGCACCGGACGCGTAATTCGGAGGTCGTGGGTTCGGATCCCACCGGCGGCATGTGGTTGTTTTTTCTTCTGCTTTTCTTATCAATTATCTTTAAGCGATAACATATTCAGTAATATTCTAAATTGATCAACACCACATAATAAATAAATTAACTAAAAAAAAAATCCCCTGTGCCCCTTGGTTTCTGTGGCTGTTGGCTTCTGTCATATTTATAACGAGCCCCTCATTACCCTTCCCTTGTTTGCTTAATTGCTTAGCGAGGGCCTCGATTCTGGCAGCCTTGACGCCATAGGAAGCATAAGAGGGTTCTCACGCAGCTTCCACCCTCTCCGTTCGATGACGTTCTACGTCACACCTGCGGTAACTCAGGACGTTCTACGTCCGCCGCTTAAGAACGTGGGTGGCGCTGATGAACACTCTCAAGGTTAGGTTACTTGTAAACATAAATACCCCCGAAAGCAGAAGAATTGACAGCCGTCGCCGTAGCTCAGAGGTAGAGCACCGGACGCGTAATTCGGAGGTCGTGGGTTCGGATCCCACCGGCGGCATGTGGTTGTTTTTTCTTCTGCTTTTCTTATCAATTATCTTTAAGCGATAACATATTCAGTAATATTCTAAATTGACCAACACCACATAATAAATAAATTAATTAAAAAAAAAAATCCCCTGTGCCCCTTGGTTTCTGTGGCTGTTGGCTTCTGTCATATTTATAACGAGCCCCTCATTACCCTTCCCTTGTTTGCTTAATTGCTTAGCGAGGGCCTCGATTCTGGCAGCCTTGACGCCATAGGAAGCATAAGAGGGTTCTCACGCAGCTTCCACCCTCTCCGTTCGATGACGTTCTACGTCACACCTGCGGTAACTCAGGACGTTCTACGTCCGCCGCTTATGAACGTGGGTGGCGCTGATGAACACTCTCAAGGTTAGGTTACTTTTAAACATAAATACCCCCGAAAGCAGAAGAATTGACAGCCGTCGCCGTAGCTCAGAGGTAGAGCACCGGACGCGTAATTCGGAGGTCGTGGGTTCGGATCCCACCGGCGGCATGTGGTTGTTTTTTCTTCTGCTTTTCTTATCAATTATCTTTAAGCGATAACATATTCAGTAATATTCTAAATTGACCAACACCACATAATAAATAAATTAATTAAAAAAAAAATCCCCTGTGCCCCTTGGTTTCTGTGGCTGTTGGCTTCTGTCATATTTATAACGAGCCCCTCATTACCCTTCCCTTGTTTGCTTAATTGCTTAGCGAGGGCCTCAATTCTGGCAGCCTTGACGCCATAGGAAGCATAAGAGGGTTCTCACGCAGCTTCCACCCTCTCCGTTCGATGACGTTCTACGTCACACCTGCGGTAACTCAGGACGTTCTACGTCCGCCGCTTATGAACGTGGGTGGCGCTGATGAACACTCTCAAGGTTAGGTTACTTGTAAACATAAATACCCCCGAAAGCAGAAGAATTGACAGCCGCCGCCGTAGCTCAGAGGTAGAGCACCGGACGCGTAATTCGGAGGTCGTGGGTTCGGATCCCACCGGCGGCATGTGGTTGTTTTTTCTTCTGCTTTTCTTATCAATTATCTTTAAGCGATAACATATTCAGTAATATTCTAAATTGATCAACACCACATAATAAATAAATTATTAAAAAAAAAAAATCCACTGTGCCCCTTGGTTTCTGTGGCTGTTGGCTTCTGTCATATTTATAACGAGCCCCTCATTACCCTTCCCTTGTTTGCTATGTATATATATATATATATATATATATATATATATATATATATATATATATATATATATATATATATATACCGTGTTCTGCAACTTTATCGGCACAGGTTTGAAAAATTCTCCCGCTACAACCGTTGGCTCGTTTGTGGTGAAACCGCGCACAAAGGTTCCTTATTGTTGTCCGTTTTAAGGCATAGTAAGTATAAAAGTGGTACTTACTAGGTTTGGTCACGCGAGATGCGAAACAAGAAGCACCCGTGTCGAGATCGAGCCGCCGTCATCGAATTTCTGCCGAAAGACTTGTGGCGTCATCTGGCATCGCTGAATGAAAGGGCCCTGAAAGCAGACGGCAGAAATACGACGAGACAATGGAGAACATATCTTTTATTGGTAAATCACCGTCAAGTCATTTAATTTGTTTACGATAGTTTTAAAAATGCGTTGGCCGAAAAATATTTCACGCGCTTAAGCAGACGACTTGGCCCGAACCGCCCGAACGACGCATTCAAAGCAAGCCGCCGCGCTCGTTGCAGCGCTCGCCTCGGCGCTTCCGTCGCGGCGCTTTCCTTCAGCGATGCCAGATGGCGCCACAAGTATCTTTCGGCAGAAATTCGATGACGGCGGCTCGATCTCGACACGGGTGCTTCTTGTTTCGCATCTCGCGTGACCAAACCTAGTAAGAACCACTTTTATACTTACTATGCCTTAAAACGGACAACAATAAGGAAGCTTTGTGCGCAGTTTCACCACAAACGAGCCAACGGTTGTGTCGGGAGAATTTTTCAAACCTGTGCCGATAAAGTTGCAGAACACGGTATATATATGGCTGTTGGCTTCTCTCATATATATATATATATATATATATATAATCAACGATGCCATTAAAAAGGCAGAAGCAACTAATACTAATCATGTCATTAAGGAATCTCAGCCATCATCACGGCGCTGTAATCTTATACTAACCTTCACAAATGATCTCCCGAATATTAACAACATCCTAAAAAAACACTTTAATATCATAGAACAGAGTGACCGTCTTTCAAATATTTTCACAACGGTCCCCCAAGTAACATATAGGAGACCAAAAAATCTGCAAAACCATGTTGTCCATTCGACAGTCAATAAACCGAGAGCTGTAGGTTGCACACCATGCAAAAAAAAGCCGATGTCAAGTCTGCAAACACATGGAAACCACGGCACTGGCTAAAAGCACCCATTCAAATTTCAAGCATTCTATCCGGGAAGACCTGAATTGCGATTCCAGCAACGTGGTTTACATGCTCGAGTGTGGCGACTGTCGAATGCAATACATAGGCCAAACAGACAATTCCTTCCGTTTCAGATTTAATAACCACCGCTCACCTACCCAATCCCTCCCCAACCTCCCTCTTTCGAAACACCTTCGCGAGAAAGGTCACGAGTTTGACAAACTTAAAGTAACAATACTACAGAGTGGCTTCAAAAACACTCGTGAGCGCGAGCAACGAGAATCATATTTTATTTTTAAATTTAACACAGTGCAAAATGGCATTAATGAAACTTACGGCACCCTCACCTCTCTTCCGAGGTCAGGGGCCTACGAAATTAAACAAAGCAACACTGACTAAGTCGTCTGAGGTCATACCCCTTTCTGCATGCCACACCTGTGCCACACCTGTGCCGTTTCCCCCCCGGGTGTGCTCACCTTGTGGTCACGCGACATTATAACTCCGTGGACCTGGGAGATATGGACGAAGAAAAATTTATTTACCGCTTTCAGGCACTGTTCCTCATCATCTTCATCATCATCACATCTGCTTGTTCTGTGTGATAAAAAAGTAAAGACGATGAGGTTAGAGGCATTTAGTCTCACTCGTTGCAAATAATAAGGTGGCGAACAATTCTGCAGCCGTTGAGTCAAATAACAAGTTATTAAAATGTACCGTTTTAACACTTGCATAGGAGCGTTCACAACGATTTTTTTTATGTCTTCTCTGAAGCACTTTGGTGCATGTGCGTCTACTAGTTGTGGCAGCTGACACATTTAGACGCATCACAGCTGGCTCCCGACTGGAACAGGTGTTTTTTTTTGTAAACAATGCAGGCACTATATAGCTGCTAGTTAGTTTTTCGCACTAGAAAAATGCCAATACCAACAGTAATGTTATGTAGTGGAATGAGCGCTAACTCGTCTCTAGTCACATTAACGACTGCCTTCGTAATTACTTCTAGGAAACGAGCGGAAATCACATGTGCGATTTATATATGATTACCATATATTGCTTATTTTAGTAGGTATGTTCATGACAAACGTACTATAGAACAAGAGTTACGAATGCGAATGAATGCCGTTCCGATAATGAGTAAACATAGGATCAATAATAGAGCTACTGAGTATGCAGGAAAATCTATAAGTAACTGAGCCATCAGCTTACCCACCTGATATCGCGCAAAAATGTTCGCTTCCTTCTTGTTGAAAGCGGGCAAAGGTATACTTCCTCTTTTGTATGTAGCATGGCTTATGTTTAGTCTGGCTTGGCCCCTGCTTAAAATACCCTATTCATATAATTTTTATAAATCCCAACTGATTATAAGTGCAGAAAGTAAAGCTACTTAGAAATTAAAGCGTGATTTAATGATAGTACTCAGAGTGTTCGTTTTCATGAGTCATTCTTGAATTGCAATATTTATTTATTTCCGTATGTCTTTTAGTTATCTTTACTTACTTAGGTTGTGTTAAGTGCAATTTCAATCAAATTCGTATTATCGTGCCCGCTCGAGCCTATTTTGCAAGATACGAATTCCTGAAAAGCAACATACTTCATCGATCCACAAGACAAGGGCAAAGAGCAGAAAAAATTTTTGTGACTTTTAGTCAACCGTGCTTCATGGGCCACTTTCGGTCTCGTGAAAACGTTGTGCAGCCATTAGTCAGCGTTGCAATTGCTTCTTTCTGCCTTCCCTTTTCCTCCTCTTGCTCCCCACAGTAGCCAGTTGAAGCTTTCTTGCCCATAAACTGCTAATAAAAAATATGTCGTATTGACAGCGCCTGTTCTGAACTGATAAAATTCTGACAAGTTTTCTCTTGGGAATTTTTGTAAAATATTCGCACTCACGTCACAAAATGTGAGAACAGTTTTCTTGCCCCTTGTTGACCTCATTTTGGGGAATGATTATAGAATTAGGTATTAATGATAGATGTGTTGCGGCTTTGATATATTTCGCTGCTTGGATGATTCTCTACCAAAAGACTTTAGACTGCTTCCAGGCAACTATTTACCTACAAGCATCGTGCATTCACTCCTGCGTAACTTACTATTTTATACGTTTTGATATCACTCGAACATTTACTTCAATCGCGAGAGTCGACGAATTAAAAAAAAAACAAGCCCAGCATGCTACACGAACACGCTCATCATCATCATCATCATCATTTATTGTCCCTTAAAGGCCCCTGTCGGGGTATTACATAAGGGGGGAGCGTATACAAGGTTGGTGTGGAAAAACAAAGGTCACAAAAATATAACAATGCAATATAGGAACATAAAGAGAAGCAAGGAACGCGATAGTTAGAACGGTGCAGGTAAAGAATGCCTTTAGGCCACAAGCACCACACACGTCGGCGAGAGGTTAGGGCAGCAAAACTCAATACAGGAAAAAGAATTACATATAAACACAAATAGAAAAAAAAGACATGTCAACCCAGGTGATCTAACAACATCGCCTTAAACCTTGTCGCATCGTGCACATTTGTTAGTGAATCGGGCAGAAGGTTCCATTCTTCAATTGCGGTCGGAAAGAAGGACTTGTTGAAAGCATTGGTGGAGCCATGAAGTCGTTGGACACTATTTGAATTAAAAAGGCGGCGCGATGTACGAAAGGGAGGAGATATGAGGGAACCACGGAGACATGAGAAACTGAAGTATAACTTATGGAACAAGCAAAGGCGCGCAACTTTTTGTCTGAGAGCTAAGGAAGTGAGGTCAAGTGATGATTTAATGGAACTTACGCTGGAATGAAAGTCGTATGTTGATGATATGAAGCGGGCTGCACGGTTCTGGACGGCTTCAAGCATGTTAATTAGGTAGGACTGATGAGGACTCCAGATCGCGGATGCATACTCTAGCCTACTGCGGACAAAAGTTTCATAAGCCAGTTTACGTATGTTAGCGGGGGAAGAGGGAAGTGATCTTCTAATAAAACCAAGTGTACGTGAAGCGTCGGCCGTGATTTTTGTAATATGATCAACCCAAGTTAATTTGCTATTGATTGTGATGCCAAGGTAACGATAAGATTCAAATTGCAATAGGTCCTCAGAAAATAAAGAGTAAGGATAAGTTAAATTGGAGCGTTTCCGAGAAATTTGCATAAAACTGCACTTCCTAATGTTCAGTTCCATCATCCACAAAGAGCACCAATTTTCGATGAGCTTCAGATTGTTTTGGAGGGCAGCTTGATCGTCTTTAGTATTTATACGGCGGTAGATAAGGCAGTATCTGCGAAAAGACGGATGGTGGATGAGATGTTGTGTGGGAGGTCGTTAATAAATATTAAGAAGAGAAGCGGACCCAACACAGACCCCTGTGGTACTCTGGAGGAGACGGAAGTAGAATTTGAAGGAAGTCCGCCTATTACGGTGAACAGAGAGCGAGCTGTGAGAAAATTGAAAAAATCTTATACTCACACAAAAAAGAGAGCGACAAGCAGGAAAAGGCAGCAAAATGCAGTAGTCTTCATTGCTACCGTGCAGTAGACGCCTGAAGACAGGAGGATGTATGACGATGAACTTGGGACTGACCTTTTTATACACTCGAGCTAACCTTCTCAAAATTTGTAGTCGTGAAATAAGCAATTTGAAATGTTTTTGTCTTCGTAATGAGGTCCATCTAATATGCATCAGTAAGAAGACACCTAATGAAATTTCCGGACGTTTTATCAGAATTCTGGGGATAATTAACGGTTTTGTTTAAATACTTTTAGTGCGATTATAATTAGCTTTGCATGACTTTTCAAGTTCTTGCGTCATGTTTCACATGTAATGTTGGAAGATCACATTTTTATAATCAGTGAAATATTTGTTATCAGCTACCGCTAGTAGGTGGTAGGTTTATATTTATTTACTTATTTAGCAATACTGCAGACTCCTTCTATAGTCCAAGCACTCAAGAGGAGACGAATTACGCACAGTGACTGAAAGCATCCCTTAACGCATTCACACAACACTTGTGAAGAAGGCAGCCCAATAAGGCACAATGAATCACTCTTTAAATCCCATACGCAACGTTTAGTATTAACCTGCACCGAGATGACCAGAAAGTTTAGATGCGGCTGCATCGTCCGGCTGCTGCCTTGCGAACTCCAGGTTCTATTCTGCAGTATAAAGCTTGCACGTTATTCTTGAAAAGTAAATCATGTTGGGTCAGGTGAGCAGGGATTGGGGTCAGGGGTAGAGGAAGACAGTGGGCCCTCAGGCCGCTCTAGGTAGCCGAAAGTACTTGGGCTTCGGCGACACTGCACGACCCGGATTTGACATTCTCGCCAGGTATATTTCCATAGGTACGACAAGTATAGAAATAGCGCATTTCAAAACGGAGGGCTTCAAGCTTTCCTTTGTAGCCGTATGGCTGCGCTCGGTTGGATGTCAATTAGTAATTACTCTCTTATTACTAGAGACCGGATTTTAGGTAAATGCCTATTTTTTTCAACGCTTCGTAGGCGCACCATTTTTACATATGAGCACGAATTAGGTGTTGACAATATGTTTAATACTCTTTTTATAGAGCCTATAAATGCCTATTTTGGGTGTCAGTGCCTATAAATGCCTATTTCCCACGTCGGTGCCTAAAAATTCCCTATT
This sequence comes from Amblyomma mixtum, assembly GCF_055824585.1. NCBI lineage: Eukaryota > Metazoa > Arthropoda > Arachnida > Ixodida > Ixodidae > Amblyomma > Amblyomma mixtum. The sequence goes on along the minus strand of NC_143012.1, from coordinate 74,257,845 downwards.
TTACAGAAAAGGGGCCTGAAATACGCTGAAATACGCGAGGCATAGATTTGAGTCAATCAACCTGGAGATGGTGCTTGTCTACTACTGCTTCGATAGCTTTAACAATGATTTCTAGATGAATGATGTTTATTTTACCATGGATCCTCGTGGATGTACGTAGGCCCGTGCAGAACTATGATTCTTTTCGGCATATTTCGCATCAAGCAGCACTGTGTGTAACATTTTCTAGCATCTCGTATTTATGGTTTCCAGACCGTTCTAATGGCAAGGACCATTTGATAGTCGCGTGGCTCCAGACATGTGAACACACAAACTATAAAACACTCTTTACACAAATGACAACATATTTGTTAATGTTGAAGCATCGTGTATGCCTGCAATAAATAAGTTCAATTCCTGTGTGAGCGAAGACTGAACTCATTTGTCAGATGCTTTGAATCGGCAATGTTTCTGTCAATTTCTAAATACATCGCCTCCTGTTAAGGTGTTCATTGTTTCTACTTTTGTACACGACAAGCGAATTGCTTGTTTCGAGGTATACCAAAGTGTTTTAAAAGGGTTGGTAACCGTCCCTTTTGCTCTGCTGAAGCATGTGTATTGTACGAAAAGTTGCGCGACAGCCTTTAAAAAAAAATGGCTTCTAATGTTCGCACCTTGCTTAAGGTCCCAAATTATTCCTGCTGTGTTTTTGTTTTACCTTACGGCAGATATTGCGCGCTGAAGTTCGGAACTGTGTGCTCTTTTGATCAAGTTTATAGTGCCTATTTTTCTCCGTTAGGTGCCTAATATGCAATTTTAGCCGCCTATTTATGGCGCCTAAAACGTGCTGTTTAGTGCCTAAAAATCCGGCCTCTACTTATTACAAATCTACTCCACCTTGGAGATTCCCCTAAAGATTTCACCAAATTCAAAGAAAGAAAACAATCTTGGATACAGTTAGCAAGCGAGAATTAGAAAGAAAACTTGGGTTAGTAACTTTTTAGTAGTATCTTCGCTAGAAAATGCTCAGCGTATCAGTCATATTGGCATCCGTAGAAAAGGCAGGCACCGAGGAAAATAATCTTTCATACGTCTTTTTGCTTCTGCAACGCCGACACGTCTTCGGCACGAAGTAACACCTTTTGGAAGGAATACCGAAACAGCCCATTCCGACACTTGTTGGTCCATTGTGAGGGGCGGATAGCACGATAGGACCACATAACGTCTCCTATCAGTGATCATGCGGCCTACCAGCCCATTTATCGCCTTCTCAACATAGTCTGCGTTTACCGAAAGGTATGTTATAATTTGCTGTACACTTTTTTTACAACAGTGTTGCTGTTAAGTCGTCTGGTGACACATTTACTTTATTAGTGCCCATCTGACGCTAGCGATGAGAATTTCTTGGTACATAAATCGGTGTCAAACTCGGGACAGGTACTTTCTTCAGAAGCGAAAAACAACGCTTGTATTTTTTCTTTTGAGGCTGTCGTAGCTTTCGCATTACAAAAATACCTTGTTTTCCTGAACCGCAGCCTAGATAATAAATGTCGCTTTTTGCACCGCTTTAGCGAGGACTGAAAAACTTCATGTCATATTATTACATCACTTCTGCCAACGAAAACTTACATTTGAGCTATATGTAGATTTTCTTCTTTTAGATCATTAAAATATTAAAATGGTTTATTGGGGTTTAACGTCCCAAAGCGACTGAGGCTATGAGAGACGCCAAAAATATTAAAATGCTCGCCCGCATAAGACGCTTATAATGATATTGTACAGCTTCTAATGAGAATTGATTCCCGTGAAGGAGTCATGGCATCATGTTTTGCAAGCGCATTAGTCGGAAAAGGCCTAGGATCGTTAGAGGCTGGGGCATTGGAGCTACACCTATAACGAGACTTTCAGGAAGAGACATAAGAACGGAAATGAGGGGCTCGGCTAGGACACACATAATTTAAACATTTGAATCCGCGCAGTCCTGCCGTGTAGCCTGCCGTGTAGGTCCAAGTGGTCCAAACTTTTTCACAGTATAATAGGCATGTAAAAAGACGCATCAGCCGGGAATATGCAAATAAAATGAGGCATAACGCCAGGTGAGATACTGAGCTTAACATTTAGACTGAAAGCATAGTTGTCTCCTTGCCCTATCCTGACTCTTTTTAAAATAGTCACATTTTCTTTCTCCCCGAAGAAACCGGATTCAAAACATTTTTCTTCAAATATTTCTCTTCGACACAGCGAAGTTAGCCCCCCCAAAATCTCCTCCACACATTTGATAAGAAAAGAGAAAATAAGAGATATTAAGGAAGTTATAAAGAAATATTTAACAGCGAGGCAGACGAAGAAGAAAATTTACAGTATAAACCTACTGAATATACCGATAGTAAGACTGCAGTTCGGCTGGAAAGAAGTATCTGGGGCAAAGCCAGTAGTCACAATGTTCAACAATCAGTTTATCAATATTGTCCGAGTTCATACTGCACAAAATGCGGTCAATAAGCGTGGTAGAGCTGTCACTAACGCGTGTTGAGTGCAATAGCACGTTAGATTTGATATTATTTGATTTGTTGGGGTTTAACGTCACATAGCGACTAAGGCTTTCGCAGACGCCGCACTGATGGGCTCCGGAAATTTCGACCACCTGCGATCGTTAATGTGGACTGACATCGCACAGTACACGGGCCTCTAGAATTTCGCCTTCATCGAAATTCAGCTGCTGCGGCTGGGATCGAACCCGCGTCCTTCGGGCCAGCAGCCGAGCGCCGTAACGACTGAGCCACCGCGGCGGGTCAATAAGACGTTAGTAAAACCGTGAGACTCAACCTGTTCTTTGTAAGCAACCTTAGAGCTTACAAATAAATCTATGAATATCACCACAGCTGGAGCACGTATTCGTGCTCTTATACTTTTTAGCGCTAGCTGTTCAAAAAAGAAGCGTGTAAGCAATCAACAAAAGTGCTTACGCCATCGCTAGGAATTGAAGGTTGAAGGTTTGAAGGTTTATTTCCGCAACTATGTGTTGCGAGGACAGCCAGGGAAAAAGCTGTGTAGACAGCTTGAGAGGTCCTGGCTTCCTCTTACAGTGCAGCATTGACGGTATATTCGATATATTATGAGACGGTAATTCGGTATATTACTCCTTTATATATATTTTATTGGCTAGCAAACCTTCTCTCGAGTTTCTATCTTCGAATCTATTTTTCAGACGCACCTCTAACACATTCTACCACCTGAGTTCTGGCGATTGTCTATTCACGGTCAGCATCAGTAGAAAAGAGCAACTTTCTCAAACCGACGACATTACTGCTATAGAGTAAAGAACACACGTAGCGTTGGACACCTTTCTGTAACTCGAGCGTTTCGTTAACGAGATACGCCGTATCGCAGCGCCATTGCTAGGGCTCAGCTTTGAAGCGCAATTATTAGTCATGTAGGATCTTTTGCCCGAGCATCGAATATTCGGGATTATACTCGATGTGATTATACTCGTGATTATACTCTACCTTTCAGTCGCATTGGGTTCTATTTTTAGTTGCATAAAGACAGTTAAATTCGTCAGCAGCTTGAACCTTCTTATTTGAATGAGTGTTGAAAAAGTACCAATCAGACCCTCCTTGACGATGAAAACCTGAAAATCTTTCCTAATTCATAAATGACGTGCATGGTTTTCTAATTAATTGTTTGCCCCACTGATCCACTTTAGCCGAAATTGTAAGCTATCAGCATCTACACACAGTACGTAAGCAGCAGGTATCATAAGTAGAAATGTCACTTCAACTATACGGTGTGAAGCACCGTGCGCTCTTCTGAAAAGTACTCTTGAAAAAAGATGTTCGCTTGAGAAGCTTTTCAAGGACGCGTGAATTTAGCTTGTAATGCGATAAGAACCGACCTCATAACAACCATTACAAAGCAGTCTAAAGTTTATTTCCAAAGAAAAGACGCGGATATCTGAAATCATTTAGTAATGAACAGGTTTACAATCACAGACACTTTTCGTGTTATTTTCCTGAAAGTTGGAAAGTGAATAACATGCGGGGCCTGCAGTCCTTGATGGCTTTATTGGCTGCATTTTTCCATTACTCAACTGGGAGCTGGCCGCCTCGTCCCATTCGCCAAGCGAAGAGATAAGCGACCAATCTTGGAGCGCTCTTGTATGGCGTACTAGCGCACAAGTTTTTACATCGTAAATAGTTGGGACTGAAAAATGTCTAAGCGACAAATTTTTTGGGCCTCTGAATTCAAAACAATCTTTTCAACCTTGCATGCCTCATTTGTATGCACCGCATCTGCCGTTGGTTTTGCAGGTCACCACCTTCTTTAGATAAGCTTCACCTGCGAAACTGATCTTGGCAGGCTAATCACCGAAGAAAGTGCTCATCACGCCAGTGTTTCACTGGCTAAAACAAGCTATTTTCTTTATTTCATTTAGGTAGGCAATACGTCATCGGATTCTTCGAATTTTTCGTGGCAGCCCTGCGAAGACGCTTCTTCTGCTTGGCTACACCGCTACACTTCATTAGATTCCCTTGTTCATAATATTTCATTAAATGTGAAATATCCCACTTGTTTCCAGCCAATTTGATGATCTCAGTATTTTTCAAAAGCGTGGTGATGATGAACTAATCGACCTAAGCGATCACATGCAGTTTAGGCCCATCTGCGAAAGCAAATATGTGCTCATATTCCGTTATTGAGAGTACTTTCCTGTTAGCTCTTACCACTGTCTAAACCAACTTAATTTTTTACATTGTTTGAAGCGAAACCGCTTCGAATTCCTCAGTTACATCGCTAAACAATGTAAGGCTTATCAGAACAGCTTTAGGTTGGCAACAAATCACCCCTAAGTTAGCTACATGAAATTCTCCTCCTAACATCTAGAATTATCCCTGTGTCAGATAATCCCAAATTCTAACCTACCTTACTCTTTCTCTTTACAGTATTTTGAACAGTACCTGCAAAATTTATTTAAATAAATATTTCTGTTGATGTAGAGACCCATGTGCCGAACTTCGCGCACCTCTGTGTATTGTTTTCCCCAATATCGGCTATCTCTCCATCATAATATAAGAATAATTTTTAATAAGTATTGACAATAAAGCCAGCTCCATTTTCTCGTACGCTGAAAGCGAATAGGAACTTGTCGTGTCATCTAGATGTAATAGCATGTATACTGGTGATACTCTTAGAGCTAGCCTAGAATTCAGCCACTTTACTGCTCCCACGAACTGAATTCAAGGCGCAACCTTTAAAATCCAGTGCACACAACTGCAGCGAGTTCACATATTTATTTTATTGTGTCATGGCACAGTAGCAATTCACACAATCTTGGAACGCCACCGTGATATACGTGAAATGATCCAATTCATCCCGAGGAATATGGGCGCCGATCGCTCTTGCACTATTCGTTATGTCAATTGATAACCAGAATAACTTATTAGGAGACCACGGAAATGGTTTAAAGTTCGTAAATTTATAGATGCCTGCAAAAATATATTTATAGCTTTGCAACCCCGCCACAGGCACAAACAATCGCTGCAGATGCGCGATGTTGAAAATAGAAGATGTGAATGTTTGGTTTCTATGCAACACACATGCCTAAACTTTTGTAGCATTCATGCTTCTGTTTCCCTCTTTTCTCTTCATATTAGTACTGAAGTCAGTGACTATTTTTTCTTGCCGTAGGTATGTAATATACAGTAAACCCTTTTTAAAAGTAATGTCTTTACAGGGAAGTAGGGACTCAGTACAACTTCAAAAAACATTGACATTAAGCATTCATGTACTGTGTGCAAGCAATCTTGGAAGCGGCGTTCTCGAAACACATATGTGCGCAGTTCCTGCGTTTTCAGAGTAGCAGATGTCAGTGGTATCACAAAGACGTCATGGACACACCTCAGCAGTTGAAACATGTATTTCTGTATTTCGTCTTCATCTAAATTCTGGGAAAAAAACAAAATTAGTTGGGAGATGGCTACTTTCGATGCTGAAACTGCGAAGCACAAATTCTTCTCATGATTTATTTATTTCCAATTAGACAATCATTCTTGTTGTGAAAGGTTGCAATGAGTAGCATAAATCAATTTGTAATGAGGGATGAAAATTCAATTATGGTGTTATTGCTCAGTCGCATCGAAATAAGTGCTGCAATGGGGATACAAAGAAGCGTGTTAGATATTTCTCAGAAGCTTTTAAATGAACGAAAAGTTCTCCGCGGTGCGAAGAAATTAATTAGGCCCTGATCCAGGTGAAATCTTTCTTCAAACAGAAACCTACTCAAAATTCTGCATAAATTTCCTCTTTAGAAGCATATCTGCGCTTAGGTTAACCCAGCGGAATAATTACTGTGTAATTACAGTGTATTTCACAATGCGGAATAAGGTGTAAATGATTTCTAAATGTAAAAATTCTGCAATATGAGTCAATTTTTTCGCTAGCCATGTAATTAGAACTTCTTAAAGGCAAAAACGACTGACACAAAGTAGCTGTGCACCCTGTTTTCTTAGAAAGAGAAGCATGAAAACATTTTATCCTAGGCAGCGACAGAATTTCGAGCTGAGCTTACTCACTCAGCGCATTTATCAGCTCTATATTATATATTTGGTTGGGCATTTAGGCTTTCGTTTGGCTGTAGAATGCACACCTTCAGCCGTAAGACAAATCACAGCCGTGCTCTTGATAATACATGAAACCTTATCTGGCCATCACCGGCCTCCCATTCTTTCCCTCTTTTCCATCTCGTCCTCTCGACCTCCTTTTCTTAACGTGGTCACAAAATTTTCCCCTCTTCCACTACGCCACTTGTCAACCGTAGCAGGTGGCAACACCAATTTATTTTAATTAAATACCTTAAATTATAATAAAGTCTAATAAAGAGGAAAATAAACTAACCTATTATGTAGCCAAGTTCTTGAGGCTGACGCTACTCATTACCCCGTAGAAAGCAGGGCTATATGCTTAAAGGAAATATAAGTAAGCTTTCGCTTGAAAAATTTACTGGGCGATGAGACATTTGCAAGGACACTTCTTCAAATGCCCTTTAGTTTAGAATAGATGACTACTTCGGCGCTTTTACTGTAAGCCAGTGCTTTTCACCCGCGACTGAATTATTCTTGAGGGTGAAAGTGGGCGCAGGATGGTCGAATGTGGCGTATGGCGATTGGGTAGCGGCCTGGAGCTAGGGGGATGGAAAGTGGTGTGAAGGTGCTTGGAACATGGCACTGTTGAGGGCAGCTGGCTAACGCACGGCACCTTTGAATTCGCTTCCGCCTTCGCTTTTTTATTCCAGTGCAGCATGTGCTTCACTTGGATAGTGGCCTTCTGAAGGTTGAGGAAGTTGAGTTGGTGCTGGAGGCACTTCTGAGGAGGAATTCGTCCTAGTCCGGACCAGGACCCCGGAGCAGGACAAATTTTTCTTTAACTACGAAGTTTCTGAGAAAGCTGTTTAGCTTTCCTTTGTAGCCGTATGGCTGCGCTCGGGTTGATTGATGTCAATGAGTAATTACTCCCTTGTTATAGATCTACTCCAGATTTGGCGATTCCCCGGAACATTTGACCACAATAAATAAATGTGCAGCACGACACTCGAAGACATCGACATAATTACTTGTCTTCTTACATGGTTCGAAATAATAAGAAAACATTCCTGCTTTTTACATTAAAGGGCTGTAAAAGATCTGGCCCGTTTATCTAACGTTTTTAGCGCCGCCGGATTTCTATTTGTTGTGTATGCAAGAAACGAAGTATCATTTACGTTGCAGAGAAGAACCTAACAGTTTGGCCATAATTTTGGGAGCACACTATGGCGACCAAAGTTTTGACCCGGTTAACCTTGTGAAATTTAGGAATTATTTTGTACACATGCTACCGATGGTGGGCCGCGTACCTCTTGTATCTCTTTAAGATACTTCATTTTTTAAATAGAGGAGTTGTTCTTAGGTGCTTCGCATTTGGGCGTAGAGAATAAAAGAAGCGCGGACTTTTCTTTTGTAAATCAATTACTTTTTCTATTCCGTATGCGGAAAATATATACCAAGTTTCGTCAGTGATGTATTAGCGGGAATATTTAATACAGACACCCCACTGTGCTGTAAAGTTCCACGCTTAGATATTTTACGCCAACAGACTCGCTCAGGACTTCTCGAAACCAAACCGCGAGAAACTTTTGCTCCTGACCTTAACGTACAGAATTTGACATGCTACGCTAGATCGTCGGCAAACTTCATCAGATCACCAACCACTACTACATACCGTTCGGCAGTCTGGAAGGGATCGTGTAATGCTTGTGAGATTTAAAAATGGGGCAAAAATATCTGGCGGAGTATAAAACGCACACCATCGCGACGTACGCCACTTGAATACCCTGCTTCGACTATCCCACTCATGAAAAAAAAAATCAGGAGCGACTGAGGTGTCATGGGGCCGACCTCTTCAAACCAGGCCATCTACAAACTGTTTGCTCTGCTGCTTCTCTCTCCAGCTCAGCCAAAGTCAGTGCTGAAACCTGGACGTTACCTACAAATGGGCTCTCAGCCTCTTACGCTCCAAGGGGGGCTTCTTTTCCTCTAACATTTCTAGACTTGAAAACTGCCACCTGACGCTCACTTCTAGATTTTACTTGCTCAATTCTTCTAGTCAGTTCTGCGAATTATGCACCCTCGTATACACTTTGCGTAAACTCTTTCAAAAAGTTAATAGCAACCAAATCATAAGCTCTTCGACTTTAGCAGTTGAGCAGTAGGGGTATTTAATTCGATCTGAGTAAGAGAATAATGATTAACAAGAGTCTGGAATACCCTTCGTAGGGGTTACACAAGAACACTAGGTTATCACTACCTTTTGTGCAAACAAACACCGAGGGAATTTTGTCTTGACTTCCTCTAAAGCTAGTCTGTACGTACACTATTATAACCGCCTGCCTACTGTGTGAACAGTAAGGCCAGGTTCGACAGGTTAACAGTAAAGGCAATTCCCCGAAGATCGAGCAAGGCGAAGCTAGATGTGCACTGAAAGCGACAGTGTAGAGAGCTGTACTGACCGCAATTTCTTTGTGGCAGTCCAATGGTGCTTGTGCAAATAAACACACACCGTTCATGCGGCCGAAAAGAACTTAACAGAAACTGAAAATTCAATATTTGCGTCTAGAAATACCGCTGTCCGCTGAATTTAATCACTCTAAAATCTTCTTCCAGCAGAAGCCAAAGCGGCTATCGCATGCTACGGGAAAATGAGCGTCGCAGAGAGTTCCACAGCCTTCTTTAAGCTGATATCTTAAATGCAGTCTGAAAGCTGCTGTTTATTTGGTTTTCATTTTTGTTTATTATCTCTTTGATATTTTCGTTTTGTTTTATTATCTCTTTATTTCGTTCTATTTTTATTTATTTTATTTCTTTACTCATTTATTTATTTGGAGTACTGCCAGTCTCTAGTTGAGACGATTAGAGGTGGGCATTACGTGTATCGGATTCAACAAAGTGAGTCTGATTACTCAAAGCAGCTTTCTGAAATTCAAAACAACAAGGAACAAGAAACAAGGAGCAAGTCATGCAGTGCGGAAAACCGCAGTTATCAAATTTATACAAGCACTTTCACGGTAGGCTAGTTCAAAAGAATACATTGGCACAACAAGCCGCGTACTGCAAGATGTCGACAAAACTAATCCATATCGTCAGTGTTTTTAAAACACAGTATCTAGTTCAGAGCAAAAAAAAACTGAAAGTGAATCCGCGTTAGTAATCAGTGCATCTAGGCTAATCCATTCTCTTGCTTCTAGCGGGAAGAAAGAGTTTTTAAAGGTATCACTATGATGTAAGTACATATTCAGTTAGTGTACTCGCATGCTGGTTTCTTAATCCTTGTTTCTGTGACACTGAAACGTACTGTGGTGGATCAACCTTGAACATGTCATGAAGAAGGTTTCGCGCGAAAAAGATTGTATTCTCCGCCACGACTGTCTTTTTCTCAACAGGGTATTTATTACATTGATGTGATGTTGTATGTACATGAGCTGTCTAAAACATTATGAAAACCGTTATTTGATAACGACGCTCTTGCCGCCCACTCTGTGTCGTTCTGTCTACTTTGGGCCTATCGTACATGATGTTTCAAAGCGAGTGCGTAAAAAGACAATTTTTCCTTGCACCAAAACATTTTGCTACAAATTACGCACCGAAACTCTACTTCTCAACAGGTGGCTCGATAGGAAAACATTTTATTTATTTTTTATTTATTTACACATACTGCAGTCATAGAGACCAAGCAGGGGGGCAACATTCAAAAAGCAAAAATAATATCAAACACTACGCAAATCCAGCGTTCCGGCAACAATAAAAAAAGAAAACCAAACAGAGGGCAATGATATTGTTAAGTTTACACATACAATAAGATACTCTTTTCAAAACCAGCGGCATCCTGAGCCGAAAAGACATTTGCTGGCAGTGAGTTCCATGTTGTGATTGTTCGGGGAAAAAATGAGTTTTTGAACGTATTTGTGCGTGCAAAGTACGGGGTAAGGTTATGGTTGTGGCTATGCGTGTCTGTCGTGTAGAACGGGGGGATATATAGGGAGCAGCATTAATATTAAATTGACTAGAGTAAAATGAGTACAGAAATTTAAGCCTTGCAAGTGCTCTCCTTCTTTCTAGAGTGGATATGTTCTTCGTAGACATCAGAACGGATGGCGAGATAGAGCTATGCTAAGCGTTAAAAATGAAACGGACGGCTTTTCTTTGGATCATTTCAAGTTTCTTTATATCCTTTTTTAAGTGCGGATCCCATACGACGGAAGCATACTCAAGTTTCGGACGAATTAGTGTGTTGAAGGCAAGTTGTTTAAGTTCAGAGGGAGCGTGTTTTAATTTGTGTCTTAGAAGGCCGAGGTTCCTTGAAGCAGACGAGCAAATGTTATTAATGTGGCTGGACCATGACAGGCGATTTGTAATGGTGACTCCAAGATATTTGTTTTCGCTCACCTGTAGCAGTGGAAGATTGTTTATTGCGTAATTAAAACTGTATGGCGCTTTCTTGTTAGTAACCTGAAGAAGAACCGATTTGTCGCTATTTATTTTCATGGACCAAAGGGTGCACCACTCTAGGACATTATTAAGATTTGACTGCAGGCATTCTTGGTCGGTGGTGCTGCTAACTTTCTTAAACAGAATGCAGTCATCTGCGAATAGTCTAATACTGACTTCAGACGTATTTACGGAGTTAACCAAATCATTGATATAAATAAGAAATAAAAGAGGCCCAAGTGCGCTGCCTTGAGGTACACCAGAGGTAACGGGTAAAATACCTGAATGAGATTTTTTAACATCGACGAACTGTTTTCTGTTGGAAAGATAGGTTTTAATCCATTCGACAAATGCTGTTGGAAGACCAAGATGCTGAAGTTTAAAGATGAGCTTATTGTGCATGTCTTCTGTAAACTGCCGCTAGTGAAATGTGCCTGATATTTTTTAAAATTTTTTTATAGACTGCAAAGGCACGATTTCATTTTGGAATGTGTTGCAGAGGACGGTAGAGAAAGATTTTCTCCTAAATTCCGGCATTGTGCGCTACCTTGTTGTTTCCCAACCTGACTCGAAACCCTATGATATGATTCTTGTGATTGGATGTCATAGCCTTTGGAAAACGCGCATGCAAGACCACAACATTGAACCTGTTGTTTCTTCCAGAATTTATTTTAGCCGATTGTTGCTGCAGATAACGGACATTTATAAAGAATTGGACTTTTTACCGGATTCGTTTCCTCTCCTGATGCGCTGTATCCTTGCCGACCTGTCAGTTTTGTCATAGTTTCTATCATGTTTGTGCCACATAGTGCCTACCTATGTGCTCTGTAAATAGTTTCTTCTGTGTAAGAATATATATATATATATATATATATATATATATATATATATATATATATATATATATATATATATAAACAAGAGAAGGGCAATGAGGGGCTCGTTATAAATATGAGAGAAGCCAACAGCTATGAAACCAAGGGATAGATGGGATTTTTAATTAATTAATTTATTTATTTGTGCTGTTCGATTTAGAATATCACTGAATATGTTATCGCTTAAAGCTAATTGATTAGAAAAGCACAAGAAAAAACAACCACATGCCGGTGGGATCCGAACCCACGACCTCCGAATTACGCGTCGCTGAGCTACGGCGACGGCTTTCAACTCTTCTGCTTTCAGGGGTATTTATGTTTACAAATAACCTAACCTTGAGAGTGTTCGTTAGCGCCAGTAATGTTCTTAAGCGGCGGACGTAGCACGTCCTGAGTTACCGCTGAAGTGACGTAGAACGTCATCGAACGGCGAGGGTGGAAGCTGTGTGAGAACCCCCTCATGCTTCCTATGGCGTCAAGGCTGCCAGAACCGAGGCCCTCGCTAAGCAATTAAGGAAACAAGGGGAGGGCAATGAGGGGCTCGTTATAAATATGAGAGAAGCCAACCGCCAAGAAACCAAGGGACAGAGGGGATTTTTAATTAATTCAATTATTTATTTGTGCTGTGGTTTGATTTAGAATATTACTGAATATGTTATCGCTTAAAGCTAATCGATTAGAAAAGCAGAAGAAAAAACAACCACTTGCCGCCGGTGGGATCCGAACACACATCGGTGGGATCCGAACTTCGATGGTTGTTTTTTCTTCTGCATATCTAATCAATTATCTTTAAGCGATAATATATTCAGTAATATTTGCATTGATCAACACCACAAAATAAATAAATATAAATAAAATCCCCCGTGTTCCTTGGTTTCTGTGGCTGTTGGATTCTCTTAAAAATATACAACGAGCCTCTCATTCCCTTTCACTTGTCTGCTTAATTCCTTAAGGTGGGCCTCAGTTCTCGCAGTCTTGATGCCATAGGAAGCATAAGAGGATTCTCACACAGCTTCAACCTTCGCCGTTCGATGACGTTCCACGTCATACCAGCCGCAACTCAGGCCGTACTACGTCCGCCGCTTGCGAGCATGGGTGGCGCTGATGAACACTTTCAAGGTTAGTTTACTTCTAAACATAAAAACCCCCGAAAGCAGAAGAGTTGAAAGCCGTCGCCGTAGCTCAGCGGTAGAGCACCGGACGCGTAATTCGGAGGTCGTGTGTTCGGATCCCACCGGCGGCATGTGGTTGTTTTTTCTTGTGCTTTTCTAATCAATTAGCACTAAGCGATAACATGTTCAGTAATATTCTAAATTGATCAACACCACAAATTAAATAAATAAATTTAAAAAAAATTCTCTTTGTACCTTGGTTTCTGTGGCTGTTGGCTGCTCTTATATATATATATATATATATATATATATATACATATATGTGTATGTGTGTGTGTGTGTGTGTGTGTGTGTGTGTGTGTGTGTGTGTGTGTGTGTGTGTGTGTGTGCGTGTGTGTGTGTGTGTGTGTGTGTGGTACAATCAGATAAACGTACTTGGTCGCTAGAGGTAAGATACGAAATTGAGGAACACTTCATTTAAGTAAAAATTTATTGGGAGTCGACGTTTCGGACAGAGCCTGTCATTTTTCAAGACTGAAGTTACATGGTTCTTGCTTCTCTTCTTAAAGGGTCTTCATCTGTACAGGTGTTCGACACATTAGCCAAAACAAGCAGACGATGCAGAAGGAAGAACGGCTCAAGGAAGAGAAAAAAAGAAAAAAAAATGAACAAAGATACACAAACAGATTAGGAAGGGGGAGCGTAAATGTCGTCGCCCGCCACCCACCTATGCGGTCGCGGGGAGAAAAGAAGAAAAAAAAAGCGGAAAAAAAGAGCCGGAGGGGATAATGGACGGAGAACCTGAGTCCTAACACAGCGGGAAGCTAGTAAAATGTATGGAGACAGACAGTGGCCGAATCACAGCATATAGTTGCGATGCACTCAAATGTTGTCCACTTAAACGAGTAAACAAAATACAATGGAGCAAAGGGGGCGGGGACTTCCGCCATGTGGTACTTCTTTGGCAGGGTCAGTCAAGGTGGGCAAAGTGAAATTTAACTAGACACACGTGGGGTGTAGATGAGCTCACATGCGCACACCGACAGAAGCAACAAAAAAAAGGAAAAGAAAAGGCCGGAAACGGAGGCGACTTTGGGGAAAAATTTTCGCGTGGGGCCACTGTGAATGGCGGGAGTGCTTAGGGTTCTTTGACTGCGCCGCTCTCGTCAAGATGGTCGAACGGGGGAAGGTAAGAGCGCGGTGTGTGATGAGGACATCGGTGTAAGCTTATGGGAGAAAGCTTGCGAGGCTTGTCAAGCCGGCACTCCAAGGTCAGTAATGGATTTGCAAGGGGCGTATTGAAGACAAAGCGGCCAGGTTCTCATTAATGCCTTGGGCAATTGTTCCAAACTTATAAATAAAGTACGAATCGCGTTGCTCCCGTTCCCTGGGGTTGTTGAGCCCACCCAGTAAGACTGTTAATTTAAATGCTTCAAATGGGTGTTTTTTCTCATTGATTTGTTTTGACAAAAGGAGGTTAGGTAGAGATAGGGCATGAGCGCGGTGGTTATTAAAGCGAATTCGTAGAGGGTTAACCGTCTGCCCAATGTACTTCATACTGCAAACACCGCATTCTAGGAGGTAGATAACGTTGGAGGAGTCACAATTAAAGTCACCATTGATTTTCCATTTAAACCCTGAGGCTGTGCTTATTGCACAGACTGTTGTTTGCATATGTTTGCAGACGTGTCATCTACTTTTGGCGCATGGTCGGCAACCCAGACCCAGGTTGTTATGAGTTTTTGAGTGTACGAGAATGTTTTGAATCTTCTTCGGTCGCCTGTAGACTACGTGAGGAGGAGAGTGAATATTTAGGCGAGCCGCTCGCTTTGTTCGAGAATGTTGAAATGTTTTTTAAGGATCTTGTTTACGTTGGGGGCATTACTTGTGTAGGTGAGTACCAAGTTTGCCCGGTGATCTGTCTCTTCACTGCGTCGACATCCATCTAGTATTTCCTCTCGGTTGAGTTTAGATGCCTTTTGAATTGCATCGTCGACAATGACGGGGGGATATCTTTGCTTGGTGAGGACTTCTCGCATGCGATTGGAATTTCTTGCGAAGTCTTGATGTTGTGAACAGATTCTTTTAAATCGATGTGCCTGAGAGTATGGGATACTTGTTTTGGAGTGGCGAGGATGACAACTTTGAAAGTGTATGTATTGTTGACGGGCCGTCGGTTTTCTATGTACGCTGGTGTTAAGTGAGCCTTCCTTTACCGAAATCTCTACATCTAGGAAGTTAATTGTGGTGTGGGAGTACGCTTGAGTGCACGATATGTTGGGGTGGACAAGGTCTAATTGTTCAATAAAATGTCGGAGTTCTTGCTCTGTGTCAGTCCAAATTTAAAAAATGTCATCCAAATAGCTTTGTATAGGATTGGCTTGATGAGAGAATCTTGGAAGAATTTAGATTCGATACTATGCATGAAGATGTTGGCGTAGGTGGGGGCCATCCTTGTACCCATGGCTTTGCCATTAATTTCTAAGTAGTGTTGATCGTTGAATTCAAAGTTGTTGTATTCGAGTACGATTTTCGCAAGTATTTCTAGAACACGTGGGGCAGGGGACTCCTCTTTTCTATCTTGCTTGTACGCTTCGGTCAGAGATCTGATGCCATCGGAATGAGGAATGTTAGTGTAGAATGAGATTACATCTAATGTTACCAGAAAGGCTCCTTCCGGAAGTTTAAGGCCTGCTATTTCGTGAAGGATATGGTTTGTGTCTCGTATGTAGGGTGAGTGTGTTCTTGGAATATGCCTGATTAATGTGTCAGTGTAACTGGAAATTGGTTCCGTAATCGTGCCAATGCCAGATACTATAGGACGGCCAGGCTTATACTTTTTGTGGATTTGCGGTAGTAAGTAGAATCGACCTGGCGACGGCTGTGGTGTGGTGAGGGCTTTAGATAACCTTAGGGTTAAGTCCCCTTTTTCCGCAAGCTGATCCAAAGTCTCTGCTATATATTGTTCGTATTGTGGAGTTGGGTATATTCAAGAAGTTGATAGAAGCAAGTCTTGGAGAGTTGTCTCAAGCTTTCCTCAATGTATGCTTCACTATCCATGACTACTATACCGCCTCCTTTATCTGCTGGCTTTATGGTTACATCTGTTCGTCTGCTGAGAGCCTTCAATGCATCCCGTTTTTTCTTTTTTTGGACAGGTTCGGACTCCCTGGAGTGTGGCTTTTGTAAGCGCGAATTAGGTCGTTCGCGCTTACAAAAGCCACGCTCCACCCTAAGGTTATCAAAAGCCCTCACCGAAAACACCCGTCGCCAGGTCGATTCAACTTACTACCGAAAATTCACAAAATGAATAATCCTGGCCGACCTATAGTATCTGGCATTGGCACGATTACGAAACCAATTTCCAGTTACATTGACACATTAATCAGGCATATTCCAACAACACACCCACCCTACATACGAGACACAAACCATTTCCTTCGCGACATAGCAGGCATTAAACTTCCGGGAGGAGCCTTTCTGGTAAAATTAGATGTAATCTCACTCTACACTAACATTCCTCATTCCGATTGCATCAGATCTCTGACCGAAGCGTACAAGCAAGATAGAAAAGAGGAGTCCCCTGCCACACGTGTTCTAGAAATACGGGAGCAGATGCGTTTAAATCTGAGAGTCTGGCTATATGGTATTCCTTTCTTGCAATGTTTTTTTGCAAGCCATATAGCCAGGCTCTCAGATTTAAACGCATCTGCTCCCATGAAGAGGACTTCGCTTCTAACTGTGAGACACTCCGCAAGGATTTGGTCCGACAGCGCTACCCGAAGCCTATCATGACGATGCCTTGGAAAAAGCTGCAGTACAAGACCGCCGTACAATGCTAAATAACACCAAGACTGCGCAGACGAACTACCCAACTAATCTGATATTAACCTACTCTCCAACAGCACCGAATGTTAATGCTATTCTCAGAAAGCATCACAACATTCTCCTTCAAAGCGACAAAATGAAGCGCTTGCTTCCCGAACCACCCCGTGTCGTATATCGGAGGGCAAGAAATATCAAAGATGACGTAACCTCCTCGAAACTAGAGAACGGTGAAGTCTCAGCTGGGTGCACATCTTGCAATAAACCGCGCTGTAAACTTTGTCCAATGATGAATAAAGTCAGAGAAGCTCGCAGCACAGCGTCACCTTTCTCATTCAAAATTCGAGGAGATTTCAACTCTGACACCAGCAACGTAGTCTACCTCCTCGAGTGCGGTGTGTGCCGTGCTCAGTATATTGGGCAAACTGAAACTCCTTTCCGATTGAGAATAATTAACCACGGAGCACACATAAGATCACTGCCAGATCTGCCTCTTTCAAGACACGTAACGACAAAAGGCCATTCATTTGGAAATTTGAAGGCCACCATACTCCAATCTGGCTTCCAGACACATTACGACATGGAAGCCTGTGAATCATATCTAATATTTAAATTTAACACCTTTTATGCTGGAATTAATGAAAGCCCTGGCAAACTCTCCTGTCTTTCTGGCTAAATCTTCCTGTAATGTTTTGTTTGTTTGTTTTTTTCTTTTCCTTGTGAACTCTTTTGAATCGAAAATATTGTTTCTTACATTTACTATGATGACAGTTGCATAACGATTTGTTCTGTATTTAATACTTTCATATCTAGTCGAGGTACTGACATTATTTTGGTTAGGCGCGAATTCTGTGACGCTCGTCTCTCATGTGTATTCATCGCATTATTATCGTTTTGTTGTTGCTGATCACGGCGCTTGGGTAAACATTGTTTCTTAGGACATTTTTTCACACTCTTTAACTGTATTATTTTGGGCGCCTGTATTATCTCGCGTGCCATTTGTATTTATCTTAATATTGTTGTTGTGTTATTCTTAAAGGGCCACTGCCCAGGGTCCGGACATTTTTGAAAAACAAGCCCACTACATAGATGAGGCATCGAAGATAACCTCTGCAAAATACTAGAGCCATGCGCGCCCCGAAAAGCTGCGAAAATTAAAATCAAAGCCCGCTCGTTCTTTCCTTCCTTCAAAAACGGGCCCGGCCCACTACTCTGAACCCCGTTGACGTCATGGGGGGTTACTTTCGCTGAAGGCACTCCATTGGTGCATCGTTCTGACTGACGGGAGAAGATTGGGCGTAGCCTTGGCGTCGCGTCGTCTGCACAACGCTTTCCGCAGCGCCTTCTGTTCTGGCTCATGCCTACAAACCCGCATGAAGGAACAAAAAAAAAACTGCGGAGGGAGCGTGCGGCGACAGCCTTGAACCCTTGCCATAAAAAGTAAAAAATAGTAAAACTGAGGGAGTTGGTTCGCCCCCCCCCCTCCCTCCCCCCGCCGTGATCACCTCACGAGACGCTCTGCGTACGCGCTCCCTTCTCAGATTTTTTTTCTTCTATGCAAGCCCCCCAAAACAAGGTTTTAATTACTAGTGCAGCAGAGCCTTTCCCTCGCTCGCCCACTTGACCGCTCCGCACACACCGCTTATCTTTCGTGCATCTTGCGTACGCCTTGACTCCAATGAATGACATATGCTTTGGAGCGGAGAAAAGACACAAACACACAGAACACAAACACGCATGGAGAAAAGCAAACGGGCGGTTGCCGGGTCCGCGCTTCGCTGTGTGTTTCGAACACAACCGACTTCCGCCCCTCCGCTCGTGAAACGGTGGGGAGGCCTAAAAGAAAATGAAAAGGTGGCTCGTTAACTGGGAATGGCAAACAGATGTATGAAAGGATGCGCTCGCTAACAAGTCTAGGTGGTCGAGCCGATCGCGCCTCTCGATCGTTCAGTGTGCGAAGAAAATGCAAAAACCAAGAAAAGAATTGTATTGAAGGCGGGGCCATGACGTCACCCTGTGACGCACTCCACAGACACCACGCCTCCGGCTTACACCGGAGAAAGAAGGGGTGATTTTGCCTTGCCGAGCCTACTCGACGAGGAGCGGGAGAGAAAAATTTCGAGGAGGGAATGGAAGGAGAGGAGGCTCGCTCAAAGTGAGGTAGAGAGTGTCTGTTGCCCGCGGTTGGGCAGGGGCCCTTTAGGCGGTGTTCCCTGTAATGAAATTTGCCTGTTTGGTACACTTTCTAACACTCTGCCGCTGTCTCTAACTTAATTTGTGGGCTTTTGCGCATTTCCCCACATATCGTCTGCTAAAAAATGCTACAAAAGTGACACAATTTTGTGTGTATTCTGTGTATTCATGTCACCTCTGCGTGTGTGAGTTTGTTTCTTTCGGCCATCGCAGTGCCATTTTCTGTCTTTATTTATGCTTGTTTTTCCACTCCTGTAAAGAAGGAGCCTATCCATGTGGTTCTCATGTGCGACAATCATGTGGTTTTGTTTCCTTCAGCCATCGCGGTGCCATTTTCTGTCCTTATTTATTCTTTTTTTTTTGCACTCTTGGAAAGAAGGAGCTTTCCATGTGGTCTTCATATGCAACCTCATCTGGTTTTGGGGGGTCCACGTGCCACCGTGTGGAGACACTTAGCGCAGTCGCAACCTATCCGTCCTCGTGCTACCTTCTGGAGTCGCGCGGGGCCACACAGACGCGGCTAGAGGGGATACAGACGCACACAATAGGCTCCCAAAGCATCGCCGGGTGGCGCTGCTGCGCCTGATGTGCAGCGCCATCTATGGGAGAAAAGTAAAAACTGGGGCGCTGCTCGCTGCTCGCGCTGCTTTCACCACGCTCCTTTGCACGCGCGCTTTCTTGCACGTGCACGCGCCCGCGCTGTCGCGATGTATCGCCTGCATGAGCCTCAATAAGGTTGTTCAGACTAACGCGCAGTTCCGCAGCGCAAACTTAATTAAAGGGGGGGAACTGATTAGTCGCGTCTACTGTGTGGAGCAGGCGATCGACGACGAGGAGGAGCAACTGACTGTAAAATGCGTTTCTCGAGTGAGTAATAACGTCGTACTGTATGACATGTAACTAGAGGTAAGTCCACTGTATAATTATATGCTCGACATATGCGAAGTACTATCAGCTCTGCGAAATAAAGCGAGACACTTGTTGATCGTAGTTGTCAGTTGCATGCGATGCGCAGGGCGATCCACTTACGTGCGAGTCGAAAGGACATGCGACCGGGCAACAGTTCGTCAACATTCTATTCCTCCTTGGGGGATTCCCCTAAACATTTGAACACCATTGTTCACACTTGCAAGTGCGACCTGCTAGTCGCCTTCTCGCTTGAAACGAAAACTCTCCGCAATAACATTGCTTGCGCGCTTTCGAGAATTTCGTCTGCTTTGACCGCGTCTCCCGCACTCGCGCTCGGTGCGATTCGCAATGCACTACGGCGACAGGAGGATGTCGTGACGGTATTGATGTGCACCGCAGTCGTACAAGCGTCATGATGACAGCGGCAGCGGCGCGCTTCTGATGGCCGGCCTGTTTGCCTGCCGGCCTGTTTGCCTGCCGCCGCCGTCAGAAAAATACGCTAATATTGTTTGTTCGCGTTCATGCCAAGCCCTTGAGTGGAGCAACGTCAAAAATTAATCATTTTTGAGGATCGTTGGCCAATACCGAGCTGCTGGTAGAAGTGATAACTGCGATACAAGCATATTTCTTTTCCAAAGCCGCTTTGCTGATGCCCAGTGCTGCTCTCCTGTTGTCACCTGGCTCCGCTGTTAAAGACATCACGGAAATCGATCACGTCTTTGTTTATTATGTGACGAGGAACATAGTAAAACGGTGACGCGAGTAGCACCTCGATTACAGCGCTGGTCAGTTCCGAAGTGCCCTCAGCTGCAGCATCGATGCGAAGTGAATAGGCTTAGCGACGACTACGGCAGCGAGGGAGCAGCGCAGTTCGTCGCCCGGCGTGGCAGCGGGCGACGTCGTTGCCGAAAGCTCGACTGTCCGCGGGCGGCGTTATTGCCAAAAGCTCGACTGTCTCGCCGATTGGTTCAGCGGCTTGCGACTCGCAGTCGCAAGGCTGGAAAATTGAGCAGCGAGCGACTTGACTGCGCGTCGTCTGCCACTTTTTTCGTGCATGGTAGGGACAGACTCACTGGCTCTCCGAAGAGCGCGGCCGCATACTCGCGTGTCCGCGGTAAGAGTGGATCACCGTGTACATACGCTTTGGTTTTTACATTACGGCCTTCGTACTACCTCCTTTTTGCTTCGCCGAGACCGCGACTGTCAGCGCGAAGATTGCGCCTCGCGAGACTCTCCCGTCGCACGTGCACACAAAGCTAGCAGGGCGTCTGCTCCGGCGGCGCCCCGAGTTTCCGCTGCTCGCCGCTTTGGCGCTGGCGTCGCGCTCCCAAACTTGAGCTTGGGTTCCCTATTGGCAGGCACTTCCCTTCTTTTGCGAACCACACCCACGCTTTTTTTCTCTCTTTTTTGTCTTTTTTTTTCCCGAACTAGTCGCGTGCCTGCCCAGGCCCACCTCCCTCTTTCACCTCTTTCACGCGGCGCCTTTGCTGGCGCATCTGGCATTTGTGTTTCGTGTCTCGGCTGTGTTCCTTTTTTCCCTTTTGATTTTTCTCATTTTTCTTTTTCAAGCCCGGTGTGTGCCATGTTCACTGCTATAGGAAGACGTTTTCATATATATATATATATATATATATATATATATATATATATATATATATATATATATATATGTGAAAGAAGCCAACAGCCACAGAAACCAAGGGGCACAGGGGATTTTTTAATTAATTTATTTATTTTGTGGTGTTCATCAATTTAGAATATTACTTAATATGTTATCGCTTAAAGCGAATTGATTAGAAAAGCAGAAGAAAAAACAACCACTGCCGCCGGTGGGATCCGGTGGGATTCGGATCCCACCGGCGGCAGTGGTTGTTTTTTCTTCTGCTTTTCTAATCAATTCGCTTTAAGCGATAACATATTAAGTAATATTCTAAATTGATGAACACCACAAAATAAATAAATTAATTAAAAAATCCCCTGTGCCCCTTGGTTTCTGTGGCTGTTGGCTTCTTTCATATTTATAACGAGCCCCTCATTCCCCTTCCCTTATATATATATGTATATATATATATATATATATATATATATATGACAGAAGCCAACAGCCACAGAAACCAAGGGGCACAGAGGATTTTTTTTTTAATTAATTTATTTATTATGTGGTGTTGATCAATTTAGAATATTACTGAATATGTTATCGCTTAAAGATAATTGATAAGAAAAGCAGAAGAAAAAACAACCACATGCCGCCGGTGGGATCCGAACCCACGACCTCCGAATTACGCGTCCGGTGCTCTACCTCTGAGCTACGGCGACGGCTGTCAATTCTTCTGCTTTCGGGGGTATTTATGTTTACAAGTAACCTAACCTTGAGAGTGTTCATCAGCGCCACCCACGTTCATAAGCGGCGGACGTAGAACGTCCTGAGTTACCGCAGGTGTGACGTAGAACGTCATCGAACGGAGAGGGTGGAAGCTGCGTGAGAACCCTCTTATGCTTCCTATGGCGTCAAGGCTGCCAGAATCGAGGCCCTCGCTAAGCAATTAAGCAAACAAGGGAAGGGTAATGAGGGGCTCGTTATAAATATGACAGAAGCCAACAGCCACAGAAACCAAGGGGCACAGGGGATTTTTTTTTTTAATTAATTTATTTATTATGTGGTGTTGATCAATTTAGAATATTACTGAATATGTTATCGCTTAAAGATAATCGATAAGAAAAGCAGAAGAAAAAACAACCACATGCCGCCGGTGGGATCCGAACCCACGACCTCCGAATTACGCGTCCGGTGCTCTACCTCTGAGCTACGGCGACGGCTGTCAATTCTTCTGCTTTCGGGGGTATTTATGTTTACAAGTAACCTAACCTTGAGAGTGTTCATCAGCGCCACCCACGTTCATAAGCGGCGGACGTAGAACGTCCTGAGTTACCGCAGGTGTGACGTAGAACGTCATCGAACGGAGAGGGTGGAAGCTGCGTGAGAACCCTCTTATGCTTCCTATGGCGTCAAGGCTGCCAGAATCGAGGCCCTCGCTAAGCAATTAAGCAAACAAGGGAAGGGTAATGAGGGGCTCGTTATAAATATGACAGAAGCCAACAGCCACAGAAACCAAGGGGCACAGGGGATTTTTTTTAATTAATTTATTTATTATGTGGTGTTGATCAATTTAGAATATTACTGAATATGTTATCGCTTAAAGATAATTGATAAGAAAAGCAGAAGAAAAAACAACCACATGCCGCCGGTGGGATCCGAACCCACGACCTCCGAATTACGCGTCCGGTGCTCTACCTCTGAGCTACGGCGACGACTGTCAATTCTTCTGCTTTCGGGGGTATTTATGTTTACAAGTAACCTAACCTTGAGAGTGTTCATCAGCGCCACCCACGTTCATAAGCGGCGGACGTAGAACGTCCTGAGTTACCGCAGGTGTGACGTAGAACGTCATCGAACGGAGAGGGTGGAAGCTGCGTGAGAACCCTCTTATGCTTCCTATGGCGTCAAGGCTGCCAGAATCGAGGCCCTCGCTAAGCAATTAAGCAAAGGGAAGGGTAATGAGGGGCTCGTTATAAATATGACAGAAGCCAACAGCCACAGAAACCAAGGGGCACAGGGGATTTTTTTTTTTAAATAATTTATTTATTATGTGGTGTTGATCAATTTAGAATATTACTGAATATGTTATCGCTTAAAGATAATTGATAAGAAAACCAGAAGAAAAAACAACCACATGCCGCCGGTGGGATCCGAACCCACGACCTCCGAATTACGCGTCCGGTGCTCTACCTCTGAGCTACGGCGACGGCTGTCAATTCTTCTGCTTTCGGGGGTATTTATGTTTACAAGTAACCTAACCTTGAGAGTGTTCATCAGCGCCACCCACGTTCATAAGCGGCGGACGTAGAACGTCCTGAGTTACCGCAGGTGTGACGTAGAACGTCATCGAACGGAGAGGGTGGAAGCTGCGTGAGAACCCTCTTATGCTTCCTATGGCGTCAACGCTGCCAGAATCGAGGCCCTCGCTAAGCAATTAAGCAAACAAGGGAAGGGTAATGAGGGGCTCGTTATAAATATGACAGAAGCCAACAGCCACAGAAACCAAGGGGCACAGGGGATTTTTTTTTTA
The DNA here is from genome assembly GCF_055824585.1 of Amblyomma mixtum. Taxonomy (NCBI): domain Eukaryota; kingdom Metazoa; phylum Arthropoda; class Arachnida; order Ixodida; family Ixodidae; genus Amblyomma; species Amblyomma mixtum. The sequence goes on along the minus strand of NC_143012.1, from coordinate 74,233,810 downwards.
ATTAATTTATTTATTATGTGGTGTTGATCAATTTAGAATATTACTGAATATGTTATCGCTTAAAGATAATTGATAAGAAAAGCAGAAGAAAAAACAACCACATGCCGCCGGTGGGATCCGAACCCACGACCTCCGAATTACGCGTCCGGTTCTCTACCTCTGAGCTACGGCGACGGCTGTCAATTCTTCTGCTTTCGGGGGTATTTATGTTTACAAGTAACCTAACCTTGAGAGTGTTCATCAGCGCCACCCACGTTCATAAGCGGCGGACGTAGAACGTCCTGAGTTACGGCAGGTGTGACGTAGAACGTCATCGAACGGAGAGGGTGGAAGCTGCGTGAGAACCCTCTTATGCTTCCTATGGCGTCAAGGCTGCCAGAATCGAGGCCCTCGCTAAGCAATTAAGCAAACAAGGGAAGGGTAATGAGGGGCTCGTTATAAATATGACAGAAGCCAACAGCCACAGAAACCAAGGGGCACAGGGGATTTTTTTTTTAATTAATTTATTTATTATGTGGTGTTGATCAATTTAGAATATTACTGAATATGTTATCGCTTAAAGATAATTGATAAGAAAAGCAGAAGAAAAAACAACCACATGCCGCCGGTGGGATCCGAACCCACGACCTCCGAATTACGCGTCCGGTGCTCTACCTCTGAGCTACGGCGACGGCTGTCAATTCTTCTGCTTTCGGGGGTATTTATGTTTACAAGTAACCTAACCTTGAGAGTGTTCATCAGCGCCACCCACGTTCATAAGCGGCGGACGTAGAACGTCCTGAGTTACCGCAGGTGTGACGTAGAACGTCATCGAACGGAGAGGGTGGAAGCTGCGTGAGAACCCTCTTATGCTTCCTATGGCGTCAAGGCTGCCAGAATCGAGGCCCTCGCTAAGCAATTAAGCAAACAAGGGAAGGGTAATGAGGGGCTCGTTATAAATATGACAGAAGCCAACAGCCACAGAAACCAAGGGGCACAGGGGATTTTTTTTTAATTAATTTATTTATTATGTGGTGTTGATCAATTTAGAATATTACTGAATATGTTATCGCTTAAAGATAATCGATAAGAAAAGCAGAAAAAAAACAACCACATGCCGCCGGTGGGATCCGAACCCACGACCTCCGAATTACGCGTCCGGTGCTCTACCTCTGAGCTACGGCGACGGCTGTCAATTCTTCTGCTTTCGGGGGTATTTATGTTTACAAGTAACCTAACCTTGAGAGTGTTCATCAGCGCCACCCACGTTCATAAGCGGCGGACGTAGAACGTCCTGAGTTACCGCAGGTGTGACGTAGAACGTCATCGAACGGAGAGGGTGGAAGCTGCGTGAGAACCCTCTTATGCTTCCTATGGCGTCAAGGCTTCCAGAATCGAGGCCCTCGCTAAGCAATTAAGCAAACAAGGGAAGGGTAATGAGGGGCTCGTTATAAATATGACAGAAGCCAACAGCCACAGAAACCAAGGGGCACAGGGGATTTTTTTTTTAATTAATTTATTTATTATGTGGTGTTGATCAATTTAGAATATTACTGAATATGTTATCGCTTAAAGATAATTGATAAGAAAAGCAGAAGAAAAAACAACCACATGCCGCCGGTGGGATCCGAACCCACGACCTCCGAATTACGCGTCCGGTGCTCTACCTCTGAGCTACGGCGACGGCTGTCAATTCTTCTGCTTTCGGGGTTATTTATGTTTACAAGTAACCTAACCTTGAGAGTGTTCATCAGCGCCACCCACGTTCATAATCGGCGGACGTTGAACGTCCTGAGTTAACGCAGGTGTGACGTAGAACGTCATCGAACGGAGAGGGTGGAAGCTGCGTGAGAACCCTCTTATCCTTCCTATGGCGTCAAGGCTGCCAGAATCAAGGCCCTCGCTAAGCAATTAAGCAAACAAGGGAAGGGTAATGAGGGGCTCGTTATAAATATGACAGAAGCCAACAGCCACAGAAACCAAGGGGCACAGGGGATTTTTTTTTAATTAATTTATTTATTATGTGGTGTTGATCAATTTAGAATATTACTGAATATGTTATCGCTTAAAGATAATTGATAAGAAAAGCAGAAGAAAAAACAACCACATGCCGCCGGTGGGATCCGAACCCACGACCTCCGAATTACGCGTCCGGTTTTTTCTTCTGCTTTTCTTATCAATTATCTTTAAGCGATAACATATTCAGTAATATTCTAAATTGATCAACACCACATAATAAATAAATTAATTGAAAAAAAATCCCCTGTGCCCCTTGGTTTCTGTGGCTGTTGGCTTCTGTCATATTTATAACGAGCCCCTCATTACCCTTCCCTTGTTTGCTTAATTGCTTAGCGAGGGCCTCGATTCTGGCAGCCTTGACGCCATAGGAAGCATAAGAGGGTTCTCACGCAGCTTCCACCCTCTCCGTTCGATGACGTTCTACGTCACACCTGCGGTAACTCAGGACGTTCTACGTCCGCCGCTTATGAACGTGGGTGGCGCTGATGAACACTCTCAAGGTTAGGTTACTTGTAAACATAAATACCCCCGAAAGCAGAAGAATTGACAGCCGTCGCCGTAGCTCAGAGGTAGAGCACCGGACGCGTAATTCGGAGGTCGTGGGTTCGGATCCCACCGGCGGCATGTGGTTGTTTTTTCTTCTGCTTTTCTTATCAATTATCTTTAAGCGATAACATATTCAGTAATATTCTAAATTGATCAACACCACATAATAAATAAATTAATTAAAAAAAAATCCCCTGTGACCCTTGGTTTCTGTGGCTGTTGGCTTCTGTCATATTTATAACGAGCCCCTCATTACCCTTCCCTTGTTTGCTTAATTGCTTAGCGAGGGCCTCGATTCTGGCAGCCTTGACGCCATAGGAAGCATAAGAGGGTTCTCACGCAGCTTCCACCCTCTCCGTTCGATGACGTTCTACGTCACACCTGCGGTAACTCAGGACGTTCTACGTCCGCCGCTTATGAACGTGGGTGGCGCTGATGAACACTCTCAAGGTTAGGTTACTTGTAAACATAAATACCCCCGAAAGCAGAAGAATTGACAGCCGTCGCCGTAGCTCAGAGGTAGAGCACCGGACGCGTAATTCGGAGGTCGTGGGTTCGGATCCCACCGGCGGCATGTGGTTGTTTTTTCTTCTGCTTTTCTTATCAATTATCTTTAAGCGATAACATATTCAGTAATATTCTAAATTGATCAACACCACATAATAAATAAATTAACTAAAAAAAAAATCCCCTGTGCCCCTTGGTTTCTGTGGCTGTTGGCTTCTGTCATATTTATAACGAGCCCCTCATTACCCTTCCCTTGTTTGCTTAATTGCTTAGCGAGGGCCTCGATTCTGGCAGCCTTGACGCCATAGGAAGCATAAGAGGGTTCTCACGCAGCTTCCACCCTCTCCGTTCGATGACGTTCTACGTCACACCTGCGGTAACTCAGGACGTTCTACGTCCGCCGCTTAAGAACGTGGGTGGCGCTGATGAACACTCTCAAGGTTAGGTTACTTGTAAACATAAATACCCCCGAAAGCAGAAGAATTGACAGCCGTCGCCGTAGCTCAGAGGTAGAGCACCGGACGCGTAATTCGGAGGTCGTGGGTTCGGATCCCACCGGCGGCATGTGGTTGTTTTTTCTTCTGCTTTTCTTATCAATTATCTTTAAGCGATAACATATTCAGTAATATTCTAAATTGACCAACACCACATAATAAATAAATTAATTAAAAAAAAAATCCCCTGTGCCCCTTGGTTTCTGTGGCTGTTGGCTTCTGTCATATTTATAACGAGCCCCCCATTACCCTTCCCTTGTTTGCTTAATTGCTTAGCGAGGGCCTCGATTCTGGCAGCCTTGACGCCATAGGAAGCATAAGAGGGTTCTCACGCAGCTTCCACCCTCTCCGTTCGATGACGTTCTACGTCACACCTGCGGTAACTCAGGACGTTCTACGTCCGCCGCTTATGAACGTGGGTGGCGCTGATGAACACTCTCAAGGTTAGGTTACTTTTAAACATAAATACCCCCGAAAGCAGAAGAATTGACAGCCGTCGCCGTAGCTCAGAGGTAGAGCACCGGACGCGTAATTCGGAGGTCGTGGGTTCGGATCCCACCGGCGGCATGTGGTTGTTTTTTCTTCTGCTTTTCTTATCAATTATCTTTAAGCGATAACATATTCAGTAATATTCTAAATTGACCAACACCACATAATAAATAAATTAATTAAAAAAAAAAATCCCCTTGTGCCCCTTGGTTTCTGTGGCTGTTGGCTTCTGTCATATTTATAACGAGCCCCTCATTACCCTTCCCTTGTTTGCTTAATTGCTTAGCGAGGGCCTCGATTCTGGCAGCCTTGACGCCATAGGAAGCATAAGAGGGTTCTCACGCAGCTTCCACCCTCTCCGTTCGATGACGTTCTACGTCACACCTGCGGTAACTCAGGACGTTCTACGTCCGCCGCTTATGAACGTGGGTGGCGCTGATGAACACTCTCAAGGTTAGGTTACTTGTAAACATAAATACCCCCGAAAGCAGAAGAATTGACAGCCGTCGCCGTAGCTCAGAGGTAGAGCACCGGACGCGTAATTCGGAGGTCGTGGGTTCGGATCCCACCGGCGGCATGTGGTTGTTTTTTCTTCTGCTTTTCTTATCAATTACCTTTAAGCGATAACATATTCAGTAATATTCTAAATTGATCAACACCACATAATAAATAAATTAATTAAAAAAAAATCCCCTGTGCCCCTTGGTTTCTGTGGCTGTTGGCTTCTGTCATATTTATAACGAGCCCCTCATTACCCTTCCCTTGTTTGCTTAATTGCTTAGCGAGGGCCTCGATTCTGGCAGCCTTGACGCCATAGGAAGCATAAGAGGGTTCTCACGCAGCTTCCACCCTCTCCGTTCGATGACGTTCTACGTCACACCTGCGGTAACTCAGGACGTTCTACGTCCGCCGCTTATGAACGTGGGTGGCGCTGATGAACACTCTCAAGGTTAGGTTACTTGTAAACATAAATACCCCCGAAAGCAGAAGAATTGACAGCCGTCGCCGTAGCTCAGAGGTAGAGCACCGGACGCGTAATTCGGAGGTCGTGGGTTCGGATCCCACCGGCGGCATGTGGTTGTTTTTTCTTCTGCTTTTCTTATCAATTATCTTTAAGCGATAACATATTCAGTAATATTCTAAATTGATCAACACCACATAATAAATAAATTAACTAAAAAAAAAATCCCCTGTGCCCCTTGGTTTCTGTGGCTGTTGGCTTCTGTCATATTTATAACGAGCCCCTCATTACCCTTCCCTTGTTTGCTTAATTGCTTAGCGAGGGCCTCGATTCTGGCAGCCTTGACGCCATAGGAAGCATAAGAGGGTTCTCACGCAGCTTCCACCCTCTCCGTTCGATGACGTTCTACGTCACACCTGCGGTAACTCAGGACGTTCTACGTCCGCCGCTTAAGAACGTGGGTGGCGCTGATGAACACTCTCAAGGTTAGGTTACTTGTAAACATAAATACCCCCGAAAGCAGAAGAATTGACAGCCGTCGCCGTAGCTCAGAGGTAGAGCACCGGACGCGTAATTCGGAGGTCGTGGGTTCGGATCCCACCGGCGGCATGTGGTTGTTTTTTCTTCTGCTTTTCTTATCAATTATCTTTAAGCGATAACATATTCAGTAATATTCTAAATTGACCAACACCACATAATAAATAAATTAATTAAAAAAAAAAATCCCCTGTGCCCCTTGGTTTCTGTGGCTGTTGGCTTCTGTCATATTTATAACGAGCCCCTCATTACCCTTCCCTTGTTTGCTTAATTGCTTAGCGAGGGCCTCGATTCTGGCAGCCTTGACGCCATAGGAAGCATAAGAGGGTTCTCACGCAGCTTCCACCCTCTCCGTTCGATGACGTTCTACGTCACACCTGCGGTAACTCAGGACGTTCTACGTCCGCCGCTTATGAACGTGGGTGGCGCTGATGAACACTCTCAAGGTTAGGTTACTTTTAAACATAAATACCCCCGAAAGCAGAAGAATTGACAGCCGTCGCCGTAGCTCAGAGGTAGAGCACCGGACGCGTAATTCGGAGGTCGTGGGTTCGGATCCCACCGGCGGCATGTGGTTGTTTTTTCTTCTGCTTTTCTTATCAATTATCTTTAAGCGATAACATATTCAGTAATATTCTAAATTGACCAACACCACATAATAAATAAATTAATTAAAAAAAAAATCCCCTGTGCCCCTTGGTTTCTGTGGCTGTTGGCTTCTGTCATATTTATAACGAGCCCCTCATTACCCTTCCCTTGTTTGCTTAATTGCTTAGCGAGGGCCTCAATTCTGGCAGCCTTGACGCCATAGGAAGCATAAGAGGGTTCTCACGCAGCTTCCACCCTCTCCGTTCGATGACGTTCTACGTCACACCTGCGGTAACTCAGGACGTTCTACGTCCGCCGCTTATGAACGTGGGTGGCGCTGATGAACACTCTCAAGGTTAGGTTACTTGTAAACATAAATACCCCCGAAAGCAGAAGAATTGACAGCCGCCGCCGTAGCTCAGAGGTAGAGCACCGGACGCGTAATTCGGAGGTCGTGGGTTCGGATCCCACCGGCGGCATGTGGTTGTTTTTTCTTCTGCTTTTCTTATCAATTATCTTTAAGCGATAACATATTCAGTAATATTCTAAATTGATCAACACCACATAATAAATAAATTAACTAAAAAAAAAAATCCCCTGTGCCCCTTGGTTTCTGTGGCTGTTGGCTTCTGTCATATTTATAACGAGCCCCTCATTACCCTTCCCTTGTTTGCTTAATTGCTTAGCGAGGGCCTCGATTCTGGCAGCCTTGACGCCATAGGAAGCATAAGAGGGTTCTCACGCAGCTTCCACCCTCTCCGTTCGATGACGTTCTACGTCACACCTGCGGTAACTCAGGACGTTCTACGTCCGCCGCTTAAGAACGTGGGTGGCGCTGATGAACACTCTCAAGGTTAGGTTACTTGTAAACATAAATACCCCCGAAAGCAGAAGAATTGACAGCCGTCGCCGTAGCTCAGAGGTAGAGCACCGGACGCGTAATTCGGAGGTCGTGGGTTCGGATCCCACCGGCGGCATGTGGTTGTTTTTTCTTCTGCTTTTCTTATCAATTATCTTTAAGCGATAACATATTCAGTAATATTCTAAATTGACCAACACCACATAATAAATAAATTAATTAAAAAAAAAATCCCCTGTGCCCCTTGGTTTCTGTGGCTGTTGGCTTCTGTCATATTTATAACGAGCCCCTCATTACCCTTCCCTTGTTTGCTTAATTGCTTAGCGAGGGCCTCGATTCTGGCAGCCTTGACGCCATAGGAAGCATAAGAGGGTTCTCACGCAGCTTCCACCCTCTCCGTTCGATGACGTTCTACGTCACACCTGCGGTAACTCAGGACGTTCTACGTCCGCCGCTTATGAACGTGGGTGGCGCTGATGAACACTCTCAAGGTTAGGTTACTTTTAAACATAAATACCCCCGAAAGCAGAAGAATTGACAGCCGTCGCCGTAGCTCAGAGGTAGAGCACCGGACGCGTAATTCGGAGGTCGTGGGTTCGGATCCCACCGGCGGCATGTGGTTGTTTTTTCTTCTGCTTTTCTTATCAATTATCTTTAAGCGATAACATATTCAGTAATATTCTAAATTGACCAACACCACATAATAAATAAATTAATTAAAAAAAAAATCCCCTGTGCCCCTTGGTTTCTGTGGCTGTTGGCTTCTGTCATATTTATAACGAGCCCCTCATTACCCTTCCCTTGTTTGCTTAATTGCTTAGCGAGGGCCTCAATTCTGGCAGCCTTGACGCCATAGGAAGCATAAGAGGGTTCTCACGCAGCTTCCACCCTCTCCGTTCGATGACGTTCTACGTCACACCTGCGGTAACTCAGGACGTTCTACGTCCGCCGCTTATGAACGTGGGTGGCGCTGATGAACACTCTCAAGGTTAGGTTACTTGTAAACATAAATACCCCCGAAAGCAGAAGAATTGACAGCCGCCGCCGTAGCTCAGAGGTAGAGCACCGGACGCGTAATTCGGAGGTCGTGGGTTCGGATCCCACCGGCGGCATGTGGTTGTTTTTTCTTCTGCTTTTCTTATCAATTATCTTTAAGCGATAACATATTCAGTAATATTCTAAATTGATCAACACCACATAATAAATAAATTATTAAAAAAAAAAAATCCACTGTGCCCCTTGGTTTCTGTGGCTGTTGGCTTCTGTCATATTTATAACGAGCCCCTCATTACCCTTCCCTTGTTTGCTATGTATATATATATATATATATATATATATATATATATATATATATATATACCGTGTTCTGCAACTTTATCGGCACAGGTTTGAAAAATTCTCCCGCTACAACCGTTGGCTCGTTTGTGGTGAAACCGCGCACAAAGGTTCCTTATTGTTGTCCGTTTTAAGGCATAGTAAGTATAAAAGTGGTACTTACTAGGTTTGGTCACGCGAGATGCGAAACAAGAAGCACCCGTGTCGAGATCGAGCCGCCGTCATCGAATTTCTGCCGAAAGACTTGTGGCGTCATCTGGCATCGCTGAATGAAAGGGCCCTGAAAGCAGACGGCAGAAATACGACGAGACAATGGAGAACATATCTTTTATTGGTAAATCACCGTCAAGTCATTTAATTTGTTTACGATAGTTTTAAAAATGCGTTGGCCGAAAAATATTTCACGCGCTTAAGCAGACGACTTGGCCCGAACCGCCCGAACGACGCATTCAAAGCAAGCCGCCGCGCTCGTTGCAGCGCTCGCCTCGGCGCTTCCGTCGCGGCGCTTTCCTTCAGCGATGCCAGATGGCGCCACAAGTATCTTTCGGCAGAAATTCGATGACGGCGGCTCGATCTCGACACGGGTGCTTCTTGTTTCGCATCTCGCGTGACCAAACCTAGTAAGAACCACTTTTATACTTACTATGCCTTAAAACGGACAACAATAAGGAAGCTTTGTGCGCAGTTTCACCACAAACGAGCCAACGGTTGTGTCGGGAGAATTTTTCAAACCTGTGCCGATAAAGTTGCAGAACACGGTATATATATGGCTGTTGGCTTCTCTCATATATATATATATATATATATATATATAATCAACGATGCCATTAAAAAGGCAGAAGCAACTAATACTAATCATGTCATTAAGGAATCTCAGCCATCATCACGGCGCTGTAATCTTATACTAACCTTCACAAATGATCTCCCGAATATTAACAACATCCTAAAAAAACACTTTAATATCATAGAACAGAGTGACCGTCTTTCAAATATTTTCACAACGGTCCCCCAAGTAACATATAGGAGACCAAAAAATCTGCAAAACCATGTTGTCCATTCGACAGTCAATAAACCGAGAGCTGTAGGTTGCACACCATGCAAAAAAAAGCCGATGTCAAGTCTGCAAACACATGGAAACCACGGCACTGGCTAAAAGCACCCATTCAAATTTCAAGCATTCTATCCGGGAAGACCTGAATTGCGATTCCAGCAACGTGGTTTACATGCTCGAGTGTGGCGACTGTCGAATGCAATACATAGGCCAAACAGACAATTCCTTCCGTTTCAGATTTAATAACCACCGCTCACCTACCCAATCCCTCCCCAACCTCCCTCTTTCGAAACACCTTCGCGAGAAAGGTCACGAGTTTGACAAACTTAAAGTAACAATACTACAGAGTGGCTTCAAAAACACTCGTGAGCGCGAGCAACGAGAATCATATTTTATTTTTAAATTTAACACAGTGCAAAATGGCATTAATGAAACTTACGGCACCCTCACCTCTCTTCCGAGGTCAGGGGCCTACGAAATTAAACAAAGCAACACTGACTAAGTCGTCTGAGGTCATACCCCTTTCTGCATGCCACACCTGTGCCACACCTGTGCCGTTTCCCCCCCGGGTGTGCTCACCTTGTGGTCACGCGAATGCCGCACAATTTCTTTTTTTTCTTTTTAATTTTACTATGTAAGCTCACATTTCTTTATATATTTTTTTCTTATATATTTTTCTTTTTTTACATTCCTTCCAATACTTCCCCTCAACCAGGGGTGGGTGCACTATAGCTGGGTGCGAAGAAAAAGCACTACTTTAAAGGTTTTCTTTTACCTATTTCACTTTTTTTTCTCGAGGTTTCTTCCTTGCTCTGTTCATTTTCCTTTTTTTTCTTTTTTTTCTGTTGTCGGCTCTCTCTGTTGGAGGGTCATATTTTATGTTTTTGCTCTCGCGGCCAGGAGAAGGAACAAGTTTTCGCATTTTTCTACGAATGTTGTTGCACGGCCACGCACCTGTCGAGCACCTCCCAGCTGGACACGACTGTCAATAAGCAAGCCTGTGGTGCTTAACAAAGCAGAGGCCGCATCTGGACGTTGTATTTTCTGACTGAGTACCTGTTCCTCACACTCTTTTTTTTTTGTGTATGTGTGTGTGGGTCGCACTGCCTCTAATAATTTTTATGTGTATTTTTCTGCTATGTGCTTTGTGTTTCCCACTTTCCTGTTCTGTGCCCGCCCCTATAAAAGGGGATGCCTTCACAATGTAAAATCACTCCTGAAGAAGGCCGGTCTTCCGATCGAAACGTCGAGTTGAATAAATATGTTTCCTTTAACGAAGCGTATACTTCGCTATATATTTTTATAAGCAGTCTAGTACTTCACGCTTTCGCAACACACATATATATATATATATATATATATATATATATATATATATATATATATATATATAAGAAGTTGGGGAAGTCACATTGAAAACTTAACAGATTTATTCAACGTTTCGACGAGGGACTGGTATTTTTCAAGATGATCGTTCTTGAAAAAGACCAGTCCCTGGTCGAAATGTTGAATAAATCTGTTAAGTTTTTCAATGTGACTTCCCCAACTTCTTATATTTTTAATCAGTTGCCTTGAAGATTTTGTTATCCCTTATATATATATATATGTATATATATATATATATATATATATATATATATATATATATATATATATATATATATATATATATATATATATATATAATAAGTTGGGGAAGTCACATTGAAAAACTTAACAGATTTATTCAACGTTTCGACCAGGGACTGGTCTTTTTCAAGAATGATCATACAGTGCACGGAAGGGTCTTCTTATAGCAGTGAACATAGCACACACAGGGCTTGAAAAAGAAAAATGAGAAAAAATCAAAGGGGAAAGAGGAAGACAGCCGAGACACGAAACCCAAACGTCAAGGTGCGCCAGCAAAGGCGCCGCCGTGAAAGAGGTGAAAGAGGGTGGTGGGCATGGGCGGGCACGCGACTAGTTAAGGGGGAAAAAAAAAGCGTAGGGGTGGTTAACAAAAGAAGGCAAGTGCCTGCCAATTGTGTGCGTAAGTATCACCTCTAGCCACCTCTGTGTGGCCCCGCGCGCCTCCAGAAGAAAGCACGAGAACGCACAGGTTGCGGTTGAGCTAAGTGTCTCCACGGGTGGCACGCGGACCCCCAAAACCAGATGAGGTTGCATATGAAGACCATATGGCAATCTCCTTCTTTACAGGAGTAGAAAAAAAGAATAAGTAAAGACAAAAAAGACAAAAAATGGCACTGCGATGGCCGAAGGAAACAAAACCACATGAGGGTCGCACATGAGAACCACATGGATAGGCTCCTTCTTTACAGGAGTGCTGAAAAAAAAGTATAAATAAAGACAGAAAATTGCACTGCGATGGCCGAAAGGAACAAAAACACACACACGCAGAGGCGACATGAATACACAGAATATACACAAAATTGTGTCACTTTTGTAGCATTCTTTAGCAGAGGATATGTGGGGACATGCGTAAAAGCCCACAAATTAAATGAAAGGCAGCGCCAGAGTGTTAGAAAGTGTACCAAAAAGGCAAATTTCATTACAGGAAACACCGCTTAGGAATAGCACAACACCAATATTAGAATAAATACAAATAGCACGCGAGATAATAGAGGCGCCCAAAATAATAGAGTTCAAGAGTGTGAAAAATTGTCCCAAGAAACAAAGTTTACCCAAACGCCGTGATCAGCACCAACAAAATGATAATAATGCGGTGAATACACATGAGAGACGAGCGTCACAGAATTCGTGCTTAACCACAACAAAAATAATGTCAGTACCTCGACTAGAAATGAAAGTGTTAAATACATAACAAATCGTTATGCAACTGTCATCATAGTAGATTTAAGAAACAATATTTTCGATGCAAAAGAGTTCACAAGGAAAAGAAAAACAAACAAACAAAACATTGCAGGAAGATTTAGCCAGAAAGGCAGGAGAGTTTGCCAGGGCTTTCATTAATTCCAGCAGACAAGGTGTTAAATTTAAATATTAGATAGGATTCACAGGCTTCCCTGTCGTAATGTGTCTGGAAGCCAGATTGGAGTATGGTGGCCTTGAAGTTTCCAAATGAATGGCCTTTTGTCGTTACGTGTCTTGAAAGAGGCAGATCTGGCAGTGATCTTATGTGTGCTCTGTGGTTATTTATTCTCAATCGGAAAGGAGTTTCAGTTTGCCCGATGTACTGAGCACGGCACACACCGCACTCGAGGAGGTAGACTACGTTGCTGGTGTCACAGTTGAAATCTCCTCGACCAATTATTTCCGGAATAGGAACCGCGTCAGAAAAAAATTTCCAGTTTTGTCGACAGCTTAATCAGAGACATACCACCAACTTTTCCTTCGTTTGTCAAAGACACAACTCATTTTCTTTCTGACATAATTGATCTGTTCATTCCAGAAAACAGCATACTCGTTACCCTCGATGTCGCGTCCCTATACACCAACATACCCCACTCGGATGGGATCAGGGCGGTCGCTAAAGCTTACAGAGGTTCAGAGCTGGAAAGGCCAGTGGATGGCACGACCCTCGAAACACTTCTGCATTTGGTTCTGGAAATGAATAACTTTGAATTTGATGGCGACCACTATGTGCAAATTAGTGGCACATCAATGGGGACAAAAGTTGGTCCTAATTATGCCAATATATTTATGGGCATTCTGGAAACTGAATACCTAGAGAGCTGTCTCTTAAGACCCCTTTTTTATAGAAGGTTTATAGATGACCTATTTCTTTTATGGTGCCATGGTGAAGAGCTACTCAAATTCATCGCTAACTTTAATAATGCTCACAGAAGCATCTCTTTTTCCCACACCTACTCAACCACTACGATCAGCTTTCTGGATGTTAAACTTCAGATCTCGCAAAACAAGCTTGTCACCGTGTTTAGGAAGCCAACGGACAGGCACCAATACTAGCATTTTAAAAGTAGCCACGTAAATCATTGGAAGAAAGGAATACCATATAGCCAGGCTCTCAGATTTAAACGCATTTGCTCCCGTGAAGAGGACTTCGCTTCTAACTGTGAGACACTCCGCAAGGATTTGGTCCGACAGCGCTACCCGAAGCCTATCATCGACGATGCCTTGGAAAAAGCTGCAGTACAAGACCGCCGTACAATGCTAAATAACACCAAGACTGCGCAGACGAACTACCCAACTAATCTGATATTAACATACTCTCCAACAGCACCGAATGTTAACGCTATTCTCAGAAAGCATCACAACATCTCCTTCAGAGCGACAAAATGAAGCGCTTGCTTCCCGAACCACCCCGTGTCGTATATCGGAGGGCAAGAAATATCAAAGATGCCGTAACCTCCTCGAAACTAGACAACGGTGAAGTCTCAGGGTGCACACCTTGCAATAAACCGCGCTGAAAACTTTGTCCAATGATGAATAAGGTCACAGAAGCTCGCAGCACAGCGTCGTCTTTCTCATTCAAAATTCGAGGAGATTTCAACTGTGACACCAGCAACGTAGTCTACCTCCTCGAGTGCGGTGTGTGCCGTGCTCAGTATATCGGGCAAACTGAAACTCCTTTCCGATTGAGAATAATTAACCACAGAGCACACATAAGATCACTGCCAGATCTGCCTCTTTCAAGACACGTAACGACAAAAGGCCATTCATTTGGAAATTTGAAGGCCACCATACTCCAATCTGGCTTCCAGACACGTTACGACAGGGAAGCCTGTGAATCCTATCTAATATTTAAATTTAACACCTTGTCTGCTGGAATTAATGAAAGCCCTGGCAAAGTCTCCTGCCTTTCTGGCTAAATCTTCCTGCAATGTTTTGTTTGTTTGTTTTTCTTTTCCTTGTGAACTCTTTTGCATCGAAAATATTGTTTCTTAAATCTACTATGATGACAGTTGCATAACGATTTATTATGTATTTAACACTTTCATTTCTAGTCGAGGTACTGACATTATTTTTGTTGTGGTTAAGCACGAATTCTGTGACGCTCGTCTCTCATGTGTATTCACCGCATTATTATCATTTTGTTGGTGCTGATCACGGCGTTTGGGTAAACTTTGTTTCTTGGGACAATTTTTCACACTCTTGAACTCTATTATTTTGGGCGCCTCTATTATCTCGCGTGCCATTTGTATTTATTCTAATATTGTTGGTGTGCTATTCCTAAGCGGTGTTTCCTGTAATGAAATTTGCCTTTTTGGTACACTTTCTAACACTCTGGCGCTGCCTTTAATTTAATTTGTGGGCTTTTACGCATTTCCCCACATATCCTCTGCTAAAGAATGCTACAAAAGTGACACAATTTTGTGTATATTCTGTGTATTCATGTCGCCTCTGCGTATGTGTGTTTTTGTTCCTTTCGGCCATCGCAGTGCCATTTTCTGTCTTTATTTATACTTTTTTTTCCCCACTCCTGTAAAGAAGGAGCCTATCCATGTGGTTCTCACGTGCGACCCTCATGTGGTTTTGTTTCCTTCGGCCATCGCAGTGCCATTTTTTGTCTTTTTTGTCTTTACTTATTCTTTTTTTCTACTCCTGTAAAGAAGGAGCTTTCCATATGGTCTTCATATGCAACCTCATCTGGTTTTGGGGGGTCCACGTGCCACCGTGTGGAGACACTTAGCGCAGTCGCAACCTATCCGTCCTCGTGCTACCTTCTGGAGTCGCGCGGGGCCACACAGACGCGGCTAGAGGGGATACAGACGCACACAATAGGCTCCCAAAGCATCGCCGGGTGGCGCTGCTGCGCCTGATGTGCAGCGCCATCTATGGGAGAAAAGTAAAAACTGGGGCGCTGCTCGCTGCTCGCGCTGCTTTCACCACGCTCCTTTGCACGCGCGCTTTCTTGCACGTGCACGCGCCCGCGCTGTCGCGATGTATCGCCTGCATGAGCCTCAATAAGGTTGTTCAGACTAACGCGCAGTTCCGCAGCGCAAACTTAATTAAAGGGGGGGAACTGATTAGTCGCGTCTACTGTGTGGAGCAGGCGATCGACGACGAGGAGGAGCAACTGACTGTAAAATGCGTTTCTCGAGTGAGTAATAACGTCGTACTGTATGACATGTAACTAGAGGTAAGTCCACTGTATAATTATATGCTCGACATATGCGAAGTACTATCAGCTCTGCGAAATAAAGCGAGACACTTGTTGATCGTAGTTGTCAGTTGCATGCGATGCGCAGGGCGATCCACTTACGTGCGAGTCGAAAGGACATGCGACCGGGCAACAGTTCGTCAACATTCTATTCCTCCTTGGGGGATTCCCCTAAACATTTGAACACCATTGTTCACACTTGCAAGTGCGACCTGCTAGTCGCCTTCTCGCTTGAAACGAAAACTCTCCGCAATAACATTGCTTGCGCGCTTTCGAGAATTTCGTCTGCTTTGACCGCGTCTCCCGCACTCGCGCTCGGTGCGATTCGCAATGCACTACGGCGACAGGAGGATGTCGTGACGGTATTGATGTGCACCGCAGTCGTACAAGCGTCATGATGACAGCGGCAGCGGCGCGCTTCTGATGGCCGGCCTGTTTGCCTGCCGGCCTGTTTGCCTGCCGCCGCCGTCAGAAAAATACGCTAATATTGTTTGTTCGCGTTCATGCCAAGCCCTTGAGTGGAGCAACGTCAAAAATTAATCATTTTTGAGGATCGTTGGCCAATACCGAGCTGCTGGTAGAAGTGATAACTGCGATACAAGCATATTTCTTTTCCAAAGCCGCTTTGCTGATGCCCAGTGCTGCTCTCCTGTTGTCACCTGGCTCCGCTGTTAAAGACATCACGGAAATCGATCACGTCTTTGTTTATTATGTGACGAGGAACATAGTAAAACGGTGACGCGAGTAGCACCTCGATTACAGCGCTGGTCAGTTCCGAAGTGCCCTCAGCTGCAGCATCGATGCGAAGTGAATAGGCTTAGCGACGACTACGGCAGCGAGGGAGCAGCGCAGTTCGTCGCCCGGCGTGGCAGCGGGCGACGTCGTTGCCGAAAGCTCGACTGTCCGCGGGCGGCGTTATTGCCAAAAGCTCGACTGTCTCGCCGATTGGTTCAGCGGCTTGCGACTCGCAGTCGCAAGGCTGGAAAATTGAGCAGCGAGCGACTTGACTGCGCGTCGTCTGCCACTTTTTTCGTGCATGGTAGGGACAGACTCACTGGCTCTCCGAAGAGCGCGGCCGCATACTCGCGTGTCCGCGGTAAGAGTGGATCACCGTGTACATACGCTTTGGTTTTTACATTACGGCCTTCGTACTACCTCCTTTTTGCTTCGCCGAGACCGCGACTGTCAGCGCGAAGATTGCGCCTCGCGAGACTCTCCCGTCGCACGTGCACACAAAGCTAGCAGGGCGTCTGCTCCGGCGGCGCCCCGAGTTTCCGCTGCTCGCCGCTTTGGCGCTGGCGTCGCGCTCCCAAACTTGAGCTTGGGTTCCCTATTGGCAGGCACTTCCCTTCTTTTGCGAACCACACCCACGCTTTTTTTCTCTCTTTTTTGTCTTTTTTTTTCCCGAACTAGTCGCGTGCCTGCCCAGGCCCACCTCCCTCTTTCACCTCTTTCACGCGGCGCCTTTGCTGGCGCATCTGGCATTTGTGTTTCGTGTCTCGGCTGTGTTCCTTTTTTCCCTTTTGATTTTTCTCATTTTTCTTTTTCAAGCCCGGTGTGTGCCATGTTCACTGCTATAGGAAGACGTTTTCATATATATATATATATATATATATATATATATATATATATATATATATATATATATGTGAAAGAAGCCAACAGCCACAGAAACCAAGGGGCACAGGGGATTTTTTAATTAATTTATTTATTTTGTGGTGTTCATCAATTTAGAATATTACTTAATATGTTATCGCTTAAAGCGAATTGATTAGAAAAGCAGAAGAAAAAACAACCACTGCCGCCGGTGGGATCCGGTGGGATTCGGATCCCACCGGCGGCAGTGGTTGTTTTTTCTTCTGCTTTTCTAATCAATTCGCTTTAAGCGATAACATATTAAGTAATATTCTAAATTGATGAACACCACAAAATAAATAAATTAATTAAAAAATCCCCTGTGCCCCTTGGTTTCTGTGGCTGTTGGCTTCTTTCATATTTATAACGAGCCCCTCATTCCCCTTCCCTTATATATATATGTATATATATATATATATATATATATATATATGACAGAAGCCAACAGCCACAGAAACCAAGGGGCACAGAGGATTTTTTTTTTAATTAATTTATTTATTATGTGGTGTTGATCAATTTAGAATATTACTGAATATGTTATCGCTTAAAGATAATTGATAAGAAAAGCAGAAGAAAAAACAACCACATGCCGCCGGTGGGATCCGAACCCACGACCTCCGAATTACGCGTCCGGTGCTCTACCTCTGAGCTACGGCGACGGCTGTCAATTCTTCTGCTTTCGGGGGTATTTATGTTTACAAGTAACCTAACCTTGAGAGTGTTCATCAGCGCCACCCACGTTCATAAGCGGCGGACGTAGAACGTCCTGAGTTACCGCAGGTGTGACGTAGAACGTCATCGAACGGAGAGGGTGGAAGCTGCGTGAGAACCCTCTTATGCTTCCTATGGCGTCAAGGCTGCCAGAATCGAGGCCCTCGCTAAGCAATTAAGCAAACAAGGGAAGGGTAATGAGGGGCTCGTTATAAATATGACAGAAGCCAACAGCCACAGAAACCAAGGGGCACAGGGGATTTTTTTTTTTAATTAATTTATTTATTATGTGGTGTTGATCAATTTAGAATATTACTGAATATGTTATCGCTTAAAGATAATCGATAAGAAAAGCAGAAGAAAAAACAACCACATGCCGCCGGTGGGATCCGAACCCACGACCTCCGAATTACGCGTCCGGTGCTCTACCTCTGAGCTACGGCGACGGCTGTCAATTCTTCTGCTTTCGGGGGTATTTATGTTTACAAGTAACCTAACCTTGAGAGTGTTCATCAGCGCCACCCACGTTCATAAGCGGCGGACGTAGAACGTCCTGAGTTACCGCAGGTGTGACGTAGAACGTCATCGAACGGAGAGGGTGGAAGCTGCGTGAGAACCCTCTTATGCTTCCTATGGCGTCAAGGCTGCCAGAATCGAGGCCCTCGCTAAGCAATTAAGCAAACAAGGGAAGGGTAATGAGGGGCTCGTTATAAATATGACAGAAGCCAACAGCCACAGAAACCAAGGGGCACAGGGGATTTTTTTTTAATTAATTTATTTATTATGTGGTGTTGATCAATTTAGAATATTACTGAATATGTTATCGCTTAAAGATAATTGATAAGAAAAGCAGAAGAAAAAACAACCACATGCCGCCGGTGGGATCCGAACCCACGACCTCCGAATTACGCGTCCGGTGCTCTACCTCTGAGCTACGGCGACGACTGTCAATTCTTCTGCTTTCGGGGGTATTTATGTTTACAAGTAACCTAACCTTGAGAGTGTTCATCAGCGCCACCCACGTTCATAAGCGGCGGACGTAGAACGTCCTGAGTTACCGCAGGTGTGACGTAGAACGTCATCGAACGGAGAGGGTGGAAGCTGCGTGAGAACCCTCTTATGCTTCCTATGGCGTCAAGGCTGCCAGAATCGAGGCCCTCGCTAAGCAATTAAGCAAAGGGAAGGGTAATGAGGGGCTCGTTATAAATATGACAGAAGCCAACAGCCACAGAAACCAAGGGGCACAGGGGATTTTTTTTTTTAAATAATTTATTTATTATGTGGTGTTGATCAATTTAGAATATTACTGAATATGTTATCGCTTAAAGATAATTGATAAGAAAACCAGAAGAAAAAACAACCACATGCCGCCGGTGGGATCCGAACCCACGACCTCCGAATTACGCGTCCGGTGCTCTACCTCTGAGCTACGGCGACGGCTGTCAATTCTTCTGCTTTCGGGGGTATTTATGTTTACAAGTAACCTAACCTTGAGAGTGTTCATCAGCGCCACCCACGTTCATAAGCGGCGGACGTAGAACGTCCTGAGTTACCGCAGGTGTGACGTAGAACGTCATCGAACGGAGAGGGTGGAAGCTGCGTGAGAACCCTCTTATGCTTCCTATGGCGTCAACGCTGCCAGAATCGAGGCCCTCGCTAAGCAATTAAGCAAACAAGGGAAGGGTAATGAGGGGCTCGTTATAAATATGACAGAAGCCAACAGCCACAGAAACCAAGGGGCACAGGGGATTTTTTTTTTAATTAATTTATTTATTATGTGGTGTTGATCAATTTAGAATATTACTGAATATGTTATCGCTTAAAGATAATTGATAAGAAAAGCAGAAGAAAAAACAACCACATGCCGCCGGTGGGATCCGAACCCACGACCTCCGAATTACGCGTCCGGTTCTCTACCTCTGAGCTACGGCGACGGCTGTCAATTCTTCTGCTTTCGGGGGTATTTATGTTTACAAGTAACCTAACCTTGAGAGTGTTCATCAGCGCCACCCACGTTCATAAGCGGCGGACGTAGAACGTCCTGAGTTACGGCAGGTGTGACGTAGAACGTCATCGAACGGAGAGGGTGGAAGCTGCGTGAGAACCCTCTTATGCTTCCTATGGCGTCAAGGCTGCCAGAATCGAGGCCCTCGCTAAGCAATTAAGCAAACAAGGGAAGGGTAATGAGGGGCTCGTTATAAATATGACAGAAGCCAACAGCCACAGAAACCAAGGGGCACAGGGGATTTTTTTTTTAATTAATTTATTTATTATGTGGTGTTGATCAATTTAGAATATTACTGAATATGTTATCGCTTAAAGATAATTGATAAGAAAAGCAGAAGAAAAAACAACCACATGCCGCCGGTGGGATCCGAACCCACGACCTCCGAATTACGCGTCCGGTGCTCTACCTCTGAGCTACGGCGACGGCTGTCAATTCTTCTGCTTTCGGGGGTATTTATGTTTACAAGTAACCTAACCTTGAGAGTGTTCATCAGCGCCACCCACGTTCATAAGCGGCGGACGTAGAACGTCCTGAGTTACCGCAGGTGTGACGTAGAACGTCATCGAACGGAGAGGGTGGAAGCTGCGTGAGAACCCTCTTATGCTTCCTATGGCGTCAAGGCTGCCAGAATCGAGGCCCTCGCTAAGCAATTAAGCAAACAAGGGAAGGGTAATGAGGGGCTCGTTATAAATATGACAGAAGCCAACAGCCACAGAAACCAAGGGGCACAGGGGATTTTTTTTTAATTAATTTATTTATTATGTGGTGTTGATCAATTTAGAATATTACTGAATATGTTATCGCTTAAAGATAATCGATAAGAAAAGCAGAAAAAAAACAACCACATGCCGCCGGTGGGATCCGAACCCACGACCTCCGAATTACGCGTCCGGTGCTCTACCTCTGAGCTACGGCGACGGCTGTCAATTCTTCTGCTTTCGGGGGTATTTATGTTTACAAGTAACCTAACCTTGAGAGTGTTCATCAGCGCCACCCACGTTCATAAGCGGCGGACGTAGAACGTCCTGAGTTACCGCAGGTGTGACGTAGAACGTCATCGAACGGAGAGGGTGGAAGCTGCGTGAGAACCCTCTTATGCTTCCTATGGCGTCAAGGCTTCCAGAATCGAGGCCCTCGCTAAGCAATTAAGCAAACAAGGGAAGGGTAATGAGGGGCTCGTTATAAATATGACAGAAGCCAACAGCCACAGAAACCAAGGGGCACAGGGGATTTTTTTTTTAATTAATTTATTTATTATGTGGTGTTGATCAATTTAGAATATTACTGAATATGTTATCGCTTAAAGATAATTGATAAGAAAAGCAGAAGAAAAAACAACCACATGCCGCCGGTGGGATCCGAACCCACGACCTCCGAATTACGCGTCCGGTGCTCTACCTCTGAGCTACGGCGACGGCTGTCAATTCTTCTGCTTTCGGGGTTATTTATGTTTACAAGTAACCTAACCTTGAGAGTGTTCATCAGCGCCACCCACGTTCATAATCGGCGGACGTTGAACGTCCTGAGTTAACGCAGGTGTGACGTAGAACGTCATCGAACGGAGAGGGTGGAAGCTGCGTGAGAACCCTCTTATCCTTCCTATGGCGTCAAGGCTGCCAGAATCAAGGCCCTCGCTAAGCAATTAAGCAAACAAGGGAAGGGTAATGAGGGGCTCGTTATAAATATGACAGAAGCCAACAGCCACAGAAACCAAGGGGCACAGGGGATTTTTTTTTAATTAATTTATTTATTATGTGGTGTTGATCAATTTAGAATATTACTGAATATGTTATCGCTTAAAGATAATTGATAAGAAAAGCAGAAGAAAAAACAACCACATGCCGCCGGTGGGATCCGAACCCACGACCTCCGAATTACGCGTCCGGTTTTTTCTTCTGCTTTTCTTATCAATTATCTTTAAGCGATAACATATTCAGTAATATTCTAAATTGATCAACACCACATAATAAATAAATTAATTGAAAAAAAATCCCCTGTGCCCCTTGGTTTCTGTGGCTGTTGGCTTCTGTCATATTTATAACGAGCCCCTCATTACCCTTCCCTTGTTTGCTTAATTGCTTAGCGAGGGCCTCGATTCTGGCAGCCTTGACGCCATAGGAAGCATAAGAGGGTTCTCACGCAGCTTCCACCCTCTCCGTTCGATGACGTTCTACGTCACACCTGCGGTAACTCAGGACGTTCTACGTCCGCCGCTTATGAACGTGGGTGGCGCTGATGAACACTCTCAAGGTTAGGTTACTTGTAAACATAAATACCCCCGAAAGCAGAAGAATTGACAGCCGTCGCCGTAGCTCAGAGGTAGAGCACCGGACGCGTAATTCGGAGGTCGTGGGTTCGGATCCCACCGGCGGCATGTGGTTGTTTTTTCTTCTGCTTTTCTTATCAATTATCTTTAAGCGATAACATATTCAGTAATATTCTAAATTGATCAACACCACATAATAAATAAATTAATTAAAAAAAAATCCCCTGTGACCCTTGGTTTCTGTGGCTGTTGGCTTCTGTCATATTTATAACGAGCCCCTCATTACCCTTCCCTTGTTTGCTTAATTGCTTAGCGAGGGCCTCGATTCTGGCAGCCTTGACGCCATAGGAAGCATAAGAGGGTTCTCACGCAGCTTCCACCCTCTCCGTTCGATGACGTTCTACGTCACACCTGCGGTAACTCAGGACGTTCTACGTCCGCCGCTTATGAACGTGGGTGGCGCTGATGAACACTCTCAAGGTTAGGTTACTTGTAAACATAAATACCCCCGAAAGCAGAAGAATTGACAGCCGTCGCCGTAGCTCAGAGGTAGAGCACCGGACGCGTAATTCGGAGGTCGTGGGTTCGGATCCCACCGGCGGCATGTGGTTGTTTTTTCTTCTGCTTTTCTTATCAATTATCTTTAAGCGATAACATATTCAGTAATATTCTAAATTGATCAACACCACATAATAAATAAATTAACTAAAAAAAAAATCCCCTGTGCCCCTTGGTTTCTGTGGCTGTTGGCTTCTGTCATATTTATAACGAGCCCCTCATTACCCTTCCCTTGTTTGCTTAATTGCTTAGCGAGGGCCTCGATTCTGGCAGCCTTGACGCCATAGGAAGCATAAGAGGGTTCTCACGCAGCTTCCACCCTCTCCGTTCGATGACGTTCTACGTCACACCTGCGGTAACTCAGGACGTTCTACGTCCGCCGCTTAAGAACGTGGGTGGCGCTGATGAACACTCTCAAGGTTAGGTTACTTGTAAACATAAATACCCCCGAAAGCAGAAGAATTGACAGCCGTCGCCGTAGCTCAGAGGTAGAGCACCGGACGCGTAATTCGGAGGTCGTGGGTTCGGATCCCACCGGCGGCATGTGGTTGTTTTTTCTTCTGCTTTTCTTATCAATTATCTTTAAGCGATAACATATTCAGTAATATTCTAAATTGACCAACACCACATAATAAATAAATTAATTAAAAAAAAAATCCCCTGTGCCCCTTGGTTTCTGTGGCTGTTGGCTTCTGTCATATTTATAACGAGCCCCTCATTACCCTTCCCTTGTTTGCTTAATTGCTTAGCGAGGGCCTCGATTCTGGCAGCCTTGACGCCATAGGAAGCATAAGAGGGTTCTCACGCAGCTTCCACCCTCTCCGTTCGATGACGTTCTACGTCACACCTGCGGTAACTCAGGACGTTCTACGTCCGCCGCTTATGAACGTGGGTGGCGCTGATGAACACTCTCAAGGTTAGGTTACTTTTAAACATAAATACCCCCGAAAGCAGAAGAATTGACAGCCGTCGCCGTAGCTCAGAGGTAGAGCACCGGACGCGTAATTCGGAGGTCGTGGGTTCGGATCCCACCGGCGGCATGTGGTTGTTTTTTCTTCTGCTTTTCTTATCAATTATCTTTAAGCGATAACATATTCAGTAATATTCTAAATTGACCAACACCACATAATAAATAAATTAATTAAAAAAAAAAATCCCCTTGTGCCCCTTGGTTTCTGTGGCTGTTGGCTTCTGTCATATTTATAACGAGCCCCTCATTACCCTTCCCTTGTTTGCTTAATTGCTTAGCGAGGGCCTCGATTCTGGCAGCCTTGACGCCATAGGAAGCATAAGAGGGTTCTCACGCAGCTTCCACCCTCTCCGTTCGATGACGTTCTACGTCACACCTGCGGTAACTCAGGACGTTCTACGTCCGCCGCTTATGAACGTGGGTGGCGCTGATGAACACTCTCAAGGTTAGGTTACTTGTAAACATAAATACCCCCGAAAGCAGAAGAATTGACAGCCGTCGCCGTAGCTCAGAGGTAGAGCACCGGACGCGTAATTCGGAGGTCGTGGGTTCGGATCCCACCGGCGGCATGTGGTTGTTTTTTCTTCTGCTTTTCTTATCAATTACCTTTAAGCGATAACATATTCAGTAATATTCTAAATTGATCAACACCACATAATAAATAAATTAATTAAAAAAAAATCCCCTGTGCCCCTTGGTTTCTGTGGCTGTTGGCTTCTGTCATATTTATAACGAGCCCCTCATTACCCTTCCCTTGTTTGCTTAATTGCTTAGCGAGGGCCTCGATTCTGGCAGCCTTGACGCCATAGGAAGCATAAGAGGGTTCTCACGCAGCTTCCACCCTCTCCGTTCGATGACGTTCTACGTCACACCTGCGGTAACTCAGGACGTTCTACGTCCGCCGCTTATGAACGTGGGTGGCGCTGATGAACACTCTCAAGGTTAGGTTACTTGTAAACATAAATACCCCCGAAAGCAGAAGAATTGACAGCCGTCGCCGTAGCTCAGAGGTAGAGCACCGGACGCGTAATTCGGAGGTCGTGGGTTCGGATCCCACCGGCGGCATGTGGTTGTTTTTTCTTCTGCTTTTCTTATCAATTATCTTTAAGCGATAACATATTCAGTAATATTCTAAATTGATCAACACCACATAATAAATAAATTAACTAAAAAAAAAATCCCCTGTGCCCCTTGGTTTCTGTGGCTGTTGGCTTCTGTCATATTTATAACGAGCCCCTCATTACCCTTCCCTTGTTTGCTTAATTGCTTAGCGAGGGCCTCGATTCTGGCAGCCTTGACGCCATAGGAAGCATAAGAGGGTTCTCACGCAGCTTCCACCCTCTCCGTTCGATGACGTTCTACGTCACACCTGCGGTAACTCAGGACGTTCTACGTCCGCCGCTTAAGAACGTGGGTGGCGCTGATGAACACTCTCAAGGTTAGGTTACTTGTAAACATAAATACCCCCGAAAGCAGAAGAATTGACAGCCGTCGCCGTAGCTCAGAGGTAGAGCACCGGACGCGTAATTCGGAGGTCGTGGGTTCGGATCCCACCGGCGGCATGTGGTTGTTTTTTCTTCTGCTTTTCTTATCAATTATCTTTAAGCGATAACATATTCAGTAATATTCTAAATTGACCAACACCACATAATAAATAAATTAATTAAAAAAAAAAATCCCCTGTGCCCCTTGGTTTCTGTGGCTGTTGGCTTCTGTCATATTTATAACGAGCCCCTCATTACCCTTCCCTTGTTTGCTTAATTGCTTAGCGAGGGCCTCGATTCTGGCAGCCTTGACGCCATAGGAAGCATAAGAGGGTTCTCACGCAGCTTCCACCCTCTCCGTTCGATGACGTTCTACGTCACACCTGCGGTAACTCAGGACGTTCTACGTCCGCCGCTTATGAACGTGGGTGGCGCTGATGAACACTCTCAAGGTTAGGTTACTTTTAAACATAAATACCCCCGAAAGCAGAAGAATTGACAGCCGTCGCCGTAGCTCAGAGGTAGAGCACCGGACGCGTAATTCGGAGGTCGTGGGTTCGGATCCCACCGGCGGCATGTGGTTGTTTTTTCTTCTGCTTTTCTTATCAATTATCTTTAAGCGATAACATATTCAGTAATATTCTAAATTGACCAACACCACATAATAAATAAATTAATTAAAAAAAAAATCCCCTGTGCCCCTTGGTTTCTGTGGCTGTTGGCTTCTGTCATATTTATAACGAGCCCCTCATTACCCTTCCCTTGTTTGCTTAATTGCTTAGCGAGGGCCTCAATTCTGGCAGCCTTGACGCCATAGGAAGCATAAGAGGGTTCTCACGCAGCTTCCACCCTCTCCGTTCGATGACGTTCTACGTCACACCTGCGGTAACTCAGGACGTTCTACGTCCGCCGCTTATGAACGTGGGTGGCGCTGATGAACACTCTCAAGGTTAGGTTACTTGTAAACATAAATACCCCCGAAAGCAGAAGAATTGACAGCCGCCGCCGTAGCTCAGAGGTAGAGCACCGGACGCGTAATTCGGAGGTCGTGGGTTCGGATCCCACCGGCGGCATGTGGTTGTTTTTTCTTCTGCTTTTCTTATCAATTATCTTTAAGCGATAACATATTCAGTAATATTCTAAATTGATCAACACCACATAATAAATAAATTAACTAAAAAAAAAAATCCCCTGTGCCCCTTGGTTTCTGTGGCTGTTGGCTTCTGTCATATTTATAACGAGCCCCTCATTACCCTTCCCTTGTTTGCTTAATTGCTTAGCGAGGGCCTCGATTCTGGCAGCCTTGACGCCATAGGAAGCATAAGAGGGTTCTCACGCAGCTTCCACCCTCTCCGTTCGATGACGTTCTACGTCACACCTGCGGTAACTCAGGACGTTCTACGTCCGCCGCTTAAGAACGTGGGTGGCGCTGATGAACACTCTCAAGGTTAGGTTACTTGTAAACATAAATACCCCCGAAAGCAGAAGAATTGACAGCCGTCGCCGTAGCTCAGAGGTAGAGCACCGGACGCGTAATTCGGAGGTCGTGGGTTCGGATCCCACCGGCGGCATGTGGTTGTTTTTTCTTCTGCTTTTCTTATCAATTATCTTTAAGCGATAACATATTCAGTAATATTCTAAATTGACCAACACCACATAATAAATAAATTAATTAAAAAAAAAATCCCCTGTGCCCCTTGGTTTCTGTGGCTGTTGGCTTCTGTCATATTTATAACGAGCCCCTCATTACCCTTCCCTTGTTTGCTTAATTGCTTAGCGAGGGCCTCGATTCTGGCAGCCTTGACGCCATAGGAAGCATAAGAGGGTTCTCACGCAGCTTCCACCCTCTCCGTTCGATGACGTTCTACGTCACACCTGCGGTAACTCAGGACGTTCTACGTCCGCCGCTTATGAACGTGGGTGGCGCTGATGAACACTCTCAAGGTTAGGTTACTTTTAAACATAAATACCCCCGAAAGCAGAAGAATTGACAGCCGTCGCCGTAGCTCAGAGGTAGAGCACCGGACGCGTAATTCGGAGGTCGTGGGTTCGGATCCCACCGGCGGCATGTGGTTGTTTTTTCTTCTGCTTTTCTTATCAATTATCTTTAAGCGATAACATATTCAGTAATATTCTAAATTGACCAACACCACATAATAAATAAATTAATTAAAAAAAAAATCCCCTGTGCCCCTTGGTTTCTGTGGCTGTTGGCTTCTGTCATATTTATAACGAGCCCCTCATTACCCTTCCCTTGTTTGCTTAATTGCTTAGCGAGGGCCTCAATTCTGGCAGCCTTGACGCCATAGGAAGCATAAGAGGGTTCTCACGCAGCTTCCACCCTCTCCGTTCGATGACGTTCTACGTCACACCTGCGGTAACTCAGGACGTTCTACGTCCGCCGCTTATGAACGTGGGTGGCGCTGATGAACACTCTCAAGGTTAGGTTACTTGTAAACATAAATACCCCCGAAAGCAGAAGAATTGACAGCCGCCGCCGTAGCTCAGAGGTAGAGCACCGGACGCGTAATTCGGAGGTCGTGGGTTCGGATCCCACCGGCGGCATGTGGTTGTTTTTTCTTCTGCTTTTCTTATCAATTATCTTTAAGCGATAACATATTCAGTAATATTCTAAATTGATCAACACCACATAATAAATAAATTATTAAAAAAAAAAAATCCACTGTGCCCCTTGGTTTCTGTGGCTGTTGGCTTCTGTCATATTTATAACGAGCCCCTCATTACCCTTCCCTTGTTTGCTATGTATATATATATATATATATATATATATATATATATATATATATATATACCGTGTTCTGCAACTTTATCGGCACAGGTTTGAAAAATTCTCCCGCTACAACCGTTGGCTCGTTTGTGGTGAAACCGCGCACAAAGGTTCCTTATTGTTGTCCGTTTTAAGGCATAGTAAGTATAAAAGTGGTACTTACTAGGTTTGGTCACGCGAGATGCGAAACAAGAAGCACCCGTGTCGAGATCGAGCCGCCGTCATCGAATTTCTGCCGAAAGACTTGTGGCGTCATCTGGCATCGCTGAATGAAAGGGCCCTGAAAGCAGACGGCAGAAATACGACGAGACAATGGAGAACATATCTTTTATTGGTAAATCACCGTCAAGTCATTTAATTTGTTTACGATAGTTTTAAAAATGCGTTGGCCGAAAAATATTTCACGCGCTTAAGCAGACGACTTGGCCCGAACCGCCCGAACGACGCATTCAAAGCAAGCCGCCGCGCTCGTTGCAGCGCTCGCCTCGGCGCTTCCGTCGCGGCGCTTTCCTTCAGCGATGCCAGATGGCGCCACAAGTATCTTTCGGCAGAAATTCGATGACGGCGGCTCGATCTCGACACGGGTGCTTCTTGTTTCGCATCTCGCGTGACCAAACCTAGTAAGAACCACTTTTATACTTACTATGCCTTAAAACGGACAACAATAAGGAAGCTTTGTGCGCAGTTTCACCACAAACGAGCCAACGGTTGTGTCGGGAGAATTTTTCAAACCTGTGCCGATAAAGTTGCAGAACACGGTATATATATGGCTGTTGGCTTCTCTCATATATATATATATATATATATATATATAATCAACGATGCCATTAAAAAGGCAGAAGCAACTAATACTAATCATGTCATTAAGGAATCTCAGCCATCATCACGGCGCTGTAATCTTATACTAACCTTCACAAATGATCTCCCGAATATTAACAACATCCTAAAAAAACACTTTAATATCATAGAACAGAGTGACCGTCTTTCAAATATTTTCACAACGGTCCCCCAAGTAACATATAGGAGACCAAAAAATCTGCAAAACCATGTTGTCCATTCGACAGTCAATAAACCGAGAGCTGTAGGTTGCACACCATGCAAAAAAAAGCCGATGTCAAGTCTGCAAACACATGGAAACCACGGCACTGGCTAAAAGCACCCATTCAAATTTCAAGCATTCTATCCGGGAAGACCTGAATTGCGATTCCAGCAACGTGGTTTACATGCTCGAGTGTGGCGACTGTCGAATGCAATACATAGGCCAAACAGACAATTCCTTCCGTTTCAGATTTAATAACCACCGCTCACCTACCCAATCCCTCCCCAACCTCCCTCTTTCGAAACACCTTCGCGAGAAAGGTCACGAGTTTGACAAACTTAAAGTAACAATACTACAGAGTGGCTTCAAAAACACTCGTGAGCGCGAGCAACGAGAATCATATTTTATTTTTAAATTTAACACAGTGCAAAATGGCATTAATGAAACTTACGGCACCCTCACCTCTCTTCCGAGGTCAGGGGCCTACGAAATTAAACAAAGCAACACTGACTAAGTCGTCTGAGGTCATACCCCTTTCTGCATGCCACACCTGTGCCACACCTGTGCCGTTTCCCCCCCGGGTGTGCTCACCTTGTGGTCACGCGAATGCCGCACAATTTCTTTTTTTTCTTTTTAATTTTACTATGTAAGCTCACATTTCTTTATATATTTTTTTCTTATATATTTTTCTTTTTTTACATTCCTTCCAATACTTCCCCTCAACCAGGGGTGGGTGCACTATAGCTGGGTGCGAAGAAAAAGCACTACTTTAAAGGTTTTCTTTTACCTATTTCACTTTTTTTTCTCGAGGTTTCTTCCTTGCTCTGTTCATTTTCCTTTTTTTTCTTTTTTTTCTGTTGTCGGCTCTCTCTGTTGGAGGGTCATATTTTATGTTTTTGCTCTCGCGGCCAGGAGAAGGAACAAGTTTTCGCATTTTTCTACGAATGTTGTTGCACGGCCACGCACCTGTCGAGCACCTCCCAGCTGGACACGACTGTCAATAAGCAAGCCTGTGGTGCTTAACAAAGCAGAGGCCGCATCTGGACGTTGTATTTTCTGACTGAGTACCTGTTCCTCACACTCTTTTTTTTTTGTGTATGTGTGTGTGGGTCGCACTGCCTCTAATAATTTTTATGTGTATTTTTCTGCTATGTGCTTTGTGTTTCCCACTTTCCTGTTCTGTGCCCGCCCCTATAAAAGGGGATGCCTTCACAATGTAAAATCACTCCTGAAGAAGGCCGGTCTTCCGATCGAAACGTCGAGTTGAATAAATATGTTTCCTTTAACGAAGCGTATACTTCGCTATATATTTTTATAAGCAGTCTAGTACTTCACGCTTTCGCAACACACATATATATATATATATATATATATATATATATATATATATATATATATATATATAAGAAGTTGGGGAAGTCACATTGAAAACTTAACAGATTTATTCAACGTTTCGACGAGGGACTGGTATTTTTCAAGATGATCGTTCTTGAAAAAGACCAGTCCCTGGTCGAAATGTTGAATAAATCTGTTAAGTTTTTCAATGTGACTTCCCCAACTTCTTATATTTTTAATCAGTTGCCTTGAAGATTTTGTTATCCCTTATATATATATATATGTATATATATATATATATATATATATATATATATATATATATATATATATATATATATATATATATATATATATATATAATAAGTTGGGGAAGTCACATTGAAAAACTTAACAGATTTATTCAACGTTTCGACCAGGGACTGGTCTTTTTCAAGAATGATCATACAGTGCACGGAAGGGTCTTCTTATAGCAGTGAACATAGCACACACAGGGCTTGAAAAAGAAAAATGAGAAAAAATCAAAGGGGAAAGAGGAAGACAGCCGAGACACGAAACCCAAACGTCAAGGTGCGCCAGCAAAGGCGCCGCCGTGAAAGAGGTGAAAGAGGGTGGTGGGCATGGGCGGGCACGCGACTAGTTAAGGGGGAAAAAAAAAGCGTAGGGGTGGTTAACAAAAGAAGGCAAGTGCCTGCCAATTGTGTGCGTAAGTATCACCTCTAGCCACCTCTGTGTGGCCCCGCGCGCCTCCAGAAGAAAGCACGAGAACGCACAGGTTGCGGTTGAGCTAAGTGTCTCCACGGGTGGCACGCGGACCCCCAAAACCAGATGAGGTTGCATATGAAGACCATATGGCAATCTCCTTCTTTACAGGAGTAGAAAAAAAGAATAAGTAAAGACAAAAAAGACAAAAAATGGCACTGCGATGGCCGAAGGAAACAAAACCACATGAGGGTCGCACATGAGAACCACATGGATAGGCTCCTTCTTTACAGGAGTGCTGAAAAAAAAGTATAAATAAAGACAGAAAATTGCACTGCGATGGCCGAAAGGAACAAAAACACACACACGCAGAGGCGACATGAATACACAGAATATACACAAAATTGTGTCACTTTTGTAGCATTCTTTAGCAGAGGATATGTGGGGACATGCGTAAAAGCCCACAAATTAAATGAAAGGCAGCGCCAGAGTGTTAGAAAGTGTACCAAAAAGGCAAATTTCATTACAGGAAACACCGCTTAGGAATAGCACAACAACAATATTAGAATAAATACAAATAGCACGCGAGATAATAGAGGCGCCCAAAATAATAGAGTTCAAGAGTGTGAAAAATTGTCCCAAGAAACAAAGTTTACCCAAACGCCGTGATCAGCACCAACAAAATGATAATAATGCGGTGAATACACATGAGAGACGAGCGTCACAGAATTCGTGCTTAACCACAACAAAAATAATGTCAGTACCTCGACTAGAAATGAAAGTGTTAAATACATAACAAATCGTTATGCAACTGTCATCATAGTAGATTTAAGAAACAATATTTTCGATGCAAAAGAGTTCACAAGGAAAAGAAAAACAAACAAACAAAACATTGCAGGAAGATTTAGCCAGAAAGGCAGGAGAGTTTGCCAGGGCTTTCATTAATTCCAGCAGACAAGGTGTTAAATTTAAATATTAGATAGGATTCACAGGCTTCCCTGTCGTAATGTGTCTGGAAGCCAGATTGGAGTATGGTGGCCTTGAAGTTTCCAAATGAATGGCCTTTTGTCGTTACGTGTCTTGAAAGAGGCAGATCTGGCAGTGATCTTATGTGTGCTCTGTGGTTATTTATTCTCAATCGGAAAGGAGTTTCAGTTTGCCCGATGTACTGAGCACGGCACACACCGCACTCGAGGAGGTAGACTACGTTGCTGGTGTCACAGTTGAAATCTCCTCGACCAATTATTTCCGGAATAGGAACCGCGTCAGAAAAAAATTTCCAGTTTTGTCGACAGCTTAATCAGAGACATACCACCAACTTTTCCTTCGTTTGTCAAAGACACAACTCATTTTCTTTCTGACATAATTGATCTGTTCATTCCAGAAAACAGCATACTCGTTACCCTCGATGTCGCGTCCCTATACACCAACATACCCCACTCGGATGGGATCAGGGCGGTCGCTAAAGCTTACAGAGGTTCAGAGCTGGAAAGGCCAGTGGATGGCACGACCCTCGAAACACTTCTGCATTTGGTTCTGGAAATGAATAACTTTGAATTTGATGGCGACCACTATGTGCAAATTAGTGGCACATCAATGGGGACAAAAGTTGGTCCTAATTATGCCAATATATTTATGGGCATTCTGGAAACTGAATACCTAGAGAGCTGTCTCTTAAGACCCCTTTTTTATAGAAGGTTTATAGATGACCTATTTCTTTTATGGTGCCATGGTGAAGAGCTACTCAAATTCATCGCTAACTTTAATAATGCTCACAGAAGCATCTCTTTTTCCCACACCTACTCAACCACTACGATCAGCTTTCTGGATGTTAAACTTCAGATCTCGCAAAACAAGCTTGTCACCGTGTTTAGGAAGCCAACGGACAGGCACCAATACTAGCATTTTAAAAGTAGCCACGTAAATCATTGGAAGAAAGGAATACCATATAGCCAGGCTCTCAGATTTAAACGCATTTGCTCCCGTGAAGAGGACTTCGCTTCTAACTGTGAGACACTCCGCAAGGATTTGGTCCGACAGCGCTACCCGAAGCCTATCATCGACGATGCCTTGGAAAAAGCTGCAGTACAAGACCGCCGTACAATGCTAAATAACACCAAGACTGCGCAGACGAACTACCCAACTAATCTGATATTAACATACTCTCCAACAGCACCGAATGTTAACGCTATTCTCAGAAAGCATCACAACATCTCCTTCAGAGCGACAAAATGAAGCGCTTGCTTCCCGAACCACCCCGTATCGTATATCGGAGGGCAAGAAATATCAAAGATGCCGTAACCTCCTCGAAACTAGACAACGGTGAAGTCTCAGGGTGCACACCTTGCAATAAACCGCGCTGAAAACTTTGTCCAATGATGAATAAGGTCACAGAAGCTCGCAGCACAGCGTCGTCTTTCTCATTCAAAATTCGAGGAGATTTCAACTGTGACACCAGCAACGTAGTCTACCTCCTCGAGTGCGGTGTGTGCCGTGCTCAGTATATCGGGCAAACTGAAACTCCTTTCCGATTGAGAATAATTAACCACAGAGCACACATAAGATCACTGCCAGATCTGCCTCTTTCAAGACACGTAACGACAAAAGGCCATTCATTTGGAAATTTGAAGGCCACCATACTCCAATCTGGCTTCCAGACACGTTACGACAGGGAAGCCTGTGAATCCTATCTAATATTTAAATTTAACACCTTGTCTGCTGGAATTAATGAAAGCCCTGGCAAAGTCTCCTGCCTTTCTGGCTAAATCTTCCTGCAATGTTTTGTTTGTTTGTTTTTCTTTTCCTTGTGAACTCTTTTGCATCGAAAATATTGTTTCTTAAATCTACTATGATGACAGTTGCATAACGATTTATTATGTATTTAACACTTTCATTTCTAGTCGAGGTACTGACATTATTTTTGTTGTGGTTAAGCACGAATTCTGTGACGCTCGTCTCTCATGTGTATTCACCGCATTATTATCATTTTGTTGGTGCTGATCACGGCGTTTGGGTAAACTTTGTTTCTTGGGACAATTTTTCACACTCTTGAACTCTATTATTTTGGGCGCCTCTATTATCTCGCGTGCCATTTGTATTTATTCTAATATTGTTGGTGTGCTATTCCTAAGCGGTGTTTCCTGTAATGAAATTTGCCTTTTTGGTACACTTTCTAACACTCTGGCGCTGCCTTTAATTTAATTTGTGGGCTTTTACGCATTTCCCCACATATCCTCTGCTAAAGAATGCTACAAAAGTGACACAATTTTGTGTATATTCTGTGTATTCATGTCGCCTCTGCGTATGTGTGTTTTTGTTCCTTTCGGCCATCGCAGTGCCATTTTCTGTCTTTATTTATACTTTTTTTTCCCCACTCCTGTAAAGAAGGAGCCTATCCATGTGGTTCTCACGTGCGACCCTCATGTGGTTTTGTTTCCTTCGGCCATCGCAGTGCCATTTTTTGTCTTTTTTGTCTTTACTTATTCTTTTTTTCTACTCCTGTAAAGAAGGAGCTTTCCATATGGTCTTCATATGCAACCTCATCTGGTTTTGGGGGTCCGCGTGCCACCCGTGGAGACACTTAGCTCAACCGCAACCTGTGCGTTCTCGTGCTTTCTTCTGGAGTCGCGCGGGGCCACACAGAGGTGGCTAGAGGCGATACTTACGCACACAATTGGCAGGCACTTGCCTTCTGTTGTTAACCACCCCTACGCTTTTTTTTTTCCCCCTTAACTAGTCGCGTGCCCGCCCAGGCCCACCACCCTCTTTCACCTCTTTCACGGCGGCGCCTTTGCTGGCGCACCTTGACGTTTGGGTTTCGTGTCTCGGCTGTCTTCCTCTTTCCCCTTTGATTTTTTCTCATTTTTCTTTTTCAAGCCCTGTGTGTGCTATGTTCACTGCTATAAGAAGACCCTTCCATGCACTGTGTGATCATTCTTGAAAAAGACCAGTCCCTGGTCGAAACGTTGAATAAATCTGTTAAGTTTTTCAATGTGACTTCCCCAACTTATTATATTTTTAATCAGTTGCCTTGAAGATTTTGTTATACCTTATATATATATATATATATATATATATATATATATATATATATATATGTGAGAGAAGCCAACAGCCACAGAAACCAAGGGAAAGAGGGGATTTCTTTAAGCGATAACATATTCAGTAATATTCTAAATCGAACAGCGCGAAATAAACAAATAAAAATTAAAAAGAAGTTGGTTGGTTGGTTGGTTGGTTTGTTTATGGGGTTTAACGTCCCAAAGCGACTAAGGCTATGAGAGACGCCGTAGTGCAGGGCTCCGGAAATTTCGACCACCTGGGGTTCTTTAACGTGCACTGACATCGCACAGTACACGGGCCTCTAGAATTTCTCCTCCAAAGAAATTCCAGCCGCCGCAGCCGGGATCGAACCCGCGTCTTTTGGGTCAGCAGCCGAGCACCATAACCACTGAGCCAAATTAAAAAGAAGTCACCTCTTTCCCTTGGTTTCTGTGGCTGTTGGCCTCTAATATTAATAATGAGCCCCTCATTCCCTTCTCTTGATTGCTTATATATATATATATATATATATATATATATATATATATATATATATATATACACACACTTTCTGTACCTAATCACGTAGAGTAAATACCATGAAAGAAAAAGAAAGACAGTCGTGGCAGAGTGGAAGCGTCCCTGTCTCTCATGCTTGAAGCGCGGGTTTGATTCCCACCTACACCACGTTTTTCTTCTGTTTTCTATTTTTGAGGCTGCTCCAGGATCGTATGTGCGCCATTACATGACCTTCAAGGTTTTTACGCAAGAAGTGGAGCTTTCCAAAATTGATGCTCGATTTGAGCAGTTTGACCAGATGCGATCGGAGTGTTCTAGCAGTTCGAATTTCTTTTCGGTCGTGGCGTTCGCATCCAGTGTTCCCGGATGGCAGCTGTTATTCTCTCGATTCATAGATACCTGGGAGTCTTCTTATGATTCCTGACCCCCTGGTGGAGCGGTCAAGTTACGATGCGCCACTGCTCTCCTATGGGAGGTGCTGCCATCGGTGGGAGATGTGTGTCTTGGATTAAGGTGCGACCTAGGTTGCTCTTCCCGACCAGCATCTTACGATTAAATGAGCTACCGCTTGACATAGTTGGCAGGTCAGCCGTAAGAGGCTGGGGAGTTTGCCCATCACGGGGTGGGTAGGTGAGCAGCGTGCCACGAAACTGCCTTTAGGCAGACAGACAAACAAATACACCAGGGCTTAATTTGGGGTATGGCCACTCTACGTGCTACCGCGCTGAAGGTGTTACATAATGAATACGCTACTGTGCGGTTGTACTTTCAAACGCGCTCCTAGCACCCAAGCACAGCGGCAGTGCCAGCAAGGGCTCGATATGAAAGCTGCTTTATCCTTTAGATGAACACAGTAATGCTTTTCAATGGAATTAAAATAAATCGCAGAATTCAAAGCGACCCCCACCGCTATAATAAGGCGTGAACCAATGCCCTAATCGTTCTGAGATGTTAGGTGAGTGTATTGCTGTTATTGAATCCCACTCTCGACGAACCTCCAGGTTTCCTGCAATCGTATGTTAAACTAAAATTCGAACCTTCTAATATAAGGCCCGGTTTTAAATGGTAATATATGGGCAAAAGCAGCAAGCCGTGGATATGCTGACCGCTTTACTAACGCTGTAGACGTCCACGAGTGAGCCTCACATATATAATTTCGAAACCATGCAGTTGTGAGTGAGTGAGTGAAGAAACTTTATTTCCGCCAGAAGAAGACCCGTGCCCCTCCGGGTCCGCACGCAGGCGTCCGGGGAGGGGCAGCGTCGCAGCTGGAAGACTAGCAACGGTATAGTCGCGCAGCTTCTGCTGCCAGGCGGGTAGCGTATCGTTGTATGCTAAGGTCGGCACTTCTGAGTATGGTCTCCCATTCCTCTGCATTATTGATTCTGCCATATCCTGGGGCACTGGGGCATCTCCATAGTATGTGTTCGAGTGTAGCGATATGCCCGCAGAACTCGCACACCTCCGCATCCTCCCTCGTGTCACCTCCTGTCCAGCTCCTCCAGAGCGGGGATGCGAAGTTTCTAGCTTGGAGTCTTCTCCAGTCATAGGCCTCAGCCGAGCTAAGCGATCTATCCGGAGGAGGATAGATCCTTTTGTTCTTTTTCTGAATGTCTGTGATGCTATTAAAGGTATTGGTTTCCTCTTTAGTGCTGAATTCGTATGAGGTGTCCACGGCTCCCCGGGGTAAAGAGGAGCGGGCGAGCCTGTGGGCGGCCTCGTTTCCAACCAGACCCGAGTGGGCTGGGGTCCAGATAATTTGAATATTGTGGGCTGGGATAAAGTCTTTTAGATATTTAGCCGCCATTTCGTGGATGCGTCCCTTGCTGTAATTTCTAATTGCGGCTTTGCAGTCGCTTACTACGTATTTGGTACCTGGCTGAGTTAGAGCGATCGCTATTGCAACCTCCTCCGCCACAAGGGGTTTTAAGTCAAGGTGTCTTACAACGCGTAACGTTCTGCCTGAGTCCCCGACGGCTACGGAGACGGTGTCTCCTAGCGTGCCTACCGCGGCATCAGTGTAGGCCACGGTTCCCTGTGGCATCTTGCCTAGCTTAGCAGTCAGCTGTGCGACCCTGCTTTTCCTTCTGCCTTTGTCGTGGATGGGATGCATGCTTCTAGGTATGGGAGCGATAATAAGATGCGCTCTTATTTCTCTTCCCAGATCTGTTCTGGTGTTCACTGTGCTATCTACGGTTGCCCATTTCGCTAGCTCTAGGTATTTCCTTCCTGCGGGTGTGGATGTTAGCCTTTCGATTTGCGATGTTCTAACCGCTTCAGTCAGTTCTCTCCAATTGTTATGCAGGCCCATTTTCTCCAGTATATCATTGGACGTGGAAATGGGCAGCCCTAGCGCTCGTTTGACACATTTTCTGATGATTGTGTCTAATGCCTTTTCTTCGGTTTTGTTTATTTTCAGGAATGGGGTTGCGTAGCATATCCTGCTAACGATGAAGGCCTGCGTGAGTCTTAGTTTGCTGGACTCTGAGAGTCCTTCCCCCCTTCTAGATACCTTTCTGAAGGCTCTGACGACAAGTTCAGCTTGCGCTTTGAGCTTGTCTAGCGTACTTTTGTTTTTCCCTTTTCTGTTAATATACATGCCTAGGATTCTTATTTCCTCGACAATTGGTATCGTTCTATTTTCAAGTGTAACCTCGATTGCCGGTATCCTTTGACTGCGCTTGCTCATTGCTACAAATAGCTCCGACTTTTGCGGAGAGCAGCTGAGACCCACGCATTTCGCATGCTCGTTAATGATATCCGCTGCCTTCTGTAGCTTTTCTTTCATTTCTGATTCGCCTCCTTTGTTTAGCCAGACATTTACATCATCTGCGTAGAGGCTGATGTTTAAGCCTTCTATCTGTCTAAGCTTGCGGGGAAGGTCCCTCATTACCAGATTAAAGAGAAATGGGGAGAGGACAGCCCCTTGTGGGGTTCCTCTGCATCCCATGGGGAACTCATCGGATGTGATGCCCTGAAAGGTAATGATAGCAGTCCTGTCCCTAAGGAACGATCGGATGTAGTTATAGGTGTTTTTTCCTACAGCTATCTCATTTAGCCCATCAAGGATGGCGTCATGGCTGACATTGTCAAAGGCTTTCTTAAGATCTATACCTAAGATCGCCTTCAGGTTGCCGAGGTCCAGCTGATCTACTATATCTCCATAGAGTCTTAGCATTGTATCTTGGGTGGTGAGCCCAGGCCTAAATCCGACCATTTCATCTGGCCAGAGGCCGTAATCCTCCATGTATTTGGTCAGTCTGGTCAGGATGACCTTCTCAAGCAGTTTCCCTACACATGATGTTAGTGAGATTGGCCTGAGGTTCTCCAAGCTCGGAGGTTTGCCCTGCTTGTGTATAAGCGTGATCTTGGCCTTCTTCCACTCCTCGGGGACAGCGCCTGCTTTCCACACTTGGTTGAGATACCTAGTGAGGCTATTTATTGATTCTTCATCCAGATTTCTCAACATTCTGTTTTCTACTCTGTCGAGCCCCGGGGCTGACCTTCGTTTTAGCTTCAGCAGTTCCATCCTGACCTCGGCTCTTAATATGGGGGCATCCAACTCCTCATTTGGTTGTCCCTTATAGTCGTCATATTTAGCGGCCCCATGGGGAGCAATATACAGTGACTTGAGCGTGTCAATAAGTTGCTCATCTGTGCCATTAAACTTATACCTAGCTTTGATTTGCTCAGTTCTCATAGCCGTCTTAGATTTGTTTGGGTCTATAAGAAATTTGAGCAACTGCCATGTACTAGATTTTCCCATGCTTTTCTCCATTTCCTCGCATCTATTATCCCATCTCTGAGATTAAAAAGTTGTTTTCTTGCGACTAGAGTGCGCATTTTACCTAGGAACAAAACATACTAACGCTTTTGTCTTGTGTATAACAGGTGTTTATTTAAGTGCGGCGCCTGCCGTAGGGTTTTCAACCTTTCCTGTTCCATGGCCATGTAAATCGCAATCGACGTGGTGGTGTTGGAGGCCGAGCAGGATGCGCTTTGGGTGGAAGGGCTGGGCGCTTAAGTGACGGCAGAGAAACTGTACGTCGTGGAGGCAGAGGCGGGCCTTTATGTGGCGGTGGCCGTGGCGGTAGTTGAGGTAGCTTATGGCCAACCGACTGGGTTTTTTGTAATGGGGGTGGAGGAGGAGGTCGCCTAGGTGTCACTGGAGCGCCTCCTTTCGATGGGGGCGGGGGTGGTGGTGGAGGTTGCATAGGTACATGCGACCCGCTTTGAGTTGGGGGAGGTGGCGGTGAACGTCGCGGAAGTGAAGGCGACAGGCTTGAGGTTCGTTTGGGTACTGGGGGAGGTAACTCTACTGAACTCTCCGGTGCCGGTGGTACTGGTATTGAATTATCCGGTGGCGGTGATACTGGTATTGGATGCGGTGCTGACAGGCCATAATGAGGATATTGCATTGAATTCTTCGTCATGTAGTGTAGTTGAAGTGCCTGCATCCCGCCGTGAAGCACATTCTGTACGCCGTGTAATGCAAGAGCGCCTGCGCTTGGTTGTTGTCCATAATAGCCCCCATAACTTCCGTACCCTCCAGGCGTACCACCTAAAGAGGAGTACTGGGCGAGAGATTGGTAGTTTCCTAGAGGTGCTCCTGGCATGCTGGCGAGAAGTTGTTGGTTTTGCTGAGGGACGTAATTTCCTTGAGGACCTCCAGGTATGCTAGTGGGATATTGGTGCTGTGTCTGAAGCTGGTAATTTGCTTGATGTCCTCCAGGCGGACTTTCCGTGTTGGTTTGCTCGGGCTGAGGCAAGTTAATTCCTTGCGGTTCTCCAGGCGCACTGCCTATATTGGATTGCTGGAGCATCTCAGCAGCATCCTGGTAGTAATAGTCTTGGTAATAACCACCGCACACACCCCCTGTAGTTTTTCCTGGGTTCGTGTTGTCTATTGAACAAGCGCAAGCGCCTTCGCAATCATCATCGTGTTTGCACACCTTCAGAAAGAAAACCGTGCCAGGATAGTTAGTACATTACATTTATGACACACACACATGCTTTTTGTTTGTGATTGCAATTTTTTAAACTGCGGTAAGGATGATCCTAATCAGAAGCATTCTAGCTGATAGCAACATTACTTAAAAACCATAAAGCGAAATTTTTTTTAGGCATACAAGCTTTGTAAGAGATACATGATAGGCTGACTCTGCAGCACGAAACTTGAAAAGATCGATGCAATTGTCTTACGAAAAGCATCATATAATTACGAAAAACATTCCTGCTATGCAGAGTAAATCTCTTGTTAGCACAATGGGACCTTAAATAAGATATAAATAAAAAAAACTGTCATATTGGTTCGGCATGCTCTGGGCTCTTTCATCTATTGTTTTGAGTTCCTCCGCATGTCTTTGTTTACACGAAAGGAAATTTGATTTACTTCGCAGAAATGAACGTAACAGTCCCCTCAAAACTTTACGGACCACGCTTCGGCGACCACAATCTTGAAACAGCTAGCATGGCGAAATATCGGAAGTACTTGACACATACGTTACCACAACTCACGTGTGACCCCAAAACACTCACTTATCTTTTATACGGAACGCGCGAGAAAATTTTAATTGTCCACGCCCGCTCCGTAGTATCTGGCCGTACCATTGCCTTTTCTGTAATGCCTTTCCGACTGGCACATAATTGGTTTTCAGTACTGGGTTTGTGTACGTCGTAATTACGGTGATGGACTGATCACATCTAAGGTGAGACTGTCATTTGTGTCCTATGTCTCACTGGCCTCCTGAAGACTTGACACTTAAAAGCTTACGCACTCGCTATTCATACTCGCCAGAGTCAGCACTGAGGCCTTGGTCATACCAGTAAAGCGCGCCTCATACTCTGAAGCGAGAGCAAGCTATCTCGCGGGAGGCGCGATTTTGCTAGCCTGTAAATTGTGAGCGTATTGTGTTCACGAAGGAAAGAAAAATTGGCTGTTGGTTGACCAATAGCCATCCCGAGCAGGATAGCGGAAGCAACGGCGCGGCAATCGCAGCGGCAGCGGCTTTTCAGGGGGCACTTTGACTGTCTAAAAGGCGTAGAGTTAAAAGCGTTTTAGCACTGGTGACGTCACCACTGATTGACGTCCTCATAATTAAGTAGTAATTAACTAAACCATGAAAAATACTAGTTAATGGCTAATTACTGATCAGTCACTAAATACTAATCAACTTCTAATTATTGACTCTTAAGATTCGCCTTTAGGAGTGGAACGCGACAGCGTATTGTAGCGCTGCCAGGGAGTCCACGGAACTGGAACGCAGCCACTCATTCGGCGCGATGCCTTGCCCTTTGAACGCAACGCTTTTTGAGGAAAGGAAATGTCGCAGTAATTCTCTGTCATCTCGATGGACACCTGAACCGCACCGTACTGGAAGGGAGGAAGTGGGAGTGAACTAAGAAAGAGGGGCCGTAATGAAGAAAATGAAAGTTATATTTGAGGAAAGGCAATTACACAGTAACTGTCTCACATATCTCGGTGGACACCCGGAATCCGATCGTAGAGGAATGGAGGAAGTGGGAGTGAAAGAAGAAAGAGCTAGAGGGGCCGTAATGAATAAAATGAAAATTGTATTTGAGGAATGGAAATTAATCAGTAACTGTCTCTCGAAGGAGCGCGTGCACTCATTCAGCGAGCTGACGCAGGCCTGCAGAGCCTCACGTCAGCTCTACCCCCCGCCCCACCCCTCCCTAGATAACAAACACGCAACGCTCTGGCGCAGACTACCGACACACTCTCTTCCCTCACCCCTTAACCTAGCCCACTATCATCCCTCCTTTCCCACTCCGGCATGCGCCCTATGCCCAGACCCCTTCGCCTCTTCCCTCCACATCCTTTCCCTCTGCCCGGCGGACCCTCCCCCGTGGGACCTAGAGAACCTCAAGACCTGGGAGGACTGGGAGATCCTGCTGCGCTCGGAGGACCCGGCCGTGCAGACCATCGCAACCGGCCGGGCTGCCAGTGTTATGGACCTTGGGAACATAAACACTTGAGTGCAGTGGGGTCGTGCGGGGACCCTGGGGCGTGCCCCGAATTCCTTGTTGGTTGGTTGGTAACAACTTTATTCATAGTCCTGCAGAGCTTTCGCCGACGGGGCCTTAGGTCTCCCACGTGGGGACGTCGAGGCGCTGCCTCGCCTTCGCCTCGCGGGCCTGCTGGACGGCCCA
The DNA here is from genome assembly GCF_055824585.1 of Amblyomma mixtum. Lineage (NCBI taxonomy): Eukaryota > Metazoa > Arthropoda > Arachnida > Ixodida > Ixodidae > Amblyomma > Amblyomma mixtum. The sequence goes on along the minus strand of NC_143012.1, from coordinate 74,191,137 downwards.
GAGTTGGTGCCCGAGGCTGGGGCTGCGCAAGGCAGCGGCCAACCGCGGCGGGAGGGTTCCGGAATTGACACCGTGAAGGCTTTTGTTACTGTCCCAGAGCATGTGAGTTAAAGTGGCTGCATTGGCGTTGCAGACCTTGCATATATTTGTCGGGTATGTACCGGAGTAAAGCCTGTGGTATAGTTCCGGGTTGGGGTACGTGAGCGTCTGCAGTTGTCTGAGGGTCACCGCGTGCGCCCTGTCCAGCTTGTCGCTGGGCGGAGGGAAGGTTCGGCGGGCCAGGCAGAGGGCCTTGGTAATTTCGTTGTAGCTGGTAAAGCAGTCTTTGGTGCTATTCCACGGACGACGGTCGCAGGCGCGGTTCGCGAGCTCGCGCGCCTTGGCGTGTGCCGTCTCGTTGCGGTTGCGATACGTCCTCGATACTTCTCCCATGTGCGCCGGGAACCATTGAATTCTGGTTTGGAATTCTACCTCCTGCTGGACTTGTTGGTTCCTCAGGACTCGGGCAGCTCTCTGTGAGATCCATCCTTTGGCGAAGTTTCCAACCGTCTGACGCGAGTCGCAGAGAACCACGGTGCACGACGGATCCGTGAGGGCGAGTGCCACCGCCGCTTCCTCCGCCTCTTCTGCGCGTTCACACGCTACACTTGACGTTATGCGCGTTTTGCCGCACGAATCGACGACCGCAACCGCGAATCGCGAGCGTTCTGCGTATTCCGCGTCGTCAACGAACCTTGTCCCCGTATCGTCTCCGTGGCTGTGCAGGAGAGCTCTGGCCCTGGCCACTCTTCTTCCCCGGTTGTGTTCCGGGTGGACGTTTCGTGGAATCGGGTCGACTCTTAGCGTTTGTCTGATCGCGTTTGGAATGGCGACTTTGTGGCCTTGTTGTACGTGGTAACGGATGCCGAGACTTTCCATGATCTGGCGGCCTGCTGTCGTTCCCGTTAATCTTTCCAGTTGTGAAGTGCGCTGCGCCTCGGCGATTTCGCTAAGCGTGTTGTGAAGTCCGAGCTGGAGCAAGCGATGCGTGCTGGTGGACTCGGGTAGACCCAGTGCTATCTTGTACACCCTGCGAATGAGGACATTGATCTTGGCTTCTTCTCCCTTGTACCAGTTGTGGAATGCCGCAATGTACGCAATATGGCTAATGACGAAAGAATGTATGAGTCGTGTGAGACTCTCCTCCCTCATTCCGTTTCTTCTGCTAGTGACCCTCTTGAGGATTCGCATGGCGTTAGCTGTCTTGTGCTTTAATTTAGTGATCGTTTCGCCGTTGACGCCGTTGGCCTCGATTATCATGCCGAGGATCATGCCTAATTTTGTGTACTATCGGGATGGTTGCTCCCTTTCTCGTACGTAGTCTGATCTCTTCGTACTCGCGCTTTGTCGTTGCCGCATTCCGACCACTCCCGGGTGGTCTGCCCCTCTGCGTGGGGCGGTAGTGTAGGAGTTCCGACTTTTTCGGCGAACATCGTAAACCCGTACCCTCTAGGTATTCCTCTATTGTCTCGATTGCTAGTTGCAGTGCCGTTTCGATGTGACCGTCGCTGCCTTTGTGCACCCAAAGGGTTATATCGTCGGCGTATATTGTGTGCCGTACGTCTTTCAGCTCTTGTAGCTTTTCTGCTAGGCCGATCATGACCAGGTTGAAGAGCGTGAGCGAGATGACGGAGCCCTGCGGGGTGCCGGTGCTCCCCAGCGTTTGCTCTTCTAGCTGGAGGTCCCCTGCCACTAAAACAGCTCGCCTGTCTGTCAAGCAATCTTTAACGTAGTTGTACGTGCGTACACCTAGGTTATGCCGCGATATCTGGTGTAAGATCGCCGAGTGCGCGATTCTATCAAATGCGCTTTCAAGGTCGAGGCCGAGAATTGCTTTGGTGTCTCTTTTCTTGCCATCAAGAACGTGGTGCTTCAGTTGTATCATTGCGTCCTGCGTGGACAATTGTGGGCGGAATCCTATGATGGATGGTGGGTATGCCCCTTTGTGCTCTAAGTGGGCTTGCCAGCGGTTAAGCAATGCGTGCTCCATGGTCTTGCCGACGCAGGACGTCAGCGATATGGGGCGAAGGTTTTCGAGGCTCGGTGCTTTTCCGGGTTTCGGGATTAGTATTATTTTCGCAGTTTTTCTTTGTTGCGGGAGGGTGCCACGCTGCCAGCAGTCATTGATAAATGCCGTTAACTGTTCCACTTATTTGTCGTCAAGATTCTTCAGGGCGCGATTCGACACACCGTCAGGGCCTGGCGCCGATCTGCTGTGTAGGTTGTGCAGCGCCGTCCGGATCTCTTCTGCACTAAAGTCCTTATCCAATTCTACATTCGGATCCCCATCATAAGGGCCGTGTTGTGCAGTCGACGTGTGCGGCAAGTACTTGGCTAGTAACTGGACGGTCACTGCATCTTCACTGTACTTCTCGAGCTCCCTGTGTAATAGACGTGCGAGGCAGTCACTCTGGTGGGATTTGGTCTTCGTTTCGTCCAACAGATATCTGAGCAGGTTCCACGATTTCCCGTTGTGCAGTTGTCCATCGACTGCATTGCATAACTCGTCCCATTGCTGGCGATTGAGCGTTCAGCAGTGCTCCTCGATGTTGCGGTTGATCTCAGCTATTTTCTTTCTAAGTCTCCGATCAAGTCTCTGGCCCTTCCACCTGGCCAGGATCGAATTCTTCGCCTCGATGAGATGCGCCAGGCGGCTGTCCATCTTGTCAGTTTCAACCTCAGTTTCGACGGTCTTGGTTGACGCTTTGGCGTCTGCAACCAGCGAGCGGGTCCAGGCTTCGATGTCCGTGATTGTATCGCCTGCAGATTCTTTTTGGTCTCGTTTCTTTCTGAAGTCTTCCCAGTCGGTCCATTGGAACTTTCGCTTACTGCCCTGCGCCTTGTCTGGCTTCTGTACGCATATTTCGACGATCATGTGGTCGCTCCCAAGGTCGGTCGACGTGTTTTTCCACGTGGTGGCCGTCGTCCCGGTATTTCGGGCGAACGTAAGGTCCGGGGTCGTATCTCTGGTAGTAGAGTTACCGATTCTTGTCGGGTGTGCCGGGTCCGTAAGTAACATGAAGTCGAGTTCATGCGCATCTTGTACGAGTTGTCTTCCCTTGGTCGTGCTGTATCCGTAACCCCATGCTGTGTCTGCCGCGTTGAAATCGCCCCCTGCAATCAACGTCCGGGACCCGGCAATCTTCAGCGTCTTCTGAAACAGCGCACGGAAGCGTTGGCGGTGTTTTGACGGGCTGCTGTAAACGTTCAATATGAATATACTTTGTTTCCTCTGCTTGGTGGGTATCAGTTCGATGAAAGCGTGTTCCATCTGGACGCCACTTAGTTGGTGTTCAACGAATGTGAGACGCTTCCTAACGAGCGTGCATGCACCCCTCCCCTTGATTTTGCTGTCATGCGTTTTGTAGCCAGTCAAAGTAGCCGCATTGGTGAGTGTTTCTTGGAGTAATATTACGTCCGGTTTACGTGTTGCGTGGCGGATGTGTTGCTGTAGAACCGCCTTTTTGCCGGCGAAGCCACGGCAGTTCCGCTGCCATATTACTATCCCTTGGTTATCATTGGCCATGTTGATGCTGAAGCGAGTTGTCCGCCTGCCCTTGATGGTGGCTCGGTCCCGCATCACAGCTAGCCGGCACGTGTCCGTGTTGCGTGAATGCGGAGTGATTCATTATTATCAGCATGTTTCCTTCGAGGTTAGTGGTCCTGTTTGCTAGCCCGAGGACTGTTGCGTGAAGGGTCTCAATGGTACTTTGCATGGTGCACAGCATTGTCTTGATGTCTGTAATTTCGGCTGGAACCTGGGTCTCGAAACCACCCTTGTGCTGTTGTTGTAGCGCGCGTTTCTTCGGGGCGGGCGCGTTCGCGTCCGGAACGCTCGTTGGCACCTGCTGTTGTGCGATTTGTTTGTTTTGTTCCACCACGGCGTGCACGCGTCTGAGTTCTTGCATCTCCAGCATGAGCTTTTGCACCAGTTCGCGCATTACCGCGTTCTCTTTTCGTATTTCTGCGTTCTCTTTCCTGAGCGCCTCTAAAATGCCATTATCGGCTTTGTGATTTTGCTGATTTTGCCCTGGGACTACAGGCGCTGTTACGACCCCCTACCGCGCGGTGCCCCGGACAGTATCCGCCCAGCTCACCTTGTCTCCGGGAATTGGTGTCCTGGATCTCGATGTTTTCTGATCGCGGCTGTCCCTTTGCCGGCTGCGGGAGCGGGATCCGTCACGCGAACTCGACGTTGATCTCAGTCTGGGCGGCTGGATGGGCGGGAAGTCTTGCTGTGTCAGTTGGGCATTTGTGTTTTGGCGTTCCCATCGTCGCCTGCGAATCACGTACGGAGTCTTGTACCTTGCCTTGCAGGCCTTGTCGGCCGTCATGTGAGCGCCGCCGCACAGGTTCCACTGGTGTCCCTTGTCGGGGTCGCGGTCTCCGCATCCCCTGCATATGCGGTTGGCGGGATTTGGGCAAACGTCCATGCGGTGGCCGAGGCGTCCGCACTTGTAACAGATGTCGATTTGCTTGCGATACAACGTGCAACGGACGAGTGTTGCGCTGTACATGACGACGTTGGGCACCTTGAGTCCGTCAAAGGCAATAACGACCGTGGTCGTAGTGCCTATGCGTTTGGCCGCAGTGCCAGTGGGTTTCTCGGGTTTACGATGTTCTCGTCCAGTGCCTGGGGTCCGTGCGCAATGGGGATGCCATGAATCACTCCCTTGGTTGTATTATCAGGTGCCGTTTCATACGCGTTGACTGCATGTGATTTTCCTTGGATGTCAATTTGCCGTATTTTGGCATAGCGGTCCGCGTTCGTTCGTTTCGCTGTGCTGACGACGACGATGTTCTGGTGTGAGTTGGGACAAACCGTGTCTTCTGCAACTTCGTCTCTCGTTATGCCAGCGGCTGCGAAGATTGCGGCGGTGACCGTCGGGGCGCCGACCTTAACGATGTCGAGACCGCCTTGTGGTCGAACCACGATTTTGATTTCCTCCTTCGGTAGTCTGGGCATGCGTCCGGCTTTAATAACCTTTCCCTTGACATTCTTGGGTTTCGTACCTTGCTGGCTGGTGCCATGCGCGTTCGTTCTTGCCTCGATGTCGTGCGTCGAATTCGTACCGCGGTCTCGGGTTTTCGAACGCCGCTCTCCGGCGGTCTTCCATCCGGCTTCTTCGGTAATTTCTTCGGCGGAAATGTCTTCCCCATCCCTTGCACGTTCATTCTTGAGTGACGTTCGTCGGCTTGTGCCGCTTCGTTCAAAACAGTCCGTACACTAGGCGCCGCGTTCGTCGGCGGCGCGCAGCTGTTGCGCCCGCTAGGCCTAGCGTCTGGCGAACGCGCCTAGGCCCAGCGAAGCTACGGCGCGGTCGGAATGCAGATAACTCAATATCTCTGAGAAGAATCAATTCCTTTTGCAATAAAGTTTTTTTCTCTCTCTCTCGCACTCGCTCCTCGCGCATCCGCAGCTGGGGCACCGCGAGAGACCCACAACCCTACAATAAGGAGTACCGGGGGCAACCGAACGAAAACCTAGATAGAGACTTCACTTTGGAGGAAACCATTGCAGCACTAGCAGACATGCGCCGAAGCACAGCCCCGGGACAAGAAAAAATTACGGTCGGACTTCTGGCCATCCTCGGAACAGAGGCTCGGCCAACGGATTGCATAAAGGAATGCTGGCTCATGGATTACATAAACGAATGCTGGCGCACCGGCACCATTGCACAAGCATGGAAAACAGCCAATGTACACTTTATCCGTAAGCCCGACAAGAAAATCAGCATCGAAAACCTACGCCCCATATCCTCCCTCATGTCGTTCGCAGGCAAACTCATGGAAAAGGCAGTCCACGCCCGTCTCTCCAACTATCTTGAGGACACCCAGCTACTGCCACACACGATGTTCGGGTTCAGGGCACACTTGTGCACCCATGATGTGCTTCTGCAAATCAAACGTGAAGTCATTGATCCCGCATGCACGAACAGTAACCGAGCGCTTCTAAGACTCGACCTCAAGGAGTGTTTGACAATGTCAAACACTCCACAATCCTCAACAACCTCCACAGCATGAACTGTGGCCAGCGAGTCTACTCGTACATCCGCAATTTCCTTGCGGACACAACTGTCAACATCACCACTGCACAAAACACACAACGCAAGTGAAGATGGGCACGAGAAGCACTCCGCAAGGGGCAGTACTATCCCCACTTCTCTTCAACATTGCACTCCTAAATCTCCCACCTTTTCTCAATCAGGTACAAGGCATACGCCACGTTCTGTATGCTGATGATATTACCCTCTGGACAACAACTGGAAGTATGGGATTGATTGAACAACAACTTCAAACAGCGGCGACAACAGTTCAGAGTTATGCACGGGTGTATGGATTAACGTGCTCACCCGAAAAATACGAACTCATAGTCTTCCGTCAACGCAAGAATAACGACACCATCAACATCCGCGTAGACAACTCACCCATCAAGAAAGTTCAGACCCTCAAGATATGGGTCTGTACATAAATAACAGCGGCAACAACATTCTCACCCTCCAGAATCTACTATTCGTGAGCGAGCAAGTCGCCAGGATGATCGCCAGGATAACGACGCGGAAATCAGGGATGCGAGAAGAAGATACTCTGCGACTGGTGCAGGCTTTCGTTGTAAGCCGCGTCGTCTACGCAGCGCCCTACCTCCGCCTCAAGAAGCGTGACATCAAAAACCTCGACATCATAATCAGAACCGCCTACAAGAAGGCCCTGGGACTCCCTCTTGCGACATCGACGGACCGGCTCTTGCGACTGGGTGTGCACAACAAGATAGATGAGCTGGTAGAGGCACACGTCATGGCGCAGGTGGTATGGCTATCCACACCTCGGACTGGCCGGCATGTCCTGAGTGATTTAAACATGAATTGCCCCCGACAGCTAGACACCAAAACCGACATCCCAGCCTCATGGAGAGGACAACTCAAGGTAGCTCCACTACCCATAAATATGCCCTCCGATTTTCACCAGTCAAGACGACAAGCACAAGCCGAAGCCATGAAAAGGCACTACGGCGGGCGCGAGGGCGTGTTCTATGTCGGTGCTGCGGGTCCCGAGCAGGGAATGACGGCCGTCGCGGTAGTGGAACAAAATAAAACTGTATACGGACTAGTACTGGCTAGCCAGGACATACTGGCTGCGGAAGAAGTGGCGATTGCCCTAGCTGCAACGCACACTAGCTCAGAATACATTTTCGCAGATTCACAGACCACGCATCGCAATTGCCTCACGGGCAGGGTCGCACCGCTAGGAGCTAAAATCTTGCAAGATAGCTACACCCGCTGCTACCAACCCACACAAAAACACTTAATATGGGTACCAGGTCATCAGGGCATCCCAGGGAACGAGAGCGCACATGCAACAGCCCGAGCATTTCTCCCCTCGGGCGCACAGCACGGATGCCGTGGAACCTCCTACCCCACTACTAACTTATAATGACATACTTCAGCACTTAGGATTGTCCCGCCGGGTCTACCCTCCGCCGGCTAAGGCACTAGATAAAGGGGAGGAACAACCCCTCTGAAAGCTACAGACCAACACTTACAACATCCCACGAAGACTACATGCCATAGACCCGGAGTCATTGACTCACAATGCAAATTCTGCGGTGAGGAGGCGGACCTGTACCATGTGGTATGGGCCTGCCAACGAAATCAGGCGATCACTGTTAATAACCAGCCAACGCAGGAGGGGTGGGAGACGGCTCTGACCAGCTTGGACGAAACGAGTCAAAAGCAACTCATCGAAAGAGCCCGGATAGCAGCCTACGCCAATGGAGTTCCGGACTGAGAGCTCCAACCACCGCTACAACCTCCTAAACTACTTCGTTAAAATATTTTCAACACCACCGCGAAATCACTCACACTTCTCATTGCGTTGCTTCCGCAACAAAATTCGAAGCACTACCTTTTGGATAACCATTAAATTCGAAACCTTAATTGTTTATAGTAGAGAGGAATGCAGCCGATCGCAGTGCCACAGCCAGCGTAATCCTAGCCGACGTATTGAAAATATATCGCGAAATGATGAAATAGCTGCTGTATGACTGCGACAAACGCCGAGAAGTTGAAAAGAAAACAAGAGCAAAAACTGCCGACGATTACATTACGTCCTAATGCAAAATTTGAGCGCAGCTCACTACCTGTTTCAGCTTTTCGATAGATTCAGGCAAAGAATTCGAGCAAGACATGTGTGTACAATTACAGACAACTATTTATTTTTCACACATATTCCTTTTTCAAGAAACTCTTCACTAAAAGTTCTTGATTTTCATGAATGAAGCTTTGTGGTCGGAGAAATAGATGGATATATATATATGCGCGACTAGCTGCACTAATGCCTGGTTCTCAAAGACGAGATCTATGCAAGTATTTCGCGAGGTAGCCACAGCCGTGGGAGGCGTTGCGAGCGAGAAGAACGGCATGTTCTCCCGCTTAATAAATGTTTTCCACCACCACCACCTCCCGCATAAGTGGTAAGAAATTCCTGTTTGTCTTTATATGCACGTTTAAAGTCCCCACCCACCCTGCACCCTTGCAGGTGGCAGTTAATGATTGATCGCGAGAGTTCGCTCGCCGTTGTTAGCGCTAACGCATGCAGCCCATATCTCTCTCTGATAAGCGCGGTTAAGGCGATGGTGGTGGTGGTGAAAACATTTATTAAGAAGGGACAGGAGGTATGTTTGGATCAGTCCTCAAGGGACTGATCCTTACAAGCGATGTCCCTAGTATGGGACCCCAGTGGCGGTGGCCGCCGCCCGGGCGCGCCCGACTAAGGCTTGTTGGGCCTGTAAGTTGTGGCAGCCGAGCAGGGCCACCCGCGCGCTCTCTCACCTGGCTGTTTTCTCCTCCCCACTTGATTAGGAACCCAATCCTAATCCGATCTATTAAGGCGTCTGCTGACCCAGGGAGCGTGTTATGCGCGCATCTTTTCCTTAGAATGATTGGAGTGTAAAACTTTGTCAACGCCAATAACACAATGAACGCCGACGACCTATGGCTTCAGCGCAGCGTTTCTGGCAGGACGTTGTCAATGCCTGCAGCGCACATCTCTCCCTCATCACCCCACGTACCTATAAGCGCGATTAAGGCGCCCAGTGACCCAGGCAGCCAGTTATATGCGCTTCCTTTCCTTAATATGGCACAACGTTGTCAGTGCCAACGCATGCAGCGCACATCTGTCACCACCCCCTCGTAGCTTAAAGCACGATTGAGGTGTCCACTGTTCCAAGAGGGGAGCTATGCGCCTTTGCTTTCAAAGCTCCCGCTCCATTTGTTCGGCAGCTTAAAGCTCGACTAAGGTGTCCACTGCTGGTTACAGCGGAAACGGCGGCGACGACGCCGCGAAACGCAGGAACGGACACGCAAAGATCTGCGCTCTAAAACGAGGGCTCTTAGGTTCCCTCCAATTATAGCCATACGAAAATATTATGCACGGCGTTATCTTAAAAGTTGGAAAATAATTATTGACTACTAGAAGAAGCCGGCCGAGCGTTGATTCTTGGACACATCAATGCACTACCATTGCTTCTGGCCTTATATTGTTCGGCAATTTGAAGTAGGAATTGTTTCTGTGAAATGCGTGCATTTTGCGCATGACTTCCTATAAGCTAATAATAGTGTGGAAGCATTATCCCGATAGGCCAACCTCAAGCAGTAACTAGCGATTTTTTTTGGGTTTGCGCCATCACTGCCGACCGTACGACCATCCCACAACATCGTGTATACTCTTTGCGCCCCCCTTAGGTCAATACTTCCGCCCATACCATGTCGCCGACGCGCTCCGCCGTCCGTGCTCCAGGCGGGCGAGAGCCATCACCGACGGCGGCGATGGACGCGCCGAGGGGCGTTGGACGACGCTGCGGCGACGGACGCGCGCTGCTCGTGCTGTCTCTTTTCATACGGTTGCTTTTGAAGCAGTTTTGCCTCAATTTTCTTCGTCCTACTCGGTTTAACTACGAAAAACCCTACAAATAATCACATCAAAAACAGCGTGTGAAGCGAACATTATAAATCCAACAGGAAAGTAACAAGACAAGCCTAAGTTTATGCAATTCTGCTTTCGCGCGTTTATATAAATGAGGCCAAAAATTTTCTGTCATTCTTTTTTACGCCCGTTTCTGACAACAGACTCTGCTCTTCTTGTGAATTCTTGTTTTGATGAAGTGATCCAAAGGCTTGCGAATGTTATCTTGCACCTTGTTTCGAGAAAGAGAAGTGCCACTTTTATACATGCATCATTTGTTTACACACAGAGCTAACGACAGAGAATGAAGGCATTAGAAATTTTGCGTTTTCGCATCAACCACCATGAAAAGCGTAAAGGAAGAGATATAATTACCTTATTAGGACATTCCTGGGCATTTGCGTGAAGGAGATACCGGGGAATAATTCTGTACGGTGAAGAAAAGCAAGAAAACATAGTGTGTATTAACTACCACTTGTTTTAAGATAACGCACCTCTATGAAAAGAAATAAAGTTGCTTGGAAACTGTGACTTGTCTAAATTCGTTGCTTTACTTCAGCGGAGATAACCAAGCGGTCTCCCATTTGTTTAGAAAAACTGTACTGTTGACTCATTTCAAAGCCGAACAAATACGCGTAAGTACAAAAAACTGGAGAAATATATGCAGCAGGAGATCATCATGCGCGTCGAAGGGGCGCGCTCGTATTTCATCTGCTTTTAGATGACACTCAGCGCTCAGGATTGCCGTGGCAGCTATATACGGGATCATCGGTGAATTCAATGCAGAGTGTACAACCGCTGCCCCAACACCGGCTACAACAGCATTCTTGGCACCCATGGAAAGTACATTGGAAACACCCTTAGTTATTCCACCACCGCCACCATTCCCTATAGACTGTATTGATATACCCCCAGGCAGCGCCTCTGATGTGGAGCCTCCACCGCCGCGGCCGACCGCGCGAGCCGGCAGCCCATCTCTCCTCTGCTGTGACGTCATGTTGTCACGTGGTCAACCGCCGCGCCTCTGATGTGGAGCCTCCAGCGCCGCGGCCGACCGCGCGAGCCAGCAGCCCATCTCTCCTCCGCTGTGACGTCATGTTGTCACGTGGTGTCACGTGGTCACGACCGCCGCGCTCGACGCGCTGTAGTGTAGCTCTAGTATTATGCTTCGCATAAAAAGTTGTCGCCTCTCTGATCGCTGCACACAATAACGGTCCAACTGCACTCACACATTCATGTTCCAGAGGCTCAGGACGCTGGCAGCCCAGCCTGCGGCAATGGCTTGCTTGGCAGGGTCCTCGGAGCGCAGTAGGATCTCCCAAGCCTCCCAAGGGGTAGGGTGCTCCAGGCCCCGCAGAGGATTATCGACGGGGCGGAAGAAAAGGATATGGTCGAGAGTGACTTTGGGGTGGCGGCAGACGAAGCAGGAGCGGCTTGTGTGGACTGGGTGATAGCGCGAGCGTATATGAGGGTTGGGTAAAGGGCGTGTTTGTAAGCCGCCTCCTAAGTGTCTGATAATTGTCGAGGGAGGGATGGGGTGAGGGGCAGAGCTTTGCTCGGCTTTGCGGGCCTGCGTTAGTTCACTGAATGAACGCATACGCTCCCGCGAGAACCTCGGGTCGGTGGTCGCCGGTGCCCGGTTGAGAGAACCTCGGGTAAAGCGTTGGCGGCCTCGGCAGGATACGCGGAGTGTCAGGAACCCGTATGATCTCTGTGTGGCGGGTCTGCGGCGAAGTTCAGTGTGCGAAATGCAGGGACGTGAACTCTCCTGGGCGCAAAATTTAGTATGGCAGTTTCAGAGTCAGATAGTATATATCGGGCTCAGTACGTGTAATGGCTAAGGCAATGGCGACCTTTGTGACGAGGCGGGTGCGCTGCGAGGGAGTTCAGTGTACGAAGCGCAGGGACGTGAACTCCCCTGGGCGCAAAATTTAGTATGGCAGTTTTAGAGTCAGATAGTATATATCGGGCTCCGTACGTGTGACGGCTAAGGCAATGGCGGCCTTTATGACAAGGCGGGTGTGCGGTGAGGGAGTTCAGTATGCGAAATGCAAGGACGAGAACTCTTCCGCGAGCAAAATTTAGTATAGCAGTTTTAGAGTCAGATAGCATATATCGGGCTCCGTACGTGTGACGGCTAAGGCAATGGCGGCCTCTTCTGGCTCCTCCGAATTGTCAGTGGGAGATATGTGAAGTGTGGCACTGGATTGGAGGGAAGGGTTTGTGATGGTTACAACCGCGTCCTCATCTGTGCATCCAGGATCCGCCCAAACACCATACGATTGCGGGCCGTAGTGTTTGTGGAGCAACCGTGCGCGCGCTCTGCGATGGTGTTCGTGGTAGTTGGGTACATGTGGCGAGGGACCTGGAAATGTGCGGGATCCGTGGCTCGTATGCAGATATCGAGGGTGTGTAGGATGTGTCTGCCGGTGGTGGTTCTCAAGAGACGTATGCATTTTGTCTGTCGGTGAGCCTCAATAAGCTCCCCTTTCGTAATGTGTAGACCTAGTTGCAGGAGGTTTTTGGTTGAGGTATTTAGGGGTAGGTGTAGTGCTGTCTTAAATACTGTTCGGATTATGACACCCAGAGTGGAGATTTCGCCGGCCAGGAGTTTCAGGCAGGGGAGCGTGAAGAGAAAGCGGCTCAGGACGAAGGCAAGAATGGGAGGGCATAGGTCATGCTCCCTCATGCCCCGGTGGTGCCCAGAAACGCGGCGGATAAAGTGGGATACCGACACCATGGTCTGCTTGAGCTGCCGTATGGTGAGTGTGTATTTCTCGTTGTTCTGGATGTGGAGGCCCAGTACCCGGAGAGTGTTTACCTACGGGATGTGGCGGTTTTCCAGTCCCAAGGTGATGGGGGTGTGGGGCAGTTTCTGGTTGTGGGGCCTAGTGTGAGGAGCTCCGACTTCTCCAGAGAGCAGTAGAGTCTGATACTCCGCGCGTGTATTTGTATGCGGGTAGCTGCCGACTGTACAGTATTCTCTATATCTCGATCATTGTCATGGGTGGTCAATAGCGTGACATAATCGGCATTGAGTGTATGCTGAAGGTGAAGGAAGGTTTGTAGTTTGCGGGCAGGGGAATGAGAGTCACAATGAAGAGAAAAGGAGAGGACGGATCTCTGGAGGGTGCCAATCCTACTAAGGGTGTATGGGGAGGATGTGTGAAGATTGAAGTGTATTTTGGCCATGCGGTTAGTAAGCAATGCTTGATTAAATGTGCGCATTCGTTCGCCTATGCTCAAGGGGGTGAAGGCCGCCATGATCGCTTCATGACCTAGGTGATCAAAGGCCTTGAAGAGATCCAAGGCTAGGACAGCTTTTGTGTCACCCGGAATGAGGGGGTCGAAAATGTCCTGTGTGAGTTGGAGCATGGCGTCCTGTGCCGGTAGATGGGGACGGAAGTCCACCATGGTGTGCGGGTAGAGGTCATTCTCCACCATTTATTGGGTGAGTGAAGCGAGTGTGACGTGTTCGAAAACCTAGCCCAGGCATAAGTTTAGTGAGATCACATAAAGATTGGCAGATTTAAAGGGTCTGTGACGCTCGGGTATGAATAAGGTTTTGACGTGACGCCAAGATTGGGGGAGAGTACCCTCCAGCCGTACACCATGGACTGGGCGATCGATTGATTGGCCAAACTATGGAGCATGATATTAGAGGTCGGGTGAACTTCAAGGGTGGAGGTAGAGCAGAGAGTCAGTAGAGCCGCTCTGACTTCGGCTTCCGTGGTCTCCGAGTCGAAGTTGACATTCGGGTTACCTGTATAAGGGGGCACGGGGTTTGAGGTACCGGGAGTTGTACATGTGTTCCGAAGTATATCGATGAGAGCGTCGGCAGTCATGAGGATCTACCTGAGTGGGCGTGGCGGTCTGGGGCTAGCTGATATTGTTGATTCTGCTGCCTGCTACTCTGTCCGCCCATGAAAGTTGTCGATACTGTTGGTCCTGGTGGCGAAGAGACGATAAGCGAGACTTGCTGGAGCGACGGACGCTGATGCCGTCCGCGTCTCGGTCCGGTGTGCGGAAGGTGTGCTCTTGTGGTGAGGCGGGCGGTGAGCTGCGCCCCTGCCTATGCATCCTCTAGTAACCATCATGCAGGCGCCTCCACAAAGTATACAGGCTGGGGTGCATACCGGGGTGTCTTCTCGGAGGTGAGAAATACCACATCTCGGGCAGTTGTGCGTGCGCTGAAGGGTACACACATCAGAGCGGTGTACTAGTTTTCGACAGTTTGTACAAGCGTCCAGCTGTCCTCTGTATAGGATGCAGCTGTGGAGATGGCCTCCGTAGGAGATGATTTGGGGCACCGGACCCCTCCGGCAGGTGATAAGGATCAAACTGGTTTGTCCCATGTGGCGTGCATCAGTGATGGGGGCCCTAGGGTTCCCCATGATAAGGTCTTCCAGAGAACCTGTGTCGGGGTTTCTTCCCAGTAGGCGCCAGTTATTACTCCTCTTACTGCGCCATGTGGGGGAAGGGGGGATGTAGGCGCGGACGGCGTAGGCTTGAGTTCGAATGGGGAGTTCCTTGATGGCGACCAGGCGGAGCGCGTCGGGTTGGTGAGAGGTGCTCATGGTACAGATATTGTTAAGGGGATGGACACGCAAGTTGGTGGCTTCTATGGCTTGGAGCTCTTTGGCTATCAAGGTGAGGCGATGCTGGCGCGGCTGAAAGTCGGTTAATGTAAGGCCTCCGTTTGAGCGAAAGACGATCTTGTAGTCATCCGCTGGTAACAGTGGCTGGCGTTGCGAACTTTGCGCCGCGAGACGCGCCGCGCGCAGCTGGGACGCTTGGTGTCCTTGGTGTACAGAATTTGCATGTCGCGACCGGGTGCTGGCGTTTGCCTAGTCCTGGACTTTTGGTGCTCCCTTTTGACGGGCTGGTAGGCTCAAGACATGATTCCAGTCCCTGAGATGATAGTCATTTGGTTTTTGTTTTCTCCGATCACCTGGACCTCCATGCACTCGGTGCAGGTGAGGCCGATACTGCTTAGGCTTAACGCACTGTCGCGTGAGGCCTACTGCGGAAGTTGATCGGCATAGGGCGGTACTCGACGAGCGTCCTTGTGCTGTGCTATATCAGCGCACATTAAAGAGTCCAAGGTGACGAAATTATTGCGGAGCTCTGCGCTATGACACCTCTTTCTTCCTTTCTTCTTTAGCTCCCTGCTTTACCGCTTTACTTATGGCGCTGTTCATAAGTCTACCGAGATGTGAGACAGGTACTGCGCCATTTACTTTCCTCAAAAACTAATTTTAAAAAAGCGCTCGTGTTTTTCTGTGCGTAAACGTCGTCGCCTTTTTCGAGCTGTTGTAAAATGGATAACAACCAACTCGCCCCGCTTTCTGGTCTTGATAAATCCAGCACACCTGACGAATCCGAAAATATGTGTAAAAGATTTTTCCGGCTTTCACGCAGGGGAAACCTATCATAGCAACACCCAAAAAATCAATTTACAACTTCCCAGAGTGGCTCCTACATTAACCAGCTTCCCTGGCGACGACCCAGTAGTATAGCGCTGCCACGACTTCCGCATGACAGCGTTCAGCAAGACATCTCTTATCTTGGTGCGAGGATCGTGAAGAATGTCGGAAAGGATCGTAAATTCAATAAATAAGCTGTCACTCGCTTTTCCCTGTACTTAGGTGGCTATAGTCCAAAAACGCAGTTCAGCACAATCGCGTATGACCAATATGGCTAAATCTAACATTACTTTTCTTGACGCGATAGCCTGCCACCGGCTGCCTCAGCCATTAATTTGTTAACGTACTTCTGTCTTGATTCGAAATTAGAGCCGTGTCAGCAAACTCCGCGGTGACTCCGTGGTTAAGGCGCTTGTTTATCGAGTCGGAGTACCCGGGGTCGAACCCGACCGCGGCGGCCGCGTTTCGATTGCGGCGAGACGCATAAGGCGCCCGTCTACTGTGTCATGTCAGTGCACGTTAAAGATCCCCAGGTGGTCATAATTATTCCGGAGACCCCCATTACGCCACCTCTTCTTTTTTTATTTCATTCCTTCCTTCATTCATTTCCTTAACTGCGCGGTTTCGGTGTCCACCGAAATATGCGAGACAGTTTCTGCGTCATTTCGTTTCTTTAAATTAAATTCTTCCTTGTTAGCAGTAGGGACCGACAAGAATATATTTTTCTTTAAAGTTAATATAACATTTGTTCTTGAGGTAAATGGTCTTGCATGATATTTGATGAACCACCGCAAAAAGACTAATAGCTAGACGAGGAGGTAGACGGCATGCATGAACGCTCTGAACTGTCAACATTCACTTCGGAAGAAACGGGGAGGACAAATTTATACAGTCTCCTATCAGGACCGCTGACGGAGAAAGGTAGTCAAGAAACATTCTGATACTGACACTTGTCAGAAGACGCAAAACAAGAGGAAAAACATCGTGACAAGGAGGAAAGAATTTTTCAGCCGATAAGAGCGAGAGAGGCCCTAGCCAGCAAAATCTTCAAAATTGCTTGGTGTCAGAAATAAATGGGAAAAAGCTAAGTTTGCGAAGAAAAACGGCCAGCAAGGAACAAGGCGAACTCGGGATTACAGAAATAAAAGAGATGTCGTTAAAAGCCAAAAAAATAAAAGATATAGAAAGAAGAAATGCTAACAAGCAAGACCGGAAGAAAGCAAAGAATAAGAGGTCGATTAATGTCAAAGCTAAAAGTAACGATGCGACATCTAATAAAGGGCATTAAAGGTGAAGCAAATGATGCAAACATGATAAGATGCAATAAAAATACGAAAACCAAAAACACATTGTTGAATCTAGGATGCCGGACTAAACTCTGGAATAGCATGAAAGATAGGCAAGCTGTTCTGATGGCTAAACTCAAGGTTACTGATTCACTGGTCCTTCGACCCCAGTATCTTGGCTGTCTGAGTGATTTAAAAAGGCCACGTGCTTCTCTACTTCGCGCTTTCATTTTTTTTTCAGGTTAACCTTTCGACAGCATATTTCGAAAGCTTTAGAATCACGTGTATGGATCCTAAACGGCTGCCGTACGTCTTGACTATTCCCGTTGTAGTCATGTTCTTGTAGCCTTTATATTAAGCAAATACCTGTATGCAGGGCATGCCACATAGCGTGCGGCAAAGGGACGGAATAAACTACTGTCAGTACACTCAACAAAAATCTGCTTCTGCCGGGTAGTACACTTCGTGATTTTTTGTCTTGTTTCATTGACGCGTTCGCATAGGTGAGGAGGCCGTTTTGGAGCACTAAAACAAATTCAACACCAACTCTTTTTTTCTAATTTTTCTTATATTCTGCTCAATACTATGCAGTTAGGGCATAAGTGCTACTTTGCTTTTACTGCACTCATCTGTCGCAGGAGCATAAAGCATGTTGTTGTTATGATTTTTCGAGCGAAAGCTCTACTTCACGACGAAAGCTGCTAAAGCCAAACTGATATGACCCTGAGAGCGTAGGTGCAGATAATGAACAACAAAATCAGGGGGTACATTGGAGCTCTAAAGTGCTACAAGGCGGAAGCGTTGCCTGGCGCACTGTTTGGCACTGAATTCTTCATTTTTACTTTTTATTTTTTTTTGTTTTTTAAATGTTTCATTTTTATTTTTATTTATTTCGTTTTTTTTTCTTATTTTCAACTTTTTATTTTTTATTTTCAAGCCGCAAGGGAAGAGAGGAAGACCGGAGTGAATGAAGACACCGTATTCACTACACACGCCTTCGTTCATTCCAAAGCATCCAGCTGGCATGGCGGAGTGGTTAGCATCCTCGTGTCGCACGCCGGAGACCCTGGTTCGATTCCCGAACTGGACCACATTCCCACTCGGTTTTATTTATTTAGTTTACTTGGAGCGTCACTATACCATCCCTTTAATTGGTGGCATGGTTACTAGCCGAAGTACAATTGGCCCCGTTTGAAATTCGTGCACTGTGACGTCTCGACCGCTTCGACCAATTGAAGAGCGTGACCTTTCTGTCGACAACTCCTGCTTATAACGATGAGGCATTACAGGTTTCCGCCTTAATATAGCAAATGGCACGAGCAGATGAGCTCCACTGGCCACTGTAGGAGAGCACCATGCTGTTGCAGCAGCAGATCACGCCTCGTGTTAAACTTGCCGCGACTGAAGGGAAGGCGAAAAGGAAAGTGCGCGGGCCTGCCCACTGGCTCGAGCCGAGCCACCACCGCTGCCACGTGCAGACAGAGGAGAGTTGGAAGATGTGAGAGGAAAGACTGAAAGAACAGACGCGCGTCGCAACAACCACGTCCGCTGAGCGACGAAGCAATTCTAATAGATATCCCAGGGTCCCCGTGTTAAACTGCAACACACTCTCGTTTCTTTTCCTTTCGTGACGTGCTCGAATGGAAGATGGTTGATTGATTGATTGATTCATTGGCTGATTGATTGATCATCAATCAATCAATTTATCAATTTATTTATTTATTTATTTATTTGTTTATTTATGTATGGGGTTTTAACGTCCCAAAGCGACTCAGGCAATGAGAGACGCAGTAGTGAAGGGCTCCGGCAATTTCCACCACCTGGGGTTCTTTAACGTGCACTCACATCGCACAGTACACGGGCCTCTAGAATTTCTCCTCCAAAGAAATTCTAGCCGCCGCGGCCGGGATCAAACCCGCGTCTTTCGGGTCAGCAGCCGAGCACCATAACCAGTGAGCCACCGCGGCGGCAAAGATGAAGACGACGACATGCAATGCATAGCGCAAGTGTGTGTTGCAGTTTAACACTACAACACACTATTGCGCTATGCACCGCACGTCGCCGTCGTCATCATCTCCGATCTGTGAGCGTCACGAAAGAAAAAGAACCGTGATTTCAAACGCGCTTTCACTCGCGCTTTTTGGTACATGGTGTTGGCGTCCACCTGTAGAAACATGCTTTTGCCAAATACTTCGTGTATAGCAACGCGAAATTGGCAGAAAATTTTGAGCATTGCTTCTGCGAATGAGGCTGAAAGCTTTGAAGCTAGCTAGCTTTTCCTGATCTCACTCTCTTGGCTAAAGCAGTGCACAGTCTTTTTGAAAGAACCAACGTCAAAAAGATTTTTTGGTTTATTTATGATATTCTTGTGCTTCCTGATTAAAATCCCGGTTATTTTCAGGTAGGGGTTTCAACGTACTTCGCTGTTCTCTCAGAGTGCTTATCACCTTGAATATTAACCCATGAATGGGGACCAATAGTTTTCGAGATTTCTGAAACTGGGCCTCTGTTTCAGGGAAGAGCACGTCTGCAGGTTTATGAGCCAAGGGCCAATAAACAGATTCTCCTGTTTGATTCGCCCACGCGAAGAAGCACGCTCACAAAAATCGTGTGTTCACAAGATAGAAACAAATTTCCTAGACCAAACAGTAAGATTACCAAAACGCAAGCTACCGTCTAGAGCTTCTAGCACCTGTCACTGAAGCTATGCTACAAAAATCAAAAGAAGATGTTCTACCCTTACAACAGATAGGTCCAGCAAAAAGAAAGGGCAGTTATGCCCTACTTGCGTCGCATTTTGATTATATCGAAAAACAATTTTAAAAAGTGTTCGGGTTGAAGTTGTTGTCAGTGCTCCCAAACGACCTCCTTGGCTATCAAACCTGTCAACGTAACGTGAGAAAAATTCAGTGAGTGTAGCGTATGGCACTAGCAGTCTTTTATTGCGAAAGCAATACTACTCCCAAGAACGGCCTTTCACGTAGAGGCGGCCACTTGGCACGTTTGGCCTTTAAAATGACCCCTGACGTCATACCATGCCTAGTGACGTCACAGCGTGACGTCATACCGGGAGCGAGAGGTGGGCTACCAACTCGGCTCGTCGGGTAACGGCGTCCGCTTGGCACGGCGCGCCGGGCTCCTCCCGCTAGAGGCGCTAGTGACGTTATGGCGTGACTTCATGCCAGGAGCGAGAGACGGGCTATCAACTCGGCTCGTCGGGTAACGGCGGCCGCTTGGCAGGGCGCCCCGCGCTCTTCCCATAAGAGGCGCTGCATATGCAGTATAAAACACCTGCTTTCGAAACCTACCAGGCTTAACCAAAGATAAGCCTCCGCCATTTTATTGTTCAGTGCACCGGCGCTGTAGTTCGCTCCATTCTTTTGGCATGCGGAAATAGACAAACAGACCAGACAAGTCTCTGTTTAAATAGAAGGCTAAAATACCATCGATATAATGTCATTTGAAAGCATCTTGTAACTGCGCGAACGACAACGGACAAAGAAGGAAAGAGACATACCCGCCGCGGTGGCTCAGTGGTAAGGGGCTCGTCTACCGAGCCGGAGTACCCGGTTCGAGCGCGACCGCGGCGGCCGCGTTTCGATAGAGGTGAAACGTAAGAGGCGCCCGTGTGCTGTGCGATGTCAGTGCACGTTAAAGATCCCCAGGTAGTGGAAATTATTCCAGCGATCTCCACTACGGCACCTCTTTCTCTCTTTCTTCTTTCATTCCCACCTTCCTCCGTTCTCTTACGGCGCGGTTCAGGGGTCCGCCGAGATATGTGACAAAGATACTGCGCCATTTCCTTTCCTCGAAAACCAATTTACCAATTTACAATTTTACAGGACGGAGCGCGGTTACAAGGTACATTCAAGCAGGGACCAACTGACCTGCTTTTTCTCCTTATATATGACTCCAATGTCCAGCAATGCCGCAATTTTGGCATCCATAGTAGTGATTTTAAAGTTTTGGAAACAGACTGCTCAAACAAATTTAGAAAAAATAGAAGTAATAGCGAAGAACAGAAGCACTCGGCCTCATGAAATCATTCAGGCAGACAAGATACGTCACTGGGGACAAGTGCGTTTGCAAACCTACAGTTTTAATATCAGCAAAAATAATTTGCTTGCATGTCATATATTCCCAGATTTTATTCATGCCACGTAGTTTTGCCATGGGGTTTTGTTTTCCATACTTTTGTTCTGCTTTATGATGTTTGCCTTTTTGTTCCCTTTTGTTGGCCTTTATAATTTACTTGCAGCATTAGAATTAGCTTTAACTTCCTTGTTTCTTTTATGTCTAGCTTTTTGTCTTGTCACTTGTTTGCGCGCAACTTTTTCTATATTTTATCGTTTTTAGCTTTTGAGATCATGTCTCTCATTCTTATCATCATGGGCTATCCGTGTTTCTTTTTAGCCGTTCTTGTTCACAAACTTTTTCTTTGCCATGGTGCGTCATAGAAAACAGCTTTGCAGGTTTTTCTGGCTACTGCGTCTCCCTCTCTTTTATCTCCTGAAATTTTTTTGCCTCTTATCAAGGTGTTTTAGTCTTTTTTATATCTCGTGATACGTTTTCAAATGAAAATAGTCATCGGCTCCCTTTCTACGTCAGGGATGCTGGCAAGAGAAGGCCCAAAATTATCCAAAATATACCCTCTCCGTCTCGACTGACATAGAAGTTGACAGATCAGTGCATTCGTCCACGCCGTGCTCCTTCTACTCTAGTCCGCTTCCTTTTTGCTCTGGTTTATCAAAGTTAAAGAACGCTGAATCTTAGAATATATTCGTCATATACGTAGCTCTCGACATTACACCACATAGTCTGTTTGAAAATTAGTGACCTGGTTTATAAACTCGCCTGGAAATTTGCTAATTGTGTGTCTTATGAAAGTTTTAGTTTTCATCTATTGGAGCCCCAATAATATTGCTACCACATCTCCTCTCCGGTCTTTAAATGCGCCATTACAAATCTGTCCGCAATCCCGCTCTATAAATGCCCGCTCATCTCCGGCGACTTTTCATCATGTGATCTCGAGACTGGGATGACCTACCGTCAGACGCCGCATGCCGTATCAACTGCATTTGTATAAAAAATTTCGTAGAGGATATTATGGTACAGCTGGCATGCAGATCCCTTATGCGATGTTTCGTAATCGTGTCGTCAGCTGATAAGTAAATAAATAAATGGCACGGGAACGACAAATTTCTTTCGGAAAAAACCTTGAAAGATGTCCATGAGCTCCACCCGCTTGGATAGAGCATATATTTTCCACCGAAATCGAGAATCGCATCCGAGACCACATTACACGATAAGCATAGGGCTAAAAAATTATCCTTCTTTTCTGGCACAGTAAAGCACGAATGACACAGGTGAAAACGGCCACCTTCTGGTTGGTGGTTTGGTTGGTTTATGGGGTTTAACGTCCCAAAGCGACTAAGGCTATGAGAGACGCCGTAGTGGAGGGCTCCGGAAATTTCGACCACCTGGGGTTCTTTAACGTGCACTGACATCGCACAGTACACGGGCCTCGAATTTCTCCTCCAAAGAAATTCAGCTGCTGCGGCCGGGATCGAACCCGCGTCTTTCGGGCCAGCAGCCGAGCACCATAGCCACTGAGCCACCGCGGCGGCTACGGCCACCTTCTGATCTGAAAATTTGACACAAGAAATTTCTCTGTATGGTCCTAATCGTTCTGAAAACGATGGTTGCTTTATGCATAGACAGTATCAGCAGTAGCTAGTGACATCTTTAACCTCTGAATACATTGTCAGCACCTAAAGCTGCAAATCGCCATAGTACTGCTTGCTATCCTCTCAATTGTAGCGCAGCCCGACTGCGTTGGACTCGCATATGTTCTTCAAGAGCAGCTAAGCACGCGTTCGGCGTCCTGCAGAAAATATTTTCAGTGACCTTGAGCAAGCCTCCTGCAGCTTATGTGCTCTGTGTTCATAAACTCTCTACTACAGCTGTCCTATAATAAAAGTTCCAGTTTTGTTCACAGCTAATCTTTAGTTTTTTAGTTTTTAACATCTTTAGAACGAAACCGAGGTTCGCAGAAAGTTTTAAGAGCGTGGTCAAATTATCAGCAGCTTCCCCACTATTCTACGCAGGCAGCTCGAGTAGGGAGGAATAAAAGCATTAGAAGTCCCACAGAGTTAAATACAATGGGTCATGAGACATTGTTCCTTGTAGGAAAGCAGTTATCTTTTTCTAGAGCAGGAAGAACAGCAGTAACGAGGCGGAGTGATGAAGGGAACTTTGCATGTCGTGCGCTGCTCATGCTTGTATTTTGACCCGTGATGCACTCCCCTCCTGCCAGACGCACGAGGAGTGACTGCAACTTGCTTCCAAAAGATTGTTTGCGCAGTGCCAACAGCCTTAATTTCGTGTGCGCCACGTTAAATTCACAGTGTTAAACGGCAGTTTTCCACACGAACTATTTATTTGGGGTGCCTAAATAGTGATCGCCACTACCTGAAATTTGTTGTTTTCTAGAATCCACATGCCTACAAACACACCGTTACAGGTTACACAAAATTTTCCGTTCACTTCGCAACTCACATTGAAAATTGGTTTCACTATTCCTATTTTTTGAAGACCGTATTATTTAAAAGGAATAGTGAGATCAGCTCATTTAATTGGGATCTCTCTGTGCTGTATATTATTCTTGCTGATTTATCTCGGCCCAAAAAGTGGGCAAGGAACAACGAAGAAAGAGGGTCTTTAAACATGTAAGAAAGTACATCGTAACCGCTGTCTGTCCAGTCCCACCTCTACCAAGAAACTAATAGGCTTTCTTTGGGACTAGCAATTTGATGTGGCAGGAGACCGAATTTTATGAATTCTGCAGGCGCTTAACTTTATCTTTGAGAAGGAAAAATTAGGAGCGAATAAAGAAAAAAAGGTGCTCTCATTTCATGCCTAATGGCTGTGAGGGGGGATGATAGTCGTTTGAGAATGGTTTTCCATGCGTTTTGCTCGCTCAATTTTCATTAAGCACCATGTCATATGTCAGCTGCCAGATCGCCTAATAGAGAATACATGACAAATGACGGCTATTATGAAGAGCTGGCAAAGGGACGAAGTAAGAGCGCCTTAAACGCTAACTTTGAAATAGACTGTAAATATAGTTTTCGGTCCCGAAACTCATAGGCTACAAAGGGTGCCGTTGTGGACTACTAGGGTTTAATTTAGACCAAGTGGTGTTGTTCAACACGTGCCGACCCCACTAACGACACAGATGTCTTGTAGTTTGCCTCCAATAATATACGGCCCTAGCGGGCCGGGATTCAGCCCGCAACCTTGGGACAACCAGCTGAACGCAAAAACCACTGAGGCACCATGGCGAGTCCATATCTTTAATGTCAAACTGCTGGTTTTGCATGTTCATTTTACGCCCGCTTATTTGTATTTCTTTGCGTCATTATACTGCGTGCCAGCTGCTAATGGGCCAGGAACTGCCTATCAGTTGTAAATACTTTTCGCTCAGCTGAAACGAATAAGTTTACAAAATCTCCCTGCGGAATAACACAAAACCCACTTAACTGCAAATAGACAATTGCTTACAAAAGACACTCTGCGCACTTGTTTTTTGTAACGAGCACCGCATTAGAAGTGCTTTTATTTTAATTATTCCGCGCTGGAACTAACCGTTTCCGTGCTGGTTACAAATTTTCTAATTGTAGTAGGCCCACACTAATAGACATAAACATTTCTTATTGTCTGATAAAAAACTTCGTACTTACAGGAAAAGTAGAATAACTGTCGTATGAAGCCAGGAAATCCCGGCTGCCTTCATCTTTCCGACAGCGATGCTCGTTGCACCATATGTGCGTTGCTGAATTCGACTTGGCGGTTTCCATTTTATACACAGCACAGGGCCCTCCAGCGATAGCAGCAACAGCAAGAAGTTAAGGCTCTCATTGATCATTTCTCCCTGACGCGCATGCATCCAGTGTCATTTTTAAGCAATTCCTATGCTACATAGAAACTCTACATATGCGTATTTTATATTTATATAATCAAAATTGTGCTGTCGTACGCCTGAGATATGCGTTGAGCGAAGCTAGGGAGCATCATAAAGAAAATTAAATGCGGTCCGAATCTTCCAAAGATGGGAACGAATATCTGAGTGTGTTACAAATTCTTGCTTTCTTGAAGAAAATCCGAATTCCTGAGTGATCTTTTGATTTCTGTTGACTAAGTGCTTATATAAGCACACAAATTTAGCAAACCAAAAGATGTTATAAAATGAATAATGCAAGCTCGGCTATTTGAAATGAATAAATCAGCTTCACGATTACTTGAACACACGCGGCAACATTCAAGATATTTGTACAATTTGTAAACTCTATTGCTTCGTAGCGATTGATACACGCAGTGCGCGGAGATGTGCAATCTCTTGGGCTGAGAGATTGTTCGCTTAGGTTATGTTCCACCTCTGGTACTGTTCAGGAAGAATTCAGAACAGTCAGATAAAGCAAAACTTTGTTAAGCATGACATATGCATGATTTCAATAATGCCTTTTTTTTCTTGATGCACAAGCTAAAGATTTATTCGCTCATAGAGGGGTCTATGATGCGTCAATGACTAAAATTTCTTTTGCGCCGGCGGCTGGTGTGTACTGTTCGTGATTAATGTGCTGTATAATTCAGACAAGAAATTGTGTCTTTCAAAGGACCGTCACCAAGGAACGTGTCTGCGCAGTACACGTGCTCACATCCAATGACTGTGACTCGCGTGATTAAGTAGGTTGCGTTGTAATAGGCCAGACAAACCAAAACGAAAAAAGATATACATTTGTTCTAGTATCGAAACTTGGGCGAGTTGGTATAGATGCATATCGGGTGAAACAACACCGCCGGACGAAAGACAGACTGAAAGAAACAACACAGACGAGAGCTGACTCGCAACTACATTTTTTATTAGGACAATTTTTATTTTCTTAAAAAATGCATTCGCAAGTCAGCGCTCGTTTGCGTGGTTCGTTCTTTTTGAGTTTCATCCGGCTGCGCTGTTCCACACAAGATGCATGAAAATCTTGCTGTAATTCACAAAACCCGAAGTTCAGTAATACCCATATCCAGTGGCAAAAGTCTACTTACTGCTCGACACTAAAGAAGAATCATTGTTCTCCGCGTCCTTCGAAGGCGTTAACTAGCAATTTTTACAGCATTCTATGGATTTTACAAAGGCATTAAAACTCTTTACGAAGCAATTTAGCAAGATTACATGAACATACTTTGGGCGTCACGTTGTAGTATGTCCTACTCATCAAACACTGGCGCGACCAAAACTCCCAGCCTGGGCGCGCGCCTGCTTGAATGCTACTCGCCTTCGATTTTCAGGATCATGTTCGAACAAAAAGCTGAAGGACAATGTCTGACAAAAACACCGCATTTAATGCTTTTTATTCAGTGTATCTCACATATGGTGGGCGTGCGGGGCTGGCCAGGGACCGCTTCTCGCCAAACCAACGTTGCCAGCCAGAAAAAAAAAAACAGCTGCGTGCTTCCTTCGTCTTCTTCTAGTGACCCTGAGCCCGATCTCCTGCCGCAAAAGCAATCTTCAACGGAGATGAGAGATTCAACGCCTGCCGGAGTAATTTTCCACCAGTCGGGGATATTCGACGGTGCTGCTCGCCGTTCGCTGAACTCGAACGCAATCCTCCTGAAACTGTTCCCGAATTCATTCAAGAAGCGTCTACTATAGAAAGAATCTTCGACTGCGGAGCCCGCCAATACAACGGCGCAACAGAAACCTCTGATCGACACAGACAAGACTTCTGCCAGCAGAAAGAACTTGCGGGCCACTATACGTGAAGTCGTCGGTAAAAACCTACAGTTACTCCTGCTATCATAAACGGAGCCTCAGGAGGGATGGCTAGCGGACTTCATCTCTGAGAAGGGCAACAGGCATTGGGCGCTCCTCGGGTTGCGACTCCGACTAAGAACTTGAAGGCACAGTTACGCCCCCACGGTGCGCAGAGAAACGCGTCGCGCCAGGAGACGTACAGCCGGCCAAATCTTTAGCTGCAGTGGCCGCTTTTTCTGCGCTCCTGCTCTTTACGACGAAGCAAACTTTCGGAAATCTCCTCATTAAGCACGGGCTTAGTGAGCCTGTGCTTAGAGTTGATATTTTCGCAAGTTTGCTCCGTCACATGGGGCAGCCTGCGCACCCTGAATTAGCTGAGATACTATTTACTGCCACCAAGGTGCAACGACTGAGGAGAACACTTAGAGATTTTTTCTTAAATGAAAACTAAACACCATGCTGTGTTGATAACTTCGTTCGCCTTCACTCCGGATCTTTACCTTCACTGTGATGATTGAAGACGTGCGCACATACATCACTGTTTTTCATAACACCATACCACTGATCCAACTTATTGTTTCTATGTACCTGTATTTTTTGTGTTTTTTCATGCACTTTCATATCATGCAGTATTGTTGTTCCTTTTGCTTTGTAATTATTGTGCTTATGCTATGTTGTTTCCGCCGCAGCCAAGGGGGGCGCGGCCCCGTCAGGCATGTCTATTGCCTTTTGTCGCGTCCCCCAAGGCATTTCTGTAACGGAATGTCTTGAATAAAGAAACAAAGAAAGAAAGAAAGAAAACGCGGCCATCGCGCACGCCAGCTAAAGATTTGGCCGGCTGTACTTACCGTCCCAACGACCCCAGTCACACAATTACCCGCGCATGTTTACTGAAACCTTCCAAGAAAGCACACCACTGCACGACCCACGCCCTGCGCCGCCCACTCTTCTCTCGAGGCGGCGAGGCCCGCGACATCCTCCGGCTCTTCCAAAACCATAACATGGGCCCCCGAGAATTCTCCTGCGACCCCGCGACCTTATTCGGGTGACTAACACCGCGCGGTAGAGTACCTGGGTGACCCGGAATACACGGCAAGCCGCTCATGGAGATCGCTGCCTCATCATCAGTGCGCTTTGTTTCGCTGTGCCAAAGCTACGCAGGGGCTGTTGCCGAAAGATCTCCAAAACATCGTGGGTGAAACTAATGAAAGCAACATTCAGTACGTGAGGTTCCTTACTGGCGAAGTCAGGGTGATCGTTCACACACCACGCCATGTGAGGACGTCACACAACAACAGCACGCTAAAACAACAACAGCACGCTAAAAAGGCAACGTTCAATGCAAGGGCACGTACCACCGACCAAGAAGTGACAATGAACGGTATCTGCGCTAGCTAACACAGGAGCGGACGAATGTCGCTTTAGATGGCTCTATACCCCTAAGCTGAAAAAAAATTGGCAGAGGCAGAGGCCGCTCATGGAGATCGCTGCCTCATCATCAGTGCGCTTTGTTTCGCTGTGCCAAAGCTACGCAGGGGCTGTTGCCGAAAGATCTCCAAAACATCGTGGGTGAAACTAATGAAAGCAACATTCAGTACGTGAGGTTCCTTACTGGCGAAGTCAGGGTGATCGTTCACACACCACGCCATGTGAGGACGTCACACAACAACAGCACGCTAAAACAACAACAGCACGCTAAAAAGGCAACGTTCAATGCAAGGGCACGTACCACCGACCAAGAAGTGACAATGAACGGTATCTGCGCTAGCTAACACAGGAGCGGACGAATGTCGCTTTAGATGGCTCTATACCCCTAAGCTGAAAAAAAATTGGCAGAGGCTTAGCTTGGTTAAGCCCGGTAAGCCCGGGTGGCGTGGCCTCGTCAGGCAAAGTATGCCTTTTGCCACGTCACCCTGGACAACCGCTTCGTTGTCTTAAATAAATTCTGAATTAATGAATGAAAAAGTTGCGAGAGCAATAGCCCTGGCTGCGCCTGGTTTGGCTGGTGGTGTGTCTTGGTAGTGCTCTTAGTAAAGCTTATGTTTATCAAAGTTTTGCCCATTTGTTTTACATGGCATTATACTCACCACACGAGGGCCCCCACGTGCTGGGAGACTTATGCGTGCCTTGTTCGCCAAAACGAGCGGCTGACGCTAACGGATGATTATCTAGAAGCTGCGAGCTACGCGGGCAAAGCCGGCGGTCGAGGTTGCGGATAACCGTTGGATGGACGGACGGACGGACGGACGGACGGCAAAGCCGGCGGTCGAGGTTGCGGATAACCGTTGGATGGACGGACGGACGGACGGACGGACGGACGGACGGACGGACGGACGGATGGACGGACGGATGGATGGACGGACGGACGGACGGACGGATGGATGGATGGATGGATGGATGGACGGACGGACGGACGGACGGACGGACTGACGGATGTATGGATGGATAGGAGCGCCCCCTTCGAAACGGGATGCATGGTGGCAATCGCCACCATGCTCAACTTTTCTTTCGTAATTTTTTAATTTTTGGTTTTTATTTTTTGTTTAATTTTTAATTTTTAATTTTTTAAGTTTTAATATTTCTTTCTGATTTTTCTTCTTTTTTATTTTTTTATATGTCACTTTCTTATTTTTTTTATTCGTGGCAGCTGCCCGCAGCTGCTGCGCGGCGCGGCGTGGTTACGCTGGGACGACCGCGACGAGACGAGTTGGGGCTCTGTCTCTATCTCCGTCTGGCGAGACGTCATCACAGCAAGTGCCTTCTCGCGGCAGCGGCGCGCAGCTGCTGCTCGGCGCATCGTGGTTACGCTGGGACGACCGCGACGAGACGAGTTGGGGCTCTGTCTCTATCTCCGTCTGGCGAGACGTCATCACAGCAAGTGCCTTCTCGCGGCAGCGGCGCGCAGCTGCTGCTCGGCGCATCGTGGTTACGCTGGGACGACCGCGACGAGACGAGTTGGGGCTCTGTCTCTATCTCCGTCTGGCGAGACGTCATCACAGCAAGTGCCTTCTCGCGGCAGCGGCGCGCAGCTGCTGCTCGGCGCATCGTGGTTACGCTGGGACGACCGCGACGAGACGAGTTGGGGCTCTGTCTCTATCTCCGTCTGGCGAGACGTCATCACAGCAAGTGCCTTCTCGCGGCAGCGGCGCGCAGCTGCTGCTCGGCGCATCGTGGTTACGCTGGGACGACCGCGACGAGACAAGTTGGGGCTCTGTCTCTATCTCCGTCTGGCGAGACGTCATCACAGCAAGTGCCTTCTCGCGGCAGCGGCGCGCAGCTGCTGCTCGGCGCATCGTGGTTACGCTGGGACGACCGCGACGAGACGAGTTGGGGCTCTGTCTCTATCTCCGTCTGGCGAGACGTCATCACAGCAAGTGCCTTCTCGCGGCAGCGGCGCGCAGCTGCTGCTCGGCGCATCGTGGTTACGCTGGGACGACCGCGACGAGACGAGTTGGGGCTCTGTCTCTATCTCCGTCTGGCGAGACGTCATCACAGCAAGTGCCTTCTCGCGGCAGCGGCGCGCAGCTGCTGCTCGGCGCATCGTGGTTACGCTGGGACGACCGCGACGAGACGAGTTGGGGCTCTGTCTCTATCTCCGTCTGGCGAGACGTCATCACAGCAAGTGCCTTCTCGCGGCAGCGGCGCGCAGCTGCTGCTCGGCGCATCGTGGTTACGCTGGGACGACCGCGACGAGACGAGTTGGGGCTCTGTCTCTCTCCGTCTTGCGTGACGTCACAGCGGAGGTCATGCTAAAGGTCAAACCTGGTTACACCGCCGGGACGACGCTGAAGGGCTCAAACTGCCAGCAGTATTGCTTTCGCAATAAAAAACTGCGGACCCCAAGAGGAGTGCCCAATAAATCGGAGCCACTGCTAGATACCTTGTTTCACTCACTGGACGGCACATCACATGAATAACATTAAGTAGACGCACTCACCCTGAGGCCATCGTTGTTCCGCAGCAATTTTTCAGAGACGTTATCTAGGGCGTGAACTTTTAGATGGAGCATCTAACGATCTTTCACTTTCAAGTCCGTCACATTTTCTACGCACGAAGCCACAATTTTCACGACGACATTAAGCATAACATCCCCTTTAGTGTGCTCCACGAAGAAGTGAGTGTCCTATTCCAGTGAAACGTAAGGGCTCCTTTGGATGCCGGGATTACCAACAAAGGCGAGGGCACCTTCGAGGGGAAAACGCAGTTGCTTCTAGACCAGAGATTTCTCTAAAAAGAAATGACCCACTTCCAGAAAGGAACGGCTGAGGTGTGAGCGACAATTTTAACCAAAGAACATCGACAACTTTAAAGCCGGAATAAATGGAGCGTTTTTACGGCGGTAAGTCGGCGAGAACTCGAGACTCGGCGTCGATAAAAACGCGCGCGAGAGATTAGCGCGCGGCATCCGGTGAGACCGGAAGCGACGGTTGAAGCGAGCCAATAGCAGCGCAGAAAACCCGCTCTTCCGGTTTCGTCGCCACTCCCGCCGTCGCCAACATGGGAGCCTTGGCCAAAGAGCTACGCAGTGATTTTATTACGGAAATGATATCGCCGTCAAAATAAACGCTTCATCAGACATGAAATGTCGATTTTTTTTTCTGAGAACATGGCCAAATCTTGGATCGAAATGCCTGCGTTTCCTTCCTGAAGCGAATGTGCTGAAGAAAACCTCAGTCGGTGGCGTCCGCGGCATAGCGGGTCTCAAAAAAAAAAATGTACGCGACGGCATGCATTCGAGCACGCAAATTCTTGTAGATACTTAAGCACGCGGGCTAAAATGAATACATTGGTGTTGAAGTGAACACTTTCGTGATTTTAGCAGAACATTGTGCGTCGCTGCTCTCACAGACCTGTCACCAGGTTTGTCACCAGGTTCATCTCGAATGATCCCAGACAAGCGTAACTGCCTTCAAATTCTTCCAAGATTTTTGTTGTCAAATTCGGCGCCATATCTCGGAGACTCTTTGTCAACATTAAATTGACCACCCTCGAGAGCAGTGGTGTTTCCGTTCTTTAGCTACCATTGACCACGCTTGTTGCCATCACCAGTACCGCCGAGTTATTCAGTTCTTGTAGGCGCAACTGAGCCGAATAAGTAAGTGATTTCCTCTAGAACCCTTTCACTGTCTTCCTAACTGGCGGACTGCCGTCACCATCGCATTAAACACCTTTCTATAATGTTTTCGTTCAGAGAGTGGACAAAGTACTAATCCTGCCACGTTGAGTCCGCCTGATCCCTTTATAAGAGTACAAAAAAAAGTTCTTGTGCACTGCTCCTGGTTGTTGTTAACGGCAATCCTGGAAATCTAATTCAGAGCACCGTGTGTGAGTGTCTGTTATTTATATAGGTCATTTCTGAACAAGTTGGCAGTCTTATCTTTACCGCCAATTGGAAAAGGTCTCAGAGTTCGGTAGCGACACTTGAAGAATGAGTTGTGGTGGACAATGCGAGTCGTACATCGCGTTACAGGGCCACCGAATTCCCTTAGTACATAGCAAAGTAAGTCTATCCAGTCCACCGTGAGTCCTACCTAAGGGTTACAGCGTCTTTGCAGTCATGAGAACGCTGCGCTACTGGACTAAAGGCAACATGTAAAAATTCGGCACATCAAAAAAGCCCTTTTTTTGCAGTATCCCTGCAGAGCGTCATAAGTGCCTAACGTTGCGACGATGTTCTAAACGCGTAAAACATTAACTACGTACGAGAAAGTGTGTTTCTGCGGCAGAACAATAACAAAGGGCAAGGATACTATTCCGGGGATCTGAAGCCTGCTTGAGGTGACGAGTCATGATTGTCTGCTAAATGCAGCACAAATTCCAGAAAAGAGTGTTGCATGGTGCTCTCTGCTTAATAAAGAACGTCTTAGATAAAGTTGTACACTGTTACTCCTGGATACAGCGTCTTTGAATAAAAATGTTGCTATATGTTTTAATGTGTTTATTATGTTTTAATAAAGCATTGAACTTCGTAGCAACACGCAGGCGGAGGCCTTATCGCGAGGCAGCGGTAGAGAGCTTTATTGGTCTTGTGAAGCCGAGGCTTCCATCATCGCATTGGCTTCAAGCCAGTGACTAGTGGAGCTCAAGTGTAACCTGCTTTTGGAAAAAATTTAACGGCTAGCTGTATGCGGGGAAGCCTGGAAGAAAATATATAGAGCATTATCTGGGTACACAGGCTTTAGAAAAAAACTTTCCTGCCCTCGCCTGCTCCATCGAGCTCTTTGTTCGAGCACGCTACGTACTTGCTGCTCACGCAGAAGCAAGTTTTGCATAAGTGTATAGCACACGTCGATTCTTAATGACAGATCAAGAGGAAATGAAATAAGTGACCTTTTCATCGGAATAAAATTCCATGTGCTAAAAAGAATATTCCTAAAGCAGAATTTCTCCTGATATTTAATATATTTACGACTTATTTATTTTGAAGCCCTACGAATGCACTCATTTGATGTAGATGACCGGCTCGACTTCTGCTTCAATGCACAAGCACTAAGCAGCATTGCGGGCACATGTCGGGATTTATAAATGAGAAATTACCCTCTGTATTCCGCGCTACACTTTCCTTAACATTATCTCTTCGGCTTCGCAAAACTGAGCATTCCCTTTGAATGTTTTTCGGCTTTGTTAAGCATGGGTAGCTAACTTTATGGCGCATTTATTATCTTAGTGACTTTCAGAAAATATCTGACTTTTGAAGCCTTTCTAGTAGAGAGAAGACCGCAGCAAATGTTCTTCAGGATCTCCGTACCATACTCTAGGCAGGCACATGGATGATGAATGACATTAAGCGCACCCTTCCACTGGACAACAGCCAGATTATTTCGTATCTCGAAACTCCATCGCATTCGGCTGCTTGGCACCTTGAAGCACGACTTCACGTGACGCTATACTTAGTCACGTCCCTCCATTAGGCTCCGACATCTATCTATCGTCGCCCTCGCCCATTTTATTAGTTCTTTCGGTCGCAACGGCCGCCTTTGAGCATAACGTACGGCTGCGTCAAGTTGCCTTTCCTAGCACGGCGTCAGGAATTTGGCTCCGACACGCACGTAGAGCTTTTGACCTCTCAGACTGTTTAAACAACTCCAGTTGTCTGGATTATTGTGACTCTCGTAGCATGGTCGGGTCGAAGAGGGGATGAGGGAGGTCGGAGGCGAGGTTTAAGACGGGGAAAGACAAGGAGAAGAACTTTATACAAGGGAATTTACATATATACAAACAGCAACTGGGAGAACTCTCAGAAAGTCTCGCAAACAAGGAGCAAAGCTACATGTCGATGAGCTCAGATGGTCAGGAGCTACTCGGCCGTCCAAGGCGCCGAGTTTTATATCCTTCCTTGTCCCTGGGCTCCCTAGATGGGGGCGGGCTTGTCGGGAAAGGAGGGTCCTGAAAGTTCACTGTGGCACCCACACACACACACACACTCAATAGGGAACACGTCCCCGTCACGTGTTGGGAGAGAAGGATGCACTCTGCGTCGCGCAGATTCTGGAATGCTCTCGAACAGCATTCCTGCGCCTTTCATGTGGTCGCACGTGCTCGGGGTAGGGGAAACGGTCGTTGACCACTTCTCCCTGGAAGGCGGTTGCTGCTGTCAACTTGATGTGCCCCTTGGAATGTCTAGTACTGTGGAACGTGGCAGCTAACTTCTTTCTGTACTGCAGAGCTGGCTGGCCAGATGCGGGGTGGATGACCGACGCCGCTTCCGTGGCTAATTCAGGCGTTTACCCCGCATGCCTTTCGCGACTCATCAGCATTCCGCTGCTACCACGCCGATTTTTTTCTCACGAAGGAGGCGAAACGTAACAGACTGCCCCGCCGGGAGAAGGAGATCCCGATGGACAGGGGACTGCATCCGCTGTTTGGAGGGATGTCGCTCGAGGCTGCTTTTAACTGGAGTCGGTCATCTCTCGTTGCTTCTTGAGCCCAGCGCACCTCGAAGGCTTCCTTCGCACGTTCTGGTTCACAAAGGGCACTGCAACGTGACTTCAAAATGAGCGGTTCCCTGCTAGCGTTAGAACTACGCCGAAAACCCAACCGGTCCGTCGCAAGCACGACACAATCCACACTAAGCAATGCCAGGCTCTTTCCCTCTTATTCAGTATTTAATCCTTTAATCCCTGGGAGTAGTCCAGCAGCACTCAGTGTCCACAAATCCGAACATTACACTGCAAAACCCGCCTCACTTTGAAACAAAAAAGCAAAACAATATGTTCAAAATCCTACGTCAGGAAAAAAAACACCAGCAAGCAGCAACTTTGATGCTTATTCTTGCGTTAAAGACCTCGAATTAAGCCATCGGCATTACCTTGGAGACTCCCCTTTTTGTAACGTAGGTCAGTTCGTAATGATCACGACAAGTACGAACACGCTTGTTTCCCTTTCATTCTACATGGCAGCATAGTACCCTAACCTTGCATAACCCTGCAAAGATTCACTCAACCCCGCAGCCAATTCCCCTAATGCCATAAAAACAAAGCGACTCCAGGCGCTTATGCTATTGACCCACAATGGCCCATCTTACTAGTACTTCCGCGTGTCAGCGGACGCTACCGCAAGTGCATGGTGCAAAACCCATTGCATCAAAGAAACACTATACCGCTGCTGCGAAAACTAACAAAGAGCATTTCAAAA
Source organism: Amblyomma mixtum (assembly GCF_055824585.1). Taxonomy (NCBI): domain Eukaryota; kingdom Metazoa; phylum Arthropoda; class Arachnida; order Ixodida; family Ixodidae; genus Amblyomma; species Amblyomma mixtum. Next base: position 74,155,981 of record NC_143012.1, on the reverse strand, counting down.
CTATATGTGCTCGAAACTTTTTCCTTCTGCAGGAAAAAAAGAAAAAGCAAACAGCATCGACTCATTCTTAGACTATGCTGCTAACTACCCACTTCGCGACTCGAAGGGGTTGCCCATTCTTCAGCCGCGCCCTGCGCGGTCGCAGACTGAGAGTGGCTTTAGCTGCCGACAACCGACAAAAATCGAGGGGCCTAACTGCGCGTTGACACCTGAGAGCTCCACACTCCCTGCAACAACGATTAGTTCCGCACCCCGCCCGCGCGTCTCCAACGTCCGAGCAGCGAGGGGGTGACGGTCGTGTATAAAAGAAATGCCTGCGTGTTCTGTCTCGATTCCGGAAACTCCCTCGTTTCTTTTTTTCACTGGAGCGCGTTCTGCTGCGTTCCCTCGTGAGGTAGCAATGCGTGCTTCTCTCTGGCCCGCTGCAAGTTTTACTCGTTCCGCAACAACTTCTGCAGTGTCTCCACAATCGGGCAGGTGGCTTTCGTTTTGTATTAACTCGCCTAGGCAACCTGGCCTTCGTACGGTGCCTATCGCATCTAGAGTGTCGCGGTGGCAGTTTCCGACGATTACGTTTTTGACCGGCCTTAACCCTTACAATGCTTTGGGCCCGTCCTTCGTCCTTTTTCTGCGGTCTACCCCTTGGCTTGGCTCTCCTTGAGCGCGGCCGCTTTCCAGAAACTGCCCTGACTGTTTTCTCCTGCGCGCCTCCCTTTCCTGCAGTGACCTCACCCTTCGCCTCTGCTCTTCGACGCAGCACCGAGCCGCATTTCTCTCTTGAATTCCAACTATCGGCTCGTGCTTTCGGTGAGGCACTGCGCATCGCAGCATCCAACTGTTCTGACGGCACCTTACTTTCGTCTGAGCATAACTTGCTCTCCTGAGGCTTACTAATCGACCCTGCGACCCTAACTCCCTGGCCTGCAACTTGATCTAAACCACACTCGATGGCTAACGTTGCGATCTGCCCTTGTGTTTCAGCGGTGCACTCGGGTGATTCGCAGTCGCTCTCCTTACAGCAAAGCGCTGTGTCCAATACTTGGCTACTACTGTTCGCCAGCCGCATCGAAGGAGGGTCTCCCTTGATTCCCTGACTGCTCTGGCCCGCAAGCTCACTAGTCTCTTCCTGAGCAGAAGCATCAACCTCACTTGTCAAAGCAGCTTTTGCCCCAGGGCTAGAGACGGTCGCTTCTCCCGTATTAGCGTTGTCTTTGCTCGCTAACGAAGCAGATTGCTCGGCTTTGTCGTTGACGGGATTGCTGCGACTCACAGCTTGCTCTTCAATCCTATTAAACACGGCCTTCACTAAATTCCCGTGAGGACCTTCCTCACGTGACCCAAGGACTACATTTCCCTGATCACTGATACCTTCGGCGTTTTTCTCCAGGGTACTAACCCCTTTACCGCAGAAATCCGCCTCCATCCCGGAAAGTGCATGCGCTTCTGAGCTCGCAACTACCGCATTGCACCTTTCCTTGTTCCTAGCACTGGTGCCCAAACTCTCCCTTGAGCCCTTGTGGCTTGCGTATTTGCACCTTTCGCTAGTTTTTCGACCGAGATCCTCGGTCCACGCTGCTGAAGTGGCCTGCCTTTCCTGGACCAAACCTGTCCTATACCGCCACTTATGAGCAGCAGCCGTGTCCTCCGGCGACTGAGCTGAGCTCGCAACTCGGTCCCTGACACTCTCGCGAGGTAGCTGACCATTGCCAATTTGGCTCGTGAATTCGACCTCTGCGGATAGTCTAAAGTGCCGGAAAAGCTCACTCTTAGCTATCGCATAGTTGTGGGCATCCTCGTCCGACAACCGCGCTAATACGTTGCTGGCTTCACACGGAAGGACTCCCATCAACACAATTGGCCAATCACCCTGATCCAGCTGTTCCTCCTTGCAAATTTTCTCAAAATTTTCCAGAAAAGTACTGAAATTTTCCCCTTTTCTGAACATACTTAACCGAGATCGCGTTCTTATACTTCTGATCGCGTTAAGTTTATGCTTGATTTCCCGCTGTCGCTCCTGCTCCTCTTTCTCTAGTTTTTCCCTACGTTCAAATTCCTCTTTATCTTGTTTTGCCAATTCACTCTTTGCCATTTCCCTTTCCTCAGTGGTCTCAAGGCATTCCGCGAGCTCGTCATCTTCAGCCTCCAACGCAAGAATAGCCTTCAGCAGCTCTGGTTTTCTGAGTTTGTCTGAGACATCCAGACCCAACTCTCTTGCAAGTTCCAGTAACTTCGGTTTGCGTAACGATTTCAGATCCATGGCCGCTCCGAGTGCTGCTTTCTCTACTGCCCCTATTGTCTTGCCGCACTAACCCGGCAGCAACGACAATCCCAATTACCAGCTCTGTTTCTGACACTTAACAAAAGCCTGGCAAAACTTAGTAGAGGAAAGTCCCGCACTCACCAAACCTCGCAGCCAAGAACCCAGCGCAGTCGTTCCGCTGCAGGCAACCAGTCATCACACAGGGCTGTTGCACTGCTCCCGACTCGCCGAACTGCTGCTCAGCAAACCGTTGACCACGTCTCTCCGCTGACGTCCGTTGACTCGATTCCACCGCTGGCAACCAGTTATTAAAGATCAGGTAGCATGGTCGTGCCGGAGAGGGGAAACGGTCGTTGACCACTTCTCCCTGGAAGACGGTTGCTGCTGTCAACTTGATGTGCCCCTTGGAATGTCTAGTACTGTGGAACGTGGCAGCTAACTTCTTTCTGTACTGCAGAGCTGGCTGGCCAGATGCGGGGTGGATGACCGACGCCGCTTCCGTGGCTAATTCAGGCGTTTACCCCGCATGCCTTTCGCGACTCATCAGCATTCCGCTGCTACCACGCCGATTTTTTTCTCACGAAGGAGGCGAAACGTAACAGGATGTATGTTAAGAGCGCACGGAAGAGTGAAAAACGCCGAACAGGAAATGTGCCGACTGGCAGCGAGTATGAAGAATGGTATTCTGGGCGAGTTGGTACTGATTCATCCGTCTTTTTGTCACTCTTCTCTCGTTGTCCTCGTTGTGTAGCGCTGTTGGAAAAAATTTGAAGCCAGGATAAATTATTTCCTCCTACTTTACGTTAGTGGGGTTGAAATGCCTTATCTGCCCTCAGGCATCACGATGGCAGCGATGATTACAGCCTTTTACTATCCCTTTGCCCTCTGTGCCGGTGCAGAAAACTATCCAAATGCTTTGTCTACAGAGCAAATACCAGCGGAAATTAAGCAGTGCCAGTTGGTAAAGAACGCAACTTAGACTTAATCTCGCGGTGCCGTGCTTGCTCCAAAAGCAACTAAACCAGGCTGAGCTTCGTGTTGAAGCCATGACCGCATAGTTGACTGTGATCGTTTCTGTATGATTGTTAGCTTTCAATTGAGTTCCGGTAGAAGCCATTAGATTGTGTTTGTTATGCGGATAACAAATACAAGGTCTTAAAAACCGTTGGTGTCAGCTTTTACTATGTCACATTTCCGGAATAATGTGCTACGGAAATTTCTGAGAATTAAACCGAAAACCTCTCAAGCTTATTTAGAGAATTTAACAGCCTACTAACGCACCAGAAAAGTGCTGTAGGAACAGTGCATCCGGAGCGTGATTGTTATTTTTTCCTCCTGGTAACTTTTCCCCGAAGCGATGAGCATAACCTGTTGTTGAAGGGGCCCTAACGGCACGTTAGAAATATTCTGTGCGCATACGATATTCAGTCACACTACTTATTAATTTTTCTTAGCCCCAAAGCCTTAGTCGCTTTGGGACGTTAAACCCCATAAACCAACCAACCATCATAATTTTTCTATAGCATGAAATAAAGGTCGACAGCTAGTAAGGCCAAGGTTTCCTTAATAAGACTTGTGTGCCGTTAGCTTAGCACACGGAATATCAAAGGACTCACTGATCGATCATAAAGAATTTACAGCATGCCTGACATCCCGTCAAGGTGCAAAGCTCTTTGGTCAGCAATACAGTCACTTAGTGGTCCGGCCAAAAAGTCATCGTTCGTGACACCACGGAGCGGTCACTTCAGCTTACCAGTGATGCTAATGACAGCCTAGCTCCACAAATCAAACAAAAAGTTTACATCCTTATTCATGGTTTCTAAGCACCCTGTGTAGCATCGGCATTTCACACCATCCCAGCATCGCTTAAATTTTAATTCCAAAAAGAATAAAACCACAGGCTATCTGGACTTATGCTTCTACTTTGCACAGCTTTCCCCGAGTTCCGCGAGGCGCGGAACACCGAAAATTCCCGGGGTAATTTAAAATCTTGGGGAACATTACATTTATTATTTCCGAATGTCGGAAATAGTTGCTTTGAACGCAGGAAGTGACTTATAGGTAAGACTTTCTAGCGATCAGGAAGAGCATGCCCTCATAGTCCCCATGTTCAGGCCGAATCTCTCGGATCCTTCTAGTTTTCTCAATAACTCAAGTTTAAAATAACTCTATTTAGCTGCCCTGTGCTCACTATTAGAGGCCAACAAATGACTGCAGTTGGTGATGTCTAGGAAAGCCTTGTTTGCATTTCGTTCCTCCCTTCCGCGTTTGGTGGCACGCCCTTGATATGTTTGCCGCTATCTAGCCTCCAGTGATAAAGTTGTGTTGCGTTGGACTAGTTGCACATTCATGGTTGCTCATGTCACCGGGCACGTGATGCATTGAATTGTATAAAATTTGGCCTGTTCTCAACAATAAAAAATCAGCTGGTAGTCCAGCGCTTGTCCTGTTTCCTCGTGCCTCCCTTTCGTCCTTGTTGCTTCGCGGCCGCTTTTCATGATGATTCACCAACTAGCCCACACCAAGATATTAACCGAAGTCTCTCATTGATTTTAGAGGAAACGTAGTTAATACTGTCACATAGTGGTGACTGCAGCGAGGCGAGTAGGAAAACAACGAGAATGGCTTCTAAACGAATCTTTATTGGTTCTGACTTGCGCCCGCAAAGAAATGAATCACTCGGCGGTGGCGTAGCAACAGTAGAGTTGGGCGGTCGTCGATAAGAATGCCCGCCGCTCTTGGCTGTGCTCAGTTTAAAACTGACCGCGAACTTTCGAGATAAAGCGTGCAAAGCTACTCGAACATTCTTGAACAACGTAGAAGCAGCTCCACCCTGATGAGATCAATCGAGATAAATCTGGTGGCGTCTTTTATCACAAAAAAGCGATAAAGCGGCGTGCTGGCAGCTATGAAGAATGAATAAACAAATGCTACAAAAATTTGCGGCAATATGAACGGAAACTAACACTTCGCCTACTTCGTGCATTTTTTTGATCCTCTCCATATTTCTCCCTATCTCAAATTCGGGTGCCTCTCTAGGGACGCACTTCGACAAACGTCAAAATGTGTGCAAAAGCGTCCTAATTTGATTTTTTCCCTAATTCTCATCGTGAGTATGCAGTCTTTAAATTTCGTGACGGCGCAGAATGGCCGTGCTTTTTCTGCTGGACTTTACAGATTTTCATTGCCTGTATTCGCTGTATGACATTCATATAAAGCCTAAAGTCACATAAAATTTCGCCGCTTTAAAATCCATACACGTAAGCGCCTTTTGCACAGCGGGTAGAGTAATAAATTACAGCAGGAAAAAGGAACCCAGTTTCGAGCGGAAGTCAAGCGATTCCTTGGAAGTGAAGATATTCAATATTTCGCAGAGGCGCCTATGCTCATGATAGAGCACCTTAACGGCCGCGCTAGTGTTTATATAATGCTGAGAAATCTTTCCACAGCCACCTAAGATTTAAAACATACTAAAGATTGATAATCAGCCGCATGATTCTATAAATGTCAATTAGCTTTCATCCACTTTTTATTCTCTACTATGGAGATATTGCGGAACATTAATACATATGCGTTTCCAGCGCCTCACCACCGTCTTTACAGCATCGAGCTTGAGAAACCTTTAAAATTCCCTCCCGGGCCGCCGGGGTGGCTCAGTGGCTATGGTGCTCGGCTGCTGACCCGAAAGACGCGGGTTCGATCCCGGCCGCGGCGGTTGAATTTCTTTGGAGGAGAAATTCGAGGCCCGAGTACTGTGCGATGTCAGTGCACGCTAAAGAACCCCAGGTGGTCGAAATTTCCGGAGCCCTCCACTACGGCGTCTCTCATAGCCTGAGTCGCTTTGGGACGTTAAACCCCATAAACCATAAACCATAAACCATAAAATTCCCTGCTGTGTAGTTTTGAAGCCCTTGCCGTTGAAGGCGTCCTCTAGTATATGCACAAATAGAGTAAGCGATATCGGCCGACATCGGCAGACAGCTTTATCGCTTCTGGTGGGTAGGTAGTAGTATGGGATCTATGAAGAGAGACCTCTCTAGCTTGTGGTATCCATGTGCAGAGAGAGTAAAAATTAACAGCGCAGAATATGGTCCGAAATGCGCTCCGTAAAATAAAATGCACATTCCGGAGAATGATGCCTATGTTTCATATCATACGGCATAAAACGTCCAGCTAAACTCGAGGGGGCGTTCAGTGATTCAAACAGAATTTTAAAATCGAAAGTTTTATCAAGTATTGAAAGAAAAGCTGGTAATGGTGCAAGAAACGAGGAGACGGAAGCAACATAAAAGACAGGACTCACGCCAACTTGCAATTAGGGTTTATAGCAACAAGCCTGCCTTTTTGTATTACAACTAAGCCGTATCAAGAAATGCATCAACGCTGAACATATCAGTCGGCGATTCATGCCAACACTGGAAACACAGTATCGCTCAATACTACGGAATTTACCCTAAACAAAGCTTGGGATGCGAACATCTCTTCCGACCAGCAGAAACAATAACAACAAGAACCAAACCAAAAACAAGGCACTGGGGCATGGCAAGTCTACACCAAAAAATTATGAAACACGTGGTCAAAGCGAAAAAAGAGCAAGAATCGAACGACGAAGTGATAAAACCGCGTGAAAAATGAAAGCAGATGATCAACAACAACCCGGAAAAGACCCGACCAACAATAACGCGTGGATGAAGTCTGGGTTGAAGTCTGAAGATACTGCGCCTGGCGTCAAGTGGAAAAAACTCGTTCTTAAAGAACAGTCGTCTTAGCGTCAAAGATTCTGAAAATTCCAAAACACCAAAAGAAAATACGAAATAAGAGCACGAAACCAATGGAAACCTGCGATCTACAAAAAAACTTCTAGAAAAGTCACCTGGGGTCTGCTAAAAATAATGGAAGGCCTGCTAATACATTTGTTTCCAGCCTTCTCGATAAAATATGCTTCAACAATCTCTCTCTCAGTTCTATCTCTTCCACTCTTCAAAACCTAGTTTTCTCGAATTCGGGACGGCAATTTGAACAGCTTTTTGCAGTGGTCAACTAGGAAGCCCATTTCATTGTTGCGCAAGTTTCGGCAATGTTCGCTTGCACGCTCATTGAAACAACGACCTGTTTTCCTGATGTAAACGAGGCCACAGCTAAACGGTATCTCATAAACCACTTGTGTCCTGCATTGCGTGAACTTTTTTTGATGTTTTATGGTGCAAGCCAGCCGCTTTTCTGGGTTGGTCATGGCACAAAGTTTTGAAGCTTACAAGGCACGGAGAATATAACTTGAACATTATGTCTGCTGTCCATAGGGACCGCTTTGGTAAACGTGAGACCCTGGCCGTGGCTTGAGAAAACGGACGCAGTCCTCGTGACGGCAGCGTCTACATCCTGTTCCGGAATATCCTTCAGGATGACCAAGAAATCGTCGACATACCTTTGTACGGAAACTACATGAGGATCACTGCTATTTCTGCTAATGTCATCCTTATGATGTTGTATTATTTCGGCCTTTCTTTTGGTGTTTTTCCACTTTAAGAATCTTTGCTGCTAAGACGACTGTTGTTTATTAATAATCTTCAGTTTTTTTTTCGCTTTACGCCCGGCGTAGTATCTTCAGACTTGATCCTCAGACTTCATCCCCGCATTATTTTTGGTCATGTCTTTTCCGGGTTGTTGGTTATCTGCTTTCATTTTTCACGCTGTTTTATCACTTAGTCGTTTGATTCTTGCTCGTTTTTCGCTTCGACCACGCGTTTCATAATTTGTTGGTGTAGACTTGCCATGCCCCATTGCCTTGTTTTTCCTTTGACTGTTGTTGCTATTGTTTCTGCTGGCCAGAAAAGATGATGGCATCCCAATCTTTCTGTAGGGTATATTCCGTAGTAATCAGCGACACTGTGTTGGCAGTGTCCGCATGAATTCCCGATTAATATGTTCAACGTTGACGCATTTGTTGATACGGCTTGGTTGTAGCACAAAAAGGCTGGCTTGTCGCAATAAACCCCAGTTGCAAGTTGGCGTAAGTCCTGTCTTTTATGTGCCTTCTGCGTCCTGGTTTCTTGCGCTGTTACCGGTGTTTTCTTTCAACATGGGCCAACTCGCCCAAACTAGAGTTTTACTTTACTTCATCAAATATGTTCTCCGAAATTTAACGCAAAGACATAGGAGGTAGGGTCAAAATTTACCGGAAATTACTGGAAGAAAAGAATGCTGATCATTTGAGATCGATAATCAGCACGCAATGAAAATCAAATATGAATCACAGCCATGAAGTCTTCAGACAGCATTTAAGTGGTAGGCAAGAAATGCTTGCGGGATTCTTTAATTGTTGTGAAGATATGCTGTCGCACCCTACTAGTTAAACCATCCAGTGCAGCGTTCAATTTTCTTGGAAACGAACTCTCGCTTAGAACACGTAGGATACATCAGCCTTAATGCTTTCATAATTGCCGAGACATATCGGGAGCGCTAAAAAGTTGATGCATATGCAAAAATATGAGTGCGGGCAGAGGCGGCACGTGACGTGATCACGGTAAGAATTTTGCGCATAAATTTAATGTATGAGTGAATGATCATGTGTTTATGTAGGATAAAAGGCATTGTTTTTCGGTGTTTCCGAAAAGTCCAAAAAAATGACTTCTTCATTCCCCTCCTAGCCATTTAAAGAACGCAAAGAAATAGAGGCTTCTTGTACTTTACAAAGAAACTAGATCCTATATCTAAACATCATCATTACGAGAAGGGCTCTGAAAAGCAAAAAAAAAAGGTAAAAAATTTGGGTGACTCTAAAGGAAGAAAAGCCAACACTTGTTTTAAACAGAATTAAAAATCACTTATCTGAGAGTTCGCTTTAAGTACGTCGTGATTCGAATTAATCTCAGTCGCCTTCAATAAGTGCTTTTCCGCCTTTCAGGCAGCACTGATATGCCGCACAACACCTGTTATCCTCTGGCTTGCGTTGATGAAGCAGTAATTGGTTGTTATTGAATATTCAACAGGAAATCGAACGAACTTCTCAGCAGGTGCCTCAATATAGAACCAGAAGAGGAAGGGTAGAGTGTGGAGCGGAGTAAGACACGGAAACTAAATTTTAATTTTACGGTTCATCGTTGGCATCTCTGATTGGGCGTGCAGGGTTCGGACTTAGTGAAAGGAGCCAAAGTGACGGATAAGAAATACGATGAAGAAACGCCATGCTTGGATCTGCAGTTTAGGACACAAGTATTTAGTTATCATTCAGTGTACTAAGCGCTCTGACACCAAAGCAGAAGCTTAAAAGCAATGGCCTGTCTGAAAGACCCCCTAAACTGCGTAAAGCGGTGAACGAATAAATCTACTTCAGACAGGTATCGAGGGCAAGTCCGGGACACTAGAGGGAATGAACTGGAGAAAAAGAATGTGTTATGTGCAGTTGGCATGTGCTCTCCTAATATAAATTGCAGTTTATCACTATCCCTGGAATGGACAGTTAATCACTATCCCATGCAATGGTAACTGCCTGCCTAGAGCAAATGCATTCCATCACCACTTTCAGCACTAGGCAGCCTATCCTAAGCTGTTGGTGACTTCTGAGAATGTTGAATAATGCTTTAATTTTCTGCACATTAATTTCTAGACCTGCCGTGCTGCTTCACCTGTCTAAGATATTCGTCATGCTTTGCAATTCGTCTCTGGATTTGCAAGGTAAAGTAGTAGTTGTAGTAGTTTGTTTATTTAGCCATATTATATACAATATGCCTTGAAGTGAGGCTAAAGGAGGCAGACCAAGCATTCCTCCTGATAAGGCCTACACCCCAATCAACAGCTCATGGAAACGGGGGCCGAATGGACAAAAGATAAAAGATGAGCAAACATGATCACAATAGAAAATAGTTAATGATCGACAATAATAAATATCAATTAACAAAACGTGATCAGTAAATCCTTGGGTACTTCTTCAATAACACTTAACCAAACTGTTCGCAGTCCAGATGTATAAATACCTCTTGTATACATGGCGTCGATAAGGTTGGAGAGATCGTACCTCCCTACTTGGCATCCTTGGTTGTGTGTTGATTTATGCAGTCAGCAACAGAAAGTAGCTTTACAGGAGCCCTTCTTTATTTTGACTTAATACAGTCTTTATGGACTACTATAGTAGATGTGCAGCCTCTATAGACATCTTACATTAGTTTTTACGTCGACGTGATTATAGAGAAATCTCATACGGCTGGCATTTGGAGGAGTATTTTGGTGTGCGATTCCCATTTTGCCACGTTCGGTGAGTGTAAATGCGGAAAGAATTTTGTTAATAATGGCATTTATTACTCAAATGTAACTGCGCGCTTGGTGAAGCAGTTGTTGCGCGGTACGCAGGAAATAAAATAATCACGGAACACGTGCGTTCAAGCGATAACTGCTTCAACCCCCAGTGCTGTGCAGCATAGCGTCTCTAGTTGCGCTGGTTCATGGCGCGGCGTCTGACCATTTGCTTTATCGCAATGTGATTTGTGATTTAACAGTCCTTTGTCATTTAACAGGACAGTTAACAGTCCTGAAAAGAGTTGAGGAATATGTTTGGCCCATTTTCTTTTGTTTGGCGATATCCTCATGCTGCTTCTAGGCTATGAGCACCGCCAAGCAAACTGGGTTGAAAGCGAAAATTCGCCGAATACTATCGATATCATACGGCAATCTCAAATTACTGAAAAAAAAATAAGGAGCTGAAAACATCTTACACTTCTCAACTAGATCAAAACTCCTCGGAAAATCAATGCATACCCTAAAAAAATCGGGAGTCAGGATCTCTCTCCGGAACGTAAGCTTTGCTGCAGTGCTCCGGGCTTATGAAATGACCCTTTTTCATCTGCTGTGGAAGAGCGATAAGCAGGAACTCAATAAAATTGTGGCACTATATGCACTGTCCTTCATGCACAGTATAACAGACATTCCTTGATAGAAAGTAGCCATAAACTCTTATCCTAATATTTAGCTGCGCGTCTAAACCCCTGATATAAAGTGAGACGTAAATTGCTTTTCGGGTTGCTGTTAGGAGGCGCTTTCCTTTTCGTGCGCATTAGGTCAAACCAGCTGAAAAGCCCTATGAGCTTTCATCACTGCTAAAGTTTCGGTTCTTGTAAGAAATTTTCTCGGATTGTTAAAAGAAGGCACTGCTTATTGTCAGTTACACAATTCTTTCAGCGCTAAAATTTGAAGATAATTCTTTAGGCAGTAAAGCAGGATTCTTATGCATTATATAATTCCAAAAAATATTGAGTTTAGGATAGAGCATTATAAAAATATGCCGAGAAAACAAGCTTGTGCGATGACATTTAGAAATATGGTCACGAGCACAGCAGACGTCATTCTTCATTTGGCATTCCGCTTCAATTTTAAGTCATGATTGAATTTAAGATTGCTATAGCTTATTGCTCCCACTTCATTATGGACGAAATTATGCGCCGAGAACCATTCTAAAGTCAGTTACGCTTAAAGTTCAGAGGTGAAAGCAATAAATGAAGAGGAACACAGTAGAGACGCCCATAATGGTATTTGCGGTGAGTCTTAGGCAAAACCGGCCAAGATATTAACTTAAATATTTAAATGAGAATGAAGTAACATACACTTCGGAATGTGAGCATAAACGCGGTGATTTCTACCACAAAATATATTCGAGATAACCATGAGGCGATAGGTCTGGTTGGCAACTGCGTCGAAAGTAGAAGTATGATCATCCACCTTGAGGACATCCATGACTTTCGATTAATTTTTTTTCCAATTCTGTATTTTTCATTTGAGAAGTGCACCCCTGATTTCAAATTCTTCACGTTGCCGAATTAAAATACTAATATTTCGAATAAACCTTAAAAGGCGTAATTTTTTTTTCATATATGACATTTTTCTAATAACCCTGATTAGCGGAATGCTTTGGAACTTAAGGCCAGCGTTATGCAAAAAAAGAAGCTACAACCGCCTAGCTTTTTCTTGTCGCGAACGAACCCAGCGAAAACCTCTTCCCATGGCGGCGTTCCCGATGCACCGCGGCATTCGATGAACGGTGTTCTTCCATTAGCACACGTTTAAGCACGCGGCCGCTTCGCTGATGGTCTCGGCTCAGCCAAGGAGCCAACTAAGCCGCATGCTTCTTTCTACAGACTGCAGCATTCGCGAATATATGCTGCGTATATCGATCTATCGATCATGTTGGGCTTCGCCACTGTACCTAGAGTCATTGCTTTTCGAAAAGCATGAGGCTCCTTTTTTTGCTGCTCACGCTTAATTTCACACTGACGAGCGTGCCCGATCTCCGCTGCAGACTCAACGGTGCCATGTCTGCCTTGGCGATGGAAATTTACGCCACGACGTCCTTCACATTCTGGGCGTTTACATGAGCCCGACAAAAGTCGGGTTAAGTGGGCTGTCGGGCCGAGAACCGGTTGTCGGGCTCATGTATACGCTAGGGGGTCGAGCTAAGGGACCGTCGAGTCGAGCTGGGCCAGCCCGGCTGCAGGGGGTGGGCTGGATCTGCCCGACCCGGTTGGAAGGAGCATGATACGCTGCCGCGTCGGCTTAGCGCCTCCTCTCCTGCCTCCTCACCCACTGGAAATCAAAGCGTGCTGCTGCCGGCCTCGAAGAGAGCGCGCACGTGTACGGGCAAACCAACCGATCAGAAAGAGCAGTAGTCGGGAAAGGGAACTTTTCGTCTGGGCGTTCTCCTCCTCTAGCATGCGTGTAGTTTGCTTGCGCGACGCTAGGGGTGGCGACGATCTCTGCCCGACAGAAAACCGGTTCATGTAAACATGGTGGGGTCGGGCTGGTCAGCCCGGCATCTGGCGCAGCCCGACCCGACACGCAACGTCGGGCTCCATGTAAACAAGGCTATTGACCAGCCAAGTCGACAAAGGGGCTGCCACGCGGGTGCGATTAATTGAAGGGCATCGCCGCTGAGTGCCACGTAACTGATTTTCAAACTGAAACTAACACTGGAATCCGCCGTAATTACATGAAAAACAACAGCTTCTGAACATTTCACGGAAATATCTACAAACCACCTATATTGTTACGTAGCCGTTGGGGCTCGTAACCGAAAGGCTTTAATGGGGGGTGACGTGGACGGCACCGGAGAACAAACCAAGAGCACCCAGAGAAGGCCGGAACCGATCTTCTTCTTCTTTCACACGGCGGTGCACGCGCCTTGCGAAGAGCAGCCGCCTAGTGGCTGCTTGTGGAAACGTGGCATTACCCCCCTCCCTAAAAAAAAACATCGACCCGATGCATGCGCAAGAAAAGAAGGTAAGAAAAGCAGTTCACAAGAACATGGCAGGAAATAAGCAGTTCGTAAGCTAGCGGTGCTCGCGCGAAAAGTACGGCTTCATTCGCACGACATGGACGACTTCGGGCTTCTGCTGGCGGCGATGAGAAGTAGAAGAGCCGGCTGGAAGAAGTTCGTATGTGACGTCACTGAGCTGACGGACCACTCTGTAGGGACCGAAGTACTGCTTTAGCAGTTTTTCGGAAAGCCCTCGGCGTCGAATCGGAGTCCACACCCACACCATGTCGTCCGGTTCGAAGGTCACTACTCGGTGGCGGTGATTGTAACGCCGAGCGTCTCGGCCTTGCTGGTTCCGGATGCGCAGTCGCGCAAGCTGCCGTGCTTCTTCGGCGCGCTGAGTGAATTCCTCGGTACCAGCTTCGGGGTCATGACCGTTAAGGGGCAACATGGCCTCTAGCATGGTGGACACCTCGCGGCCATACAACAGAGAGAAGGGCGTCATGCGCGTGGTCTCTTGTTGTGCCGTATTGTACGCGAATGTGACGTACGGTAGGATGTCATCCCAAGACCGATGTTCAACGTCCACGTACATAGACAGCATGTCGGCGAGAGTTTTGTTGAGACGTTCGGTGAGGCCATTCGTCTGTGGATGGTAGGCGGTGGATTTACGGTGGGCAGTGCCACTCAGCTGCATGACAGATTCCAGCAGCTTGGCCGTGAAAGCTGTGCCTCGGTCCGTTATGACAACTGACGGGGCGCCGTGCCTGAGGACGATGCGCTCGACGAAAAATTTCGCTGCTTCGGCTGCCGTGCCTCGTTCGAGGGCCTTTGTTTCAGCATAGCGCGTGAGGTAATCGGTAGCGACTATTATCCACCGGTTGCCCGAGGAGGAAGTTGGAAAAGGGCCCAACAAGTCCATGCCGACCTGCTCGAATGGAAGTCTGGGCACTTGGACAGGCTGCAGTAAACCAGCTGGCCTTACAGACGGTATTTTCCGTCGCTGGCAATCGTGGCACGTTCGTACATAGTGGCGCACTGCCGCCGCAAGTTTGGGCCAGTAAAAAGTCTTTTGAATGCGAGCCAAAGTTCGAGCATAGCCGAGATGACCGGCGGTGGGCTCATCATGACATGCCTGCAAGACTTCGTCGCGGAGAGTGTCTGGCACGACGAGGAGATAATCCCTTCCCGTGGGAGAGAAGTTGATCTTGTAGAGCACGTCGTTTAGGAGACAAAACGAGGAGTGCGTTCTGGCGAAGGGACGGGGTACTTCCGTAGTACGCGCTTTCAGGAAGTCGATGAGTGGAGCGAGTCCCGGGTCCTCACGCTGGCGCTGCGAAACAGTGACTGCGTCGACAGTTGCGATAAGAGGGAAGTCGGGCTCTTCGTAACCGAAGTGGCACTTTTCAGGTTTTAACGTGAGGCCGGCAGATCTTATAGCCCGTAGCACGGTGGAAAGGCGTTGGAGGTGTTCCTCGAACGTTGGGGAAAACACAATAACGTCGTCCAGATATACTAAACAAGTTTGCCATTTAAGGCCGGATAAGACTGCGTCCATCATTCGCTGGAATGTCGCTGGAGCGGAACACAATCCAAACGGTAGGACCTTGAACTCGTATAGTCCATCCGGCGTGACAAACGCAGTCTTCTCACGGTCCCGTTCGTCTACTTCGATCTGCCAATAACCGCTTTTGAGATCGAGCGAGGAGAAGTAGCGCGCATGGCGCAGCCGGTCCAAGGAGTCATCAATGCGTGGTAGCGGGTAGACGTCTTTTTTTGTGACCTGGTTGAGTTTGCGGTAGTCAACACAGAATCTCAGACTGCCGTCTTTCTTCTTAACCAAGACGACAGGTGAAGCCCAGGGACTCCTCGATGGCTGTATGACACCGTCATTCAGCATTTCGTCTACCTGCTGAGCGATGACTTCGCGTTCCCGCGGTGACACTCGGTATGGATTCTGTCGGACTGGTCGGATACGTTCGTCGGTTATTATGCGGTGCTTGGTGAGGGGCGTCTGCTTGACCGCGGAGGCAGACGAGAAACAGTCTTGAAACTGACAGAGCAGCCCGACAAGTCGATCCTTCTCGGTAGGTGATAGAGCGGGGTTCACATCGAGGGCGAATTGGGCCGTTCGGCTGGCAGATGTCCCGGTCTGGAGTGCGATGCAATCAGAAGTTTCGGCGATATCTTCCAAGTAGGCGACTGTGGTCCCTTTAGCGATGCGTTGTCGCTCATTGCCGAAGTTGGTAAGGAGCACATCCGCGAGGCCGTTGGTCGGATGGACGATACCGCGGGCAACACAGACGCCGTGATGGAGCAGCAGCTCAGTGTTCTGTTCGGCCACCCCTGCAGCACTGGACTTGTCATCGCACCTGACGGTAACGAGAGTACATGAGCGGGGCGGCACGGTTACATCCGCGTCAAGGATGCGCAAAGGTGCGTGGCGTCGTTCGGCGTGTGCGGAAGTCGGTGCAGGCGGTGAAAACGTGACCAAACGGCGAGGAACGTTAATGACGGCACCATGCTGTCGTAAAAAGTCAAGGCCGAGGATGAGGTCCTTGCAACAGTTGGGCAGAATCACGAAAACCGCAACAAACACGGAGTCGGCAATGGTGACTCGTGCAGTGCAACGCCCTAAAGGTGTCATAAGGTGGCCACCAGCAGTACGAATTTGGGGTCCAGGCCATTCAGTCCTAACTTTTGCGAGCCGATCCGCGAACTTCTTGCTGATTATTGAGAAGTCTGCTCCTGTATCTACTAAAGCAGTCACTGGGTGCCCGTCAACAAGCACGGGAAGGTCGGCGCTAGCTGTGTCATCGGTATGAGGGAAACTCGGAGTCACGGAATCACGCTGCGGCGGCATCGCTGTCACGGAATCACGCTGCGTCGTCACGGGGGGGTCTTCGGGACGTCGGTTTCGTTTTTCAGCAACCTGCCCCCCTGAGGTCGCCGCCTTCAGTTTCCCCGGCGTGGGCTTGGCGACCGCCCCCTCATCGTATCGCTGAAAGTACGACGGCTAGGTGACGAGTAGCGGACGGGAGAAGGTGACCGTTGGCGGCCGTTCGGTGAAGTCTGCTGGGCAGCAAGGTATTCCTCGATTTCCCGAGGTCGCTCACCGAACCGTGGGCGCGGGGCGTGGCGTGAAAATCCCTGAAGCCCGAGTTCACGGTAGGGGCAGCGCCGATACAGGTGGCCGGCTTCCCCGCAGTGGAAGCAGAGCGGCCGCTGACGAGGAGTGCGCCAGATGTCGGCCTTCCGGACCGGTGGTTGCATGTCGAGTCCCTGCTGCGGTGGCCGCTGGTAGGAGGGTGGCGGCAGAACGGACGGCGGCTGCGAGTCGAACGGGATAGGCTGCGCGGGAGGCACCGCGGGCTGACGGACAGCTGCTGCATAACTCAGAGGGCGTGGCTCGGGCAGCAACTGAGGCGGTGCAAACGCTTGCCGGATCTCCTCGCGCACGACTTCAGTGAGGGCAGCGGCTGTGGGATCAGGCGAGATGATGTGGAGTTTCCGGAGCTCCTCGCGAACTACGTCTCGGATCAACTCTCGCAAAGAGGAATGTTCACTGGCGCTGCACGAAGCGGCCACTGAGCTGAAGGGCTGAACGCACGCAGACTCGTTTCGTCGGGAGCGTTGCTGCAGGGCTCGCTCGATGAGGGTTGCTTCACTGATGAAGTCGGCAACGGTCTGGGGGGGATTCCGCACCAAACCAGCGAAAAGATGTTCTTTTACCCCCTGCATCAGGTGGCGCAACTTCGCGGCCTCCGTCATGTCGGGATCAGCCCGCCGACAAAGACGGGTGACGTCCTCGGCAAACATGGCGACGCTCTCGTTGGGCTTTTGGATACGGGATTCCAGGAGGCGGCGCGCTCGGTCGCGGCGGTCGGGGCTGGAAAACGTATCGCGCAGCTGCTGGCGGAAGGCATCCCAGCTTTGAAGACCGGTCTCCCGGTTCTCGTACCAGGTTTTGGCGCCGTCTTCCAGCGCGAAGTATACGTTGCGCAGCTTCATGGCAGAACTCCACTGATTAAAGTTGGCCACACGTTCAAACTGTTCAAGCCAGTCGTCGACGTCTTCAGCAGGAGCGCCATGGAAACTCGTCGGTACACGGGGCTGCTGGAGGGTAAGATGAGGGGAACTCGCCTGCGCCATGGGATGAAGCTGGACGGGGCGGCGGTCGGGAAGGAGACCGAACTCTGGGGAGAGGCCGTGAACGCGGCGGCTGCTGCGATGAACGGGCGTAGACACCAGCGGGAGTCGGTCGGGACTCGCTGAACCGCTGCGAGAAGAGGTCCGGGACATGGGATCTTGAATGCACCTCCACCAGTGTTACGTAGCCGTTGGGGCTCGTAACCGAAAGGCTTTAATGGGGGGTGACGTGGACGGCACCGGAGAACAAACCAAGAGCACCCAGAGAAGGCCGGAACCGATCTTCTTCTTCTTTCACACGGCGGTGCACGCGCCTTGCGAAGAGCAGCCGCCTAGTGGCTGCTTGTGGAAACGTGGCAATATCATTACTATACCTTAAAAACAAGAAAACTAAATTTTTAGCGTCTCTTTTAGAGAAACAAAGCTCCTGAATAATTCAGTTGTTATCGGCCCCAGAATTTATGGAAATAAGGACCTGACAGGCTAGCTTGACCGTACGAGTTCTTGAGCTAGCGGCGTACGATAAAGTCAAGAGTTTGTAGAGACAGAGTATTATTTCATTCACACCTTCGGAGGGAGAAACTTGCGAAACTGCTCATTTCATCTCAAGGAGCCGGCTAAGCTATTAGCCATTTTTCTCAGAGCATTACAAGCGTCTCAAGGGGTTAGAAGCGACCTAGAAGCCGTTAGGTTTACAAAGCGACTGTTTGGTACTGTCACGTGACGTTCATATATAAAGTATTTACGAAAAAAAATGAACAGCGGGAAGTCGTATAGCCGCAAACGGCACCGAGGACAGACAGGACCTCGTCACCATCTCTGTCGGCTTCCAGATGCATAAGATACCGTGGACATCTGCCGGTGTCTTAAGCCCTGGCGCATGCTTTCAGTTAAACTTCCTAGTATTTGGCTTTTAGCATTGGCGAAAAGACTTTCTCCACGTAGCAGTGGCACCTAGACTCTCAGCCTAGACTGCACCTTCACGGAAATCTGGCTTGTTCATTATTGCGGGCTATAATAGCGAATACATAGCTCCCGTGGTGCCTATAAAAAACGGCGTTTTTCGCGCTAGCTTGCATGCGTTCCAATGATTTTTATTTATCAGTTTAGTGTTTAGTGATAAGTCATGACGTCGCTTCATTTATAAAATTACCGCCCTGCCAATGCTTGTGTTGTGTCCACTCCTTCTCCAAGTTTTCTTTGAGACTACAAGAACTCACCAACGATGCAACGTTACTGTTTCTGGCGCTAGTATTGTAGAGATTGTTGATGTTCTTAACCAGTTAACCTTCGCTTTTATGGGAAAAAGGCCTTGGTGCAGTGACCTGCTTTGTTCTTATGGCGGCACCCTGCTCGCCCTCTTCGGAATAAATACATGTCACCGCTAGATTCTTCGACGCGATAGCTCGCTCGAATGGTAGCGGTAATCTGTGGCAGTTTGATGCTGAATTATGGGCGGGGAATATTGAGATTGTGACACAGATGAGCAACTAAAAAATAGTTCCAATGTAGCCGTGGTAGTCTTCATTATCATTTGGCACGAAGCTGGTCCAGGTTATTAGTTTAGAAAAGTGATATGGCGGATCAGACCAGCATCCATGCTTCGGTTGGCTCGGTTGACGCTGCGTTCATGAACATTTCGGATATCTTCATTAAAATGACTAGTCTTCCCGAATGGATGGTTGGCCAATGAGTTGTTTAGTATCATGCGGGTTTTTAAATGAAATTGTTTGTCGGCCGCTTAAGGCTTCTGTAGTCCCGTTGGAGTATTTTGTGCACAATCCTGGTGATTAGTAGTTACAAAGGTATGTCTACACCAATCCCAGGAATTGCTTGGGTAACGACAACTGACATGACTTTTTCGGGCTGAATAACTGGCAAAAGCAATATGCGGATGTATTACGGAAAAGACAACAGAGTGCAAAAGTAACAAGTATTATCGTATAATTGAGCATCAGAAAGAACACAAGGACGTCGAAGAAATATACAGACGAGGACGATGCTGTAACCTGTTTGTTCGACGTCCTTGTGACCTTTCTGCTGCTCAATTTCGCGATCATGAACCAACTAGCTCACCAAGCAACCTTATTAACAAGTATTACATGGTGACTACACGATCGTTTAACATGGATTATAAGTGAAGGATGTTTTCCTGTGCGCTTTCAAATGGATAAATTTGCTAGTTCATCCGCCGTAGTTAAGATGCGATACGATTTCAGCAGCGCGAACACGATTAGGAAAAGACAGAAGGCGGACAAGACACAGCGCTGAACTATCAACTTTATTTCAAGAATGCCCAAGGCCTCGCTTTTCAATACACACGCCACAGAAACGCCCACCTTATCCCATCGTGTTATCCCATCGTGTTATCCTTATTTTATCCCATCGTGTTGTAGCAATGTCATTCCTGTGTTTTTAGCTTTTTTTGCTTGTGTTTTCTTCAGAAATTCATGCACCCTCAGCCCTGTTGTTCCATGCTTTCTATATGTCTTTCACTGGTTTTTAGTCTTTTCTTTGTTAGCACTCATGCTCATTGTATCGTTGATAACCCGAGAAAAAGTGATAATTCACTCGTTCGCGCTCTCATTGTGTTGTGCTTAGATAAATCCCCCAGGTGGGCGTTTCTGTGGCTTGTGTATTGAAGAGCGGGGCCTTGGGCATTCTTGAAATAAAGTTGATAGTTCAGCGCTCTGTCCTGTCCGCCTTCTGCCTTTTACTAACCGTGTTCGCGCTGCTGAAATCGTATGGATTCCCACCAACTAGCCCGCCAGATTGTGGTAGTTAAGATGCATGCTCTAGTGTCGCAGGCGGATGGTAAAATGGGGAAGATACTCTTCGCTTTGATTTCCTTCATTACTATGAATTCCAAAATCGTCAGTTGCCGACAGCCCGCACTGCATGACCGTGCCACCTTTCACCTGTAGGTTGGAGTTCACAAATCCACACATCAGAGTTGAGACCATGTTCGGCAGAAATAAGTGCCGAACTTCCAAAACAAGCAATTACCCAACCTCGAGAAAAATAACTGGGGCTCAAAGCACCTTAGCTCTGGGTGACCTTTGCGTCAGCACAGAACGGGCGTACTTGGGAAAGAGTACGATAGGTAATTAGCATTTTTCTTTTTTTATTGCGCGTTGTATCAGCCTGCCACCTCTTGGTCATCAAGCCATGTGTATGTATACATGTGAATTTCAAGAACAAACGTAGTTGTAAGTCAGCGCTGTGTGTGTCCCTTATGTCCGCGCACGTGTCTTTTCCGCTCTTTTAAGAAGCTTGAGCCACAAACTCGCCATCATGTCTACCCTTGTACACTGCTTGTGTTAGGTCTAGGCCTATCCTGCCTGAGTTTTTTATACGCTTGCACCAGTTCTTGCCCAGCTTGCGCCTCTTCCTGCTTTCAAGACCAGGCCGCTTGTTCTCGCGCCGCAATTTTCGCCCGAGCATTTGCACGACATTGTTCCTTCATATGCTTGTTCAGCATAAAGCAACTCCGCGACTGGGAGCGAAATGTGAGTGCTCTCCGTTCCTTCGCCGCCCTCTATATTGAGGCTCAATCTCTTTTCTTCGGCGCGTGGGGTTGACTCAACTTCAGGATGACTTTATCCTCAGCAGTCACCTTTCTCTGTGCTCCTTGTAACATTTTCGTTGCTTGCTTTTTCTGTATCAGCATGATGCGCAATTACCTCACACTGCTTTCTCTATTATCAATGGCCAGATTACTTTGGCCTTCATTGTTCTGTGTAGAATATCGCGGCTGATATTTAGCTATCCGATTCATATTGATAATCACCTTGCCCTTATTTTTTCTTTGTCTATAAGTACATGTGGTATTTTTCTGTCCCTAACTTTTCAGACATCCCTTTTATTACCTGCTTGTCCCTAAAAAAATTGCTAGGCTAGCATCACTAGACGGAGTTGTAGCGCTGGACGTTCGGTTCAGCTTCCAATGGTATCACGTCTGGAGACAAACCTGTTGCCATATTCCGCTTTTTCAGAGGTTTGTCCGCCGCCATGGTAATCTTTTCTGCAGCCCTGGAAGCTGAGGCCCGTGGGTATTTAGTGTGTTCATACCGCAGGTTAAGACCAACCACTGCACAATTATGGCCACATTCTGTTTAGGTGGGAGGGTGCTTTCTTCCGCAGTGGTCACCGGGAACACGCTGCACCCCGGGCCTTGTTATCTGAAGCGATCGGCACTCAAATTTTCGAAATTTTTTTATGAGGAGAAAAGTTGCTGTAAGATCGTGATTCGACCATTGGTCCGTAAAACACGAGGTGGTGGCTTCACCTCTAGGGGACACATTCGTTCTTTCGGCCTTTCTCTTTTAGTGCTCTTATTTCACCGATATCGTTCATTATCGATAACGTAAACTGAGCCGCTTTAAGGACTAATTAGAGACGCGAGTATCCAACTACAAGCGGCTCAGTTCTCGCTGATTTAAGCATTATGCTTTATGTTAAAATAATCACTCTCTTTATGTATTTTTTACGCGTTTATAGAGAGGTAAAGCATCGGCACCCACTGAATAAGGCCAGCACACATGGATGCAAGCAGCATTTTTTCATTTAGTATCGCATTTTGCGCGTTATAGCTAATGATTACCTGGCGTACGGTCGTACACTGCACAAGCACAGTTTTTATGCCCCGCTTTCCTGGCGGACTAGGTCGTCTACCGGGCAGAGCATATTATAATTTTGTGGCATAGTGAATGTGTCTTTGGTTCACACAGCGCACAGTATGAACAAATAAACATGTTACTGAAGCTTTGTTTATGCTGCCATATGAGAAGTTCATTTGAGGAAAAGCAGCTCCCAAAAAGATTTCAGCCTGATTTCTCTGGAAATTTATGTTCATCATTTAAAGCTGGCAAAGAAGGAATTAGAGTCTTTTGCTCGATTTACGAAGTGTTCGAGGTTTTGCAGGTGGAAACGGAGGTCTGTTTTGTGTTGTCGGTCGGCTTCCAGGTAGAGACGAAACGGGCCGAGTTCTACCATTCTGTTGGGGAAGGAGCGGTGGTCGAGTGGTTAGAGTCTGCTGGCTTCCACCCTTTACAGGCGGTGTTGGAGGCCGCGTGGATGAAGGAGGAAAGCTTCCAGATCGGTGCGGAGGTAGGGGTGATCGAGGAGGTGGTGTCGCACTGCTTCCGCCTTTTTCAGGCGGTGTTGCAGGCCGTGTGGATGAAGGAGAAAGGCTTCCAGATCGTTGGGGAGGGAGGGGTGGTCGAGGAGGTGGTGTCGCACTGCTTCCGCCTTTTTCAGGCGGTGTTGCAGGCCGTGTGGATGAAGGAGAAAGGCTTCCAGATCGTTGGGGAGGGAGGGGTGGTCGAGGAGGTGGTGTCGCACTGCTTCCGCCTTTTTCAGGCGGTGTTGCAGGCCGTGTGGATGAAGGAGAAAGGCTTCCAGATCGTTGGGGAGGGAGGGGTGGTCGAGGAGGTGGTGTCGCACTGCTTCTGCCTCTTTCAGGCGGTGTTGCAGGCCGTGTGGATGAAGGAGAAAGGCTTCCAGATCGTTGGGGAGGTAGGGGTGGTCGAGGAGGTGGTGTCGCACTGCTTTCGCCTTTTTCAGGCGGTGTTGCAGGCCGTGTGGATGAAGGAGAAAGGCTTCCAGATCGTTGGGGAGGTAGGGGTGGTCGAGGAGGTGGTGTCGCACTGCTTCCGCCTTTTTCAGGCGGTGTTGCAGGCCGTGTGGATGAAGGAGAAAGGCTTCCAGATCGTTGGGGAGGGAGGGTTGGTCGAGGAGGTGGTGTCGCACTGCTTCCGCCTTTTTCAGGCGGTGTTGCAGGCCGTGTGGACGAAGGAGAAAGGCTTCCAGATCGTTGGGGAGGTAGGGGTGGTCGAGGAGGTGGTGTCGCACTGCTTCCGCCTTTTTTCAGGCGGTGTTGCAGGCCGTGTGGATGAAGGAGAAAGGCTTCCAGATCGTTGGGGAGGTAGGGGTCGTCGAGGAGGTGGTGTCGCACTGCTTCCGCCTTTTTCAGGCGGTGTTGCAGGCCGTGTGGATGAAGGAGAAAGGCTTCCAGATCGTTGGGGAGGTAGGGGTGGTCGAGGAGGTGGTGTCGCACTGCTTCCGCCTTTTTCAGGCGGTGTTGCAGGCCGTGTGGATGAAGGAGAAAGGCTTCCAGATCGTTGGGGAGGTAGGGGTGGTCGAGGAGGTGGTGTCGCACTGCTTCCGCCTTTTTCAGGCGGTGTTGCAGGCCGTGTGGATGAAGGAGAAAGGCTTCCAGATCGTTGGGGAGGTAGTGGTGGTCGAGGAGGTGGTGTCGCGGTGTTGCAGGCCGTGTGGATGAAGGAGAAAGGCTTCCAGATCGTTGGGGAGGTAGGGGTGGTCGAGGAGGTGGTGTCGCACTGCTTCCGCCTTTTTCAGGCGGTGTTGCAGGCCGTGTGGACGAAGGAGAAAGGCTTCCAGATCGTTGGGGATGGAGGGGTGGTCGAGGAGGTGGTGTCGCACTGATTCCGCCTTTTTCAGGCGGTGTTGCAGGACGTGTGGATGAAGGAGAAAGGCTTCCAGATCGTTGGGGAGGGAGGGGTGATCGAGGAGGTGGTGTCGCACTGCTCCCGCCTTTTTCAGGTGGTGTTGCAGGCCATTTAGATGTTGAAGGAGAGCTTTTTGTTAGTGCTGATGGGGCCGTTGTGCCAAGTGTATCTGTCGGTGCTGATGATCCAGGACTGGGAGTCGTGTGGGCAGCAGCTGGATCGTGGAAGTCACTTTGAGCATACTTTTTCATTTGACGCTGCTGCTGACGCTGACGTATCCCGTATTGTACAGCGTCTATAGCTCCAGCGATTCCCTGCCCCGTTTGTGAATAATATCCGCCCCTTGAGTATCCACCTCCTTGGTATATTCCTTGCGTTCCGGCTACATAACCTGATTGAAACGTTCCCTGCCCACCGCCTGCATAAGGTGGCTGATGTATTCCTTGCGCACCGCCTCCGTTAGTCTCGGTGGCCGCTTCTTTCGTACTGGGAGCGTTAGGTGCTTGCGGAAGCTGATCATCATTCCAAGCAATTCCGTACACTCCCTTGGTTCGGTTGTCCGGGTCTTCCGGGTTACTGTAGCAACGACACCTTGGCCGCACGGTCCGTCACCTTCTGTAAAAGTACATGACTTCAAAAGAAAGCGTTCAAGAATCACTATTGATGAAGTTTTGTTGAAAGACAAGAGTGCATTGTTGATAAGAAGCCGGCGAAAGACTAGCAATAAAAGAACACATAACTTTTAAGGTTAGTTGACAAAGCTGACATTTCATCACTATAAAAGGAATTTTTATACCGCCCCTGAAGATCACTTCTTTACCAAACTAGTTCATAGCCTGTTTTTGAACAAATTTGGAATCAGTATTACCCGTGTCAAATACAGTCTTTACACATGCTTACGGAGTATTTTCAGATATATTTTATAATAACTATTGGTGCCGCCTTGATATTTGCTTCACTTAATTTAGCCATCTCATGAATTTAGTATCTGGGAGGACATCTTTCATTTCTTTCAAATAAAAGCTCAGTTCAGCCAACATATCTGTAAATGCAACCACAAGAGTTGTGTTAACCTTACAAGTTTTGTTCAGGCTTTCAGCTCAACAGCTTACAGTTATTAAAGCGATCACAAATACAGATACCTTTATTTCAACATCGAGGATGTCAGGAGTGTGCCCAAGAAACCTATAAGTGACTTGAAAGGGGGATTACTCCCCTACATGCCAATAAAGAGACAGAAACATTACACGGACGGAATGTCATCAACAACAAAAGTGGTACTGTACATAGCTACAGATTACCTTGCACGCCATAATAGGTCAGATTGGTAACAAATGCATAACGGTGAAAAAATATGAAAAAAAATGCATGAACACAGGAAACGAAAAACAGAATAAGAACAAAAATGTACAAAAAAATGTTTGAGAACATCAGCAGCATGGGAAACTGCATTATCAGGCGCTCAAGTCTCCCAGTGCGAATTAAGCGGGTTTGTAATTATATATCAAAACATTTCACGGCCGACGTCGTGTGGCTGCGTTGCATTCTCAGCGTTTCAATTGTCTTGAAATGAAGGGGAACACCGGTACTCATCCTCCGAAGGCTAGGACTAGAGATGTAAAATTTCAAGAAATTTTGAATGGCATGAAAAAAAACGTTTCTTTCAGGGTTTTTTTCATGAAAAATTGTAAATTTTCAAAACGTGACAAACACAGATTTATTTGCAACAGCACAACAATCAATAATAATGCTCTGAAGTTCAGTAGAATATGCAGTTATAGATGTCATATTCTGAAACGAACTTCTTGTTCTATTACACCGAGATGATAAATAATGATGTGCACTCCAGGCGAATATAGAGATATAAATATCGTATTTGTGGAACGAACTTCTTGTTCTATTGCACCGACAAAGGGGACATGAAAACTGATCTATAAGTCACTCCATATCGGATTCAGAGTCACTGCCGCTGGATGCGGCACTACGCGCAGCAGCATGGATTGAAGTTGTGTCCACAGTTAGGTTCGACTGCACATACACGAGCTTTCGAACGCGTTCCCCTGAAAGCCTGTTGCGAATCCTTGTATGGACGTTTCCGAAGCGTGACCAGTTTCGTTCGCAGCTGGCGGGTGATGGGGGTATCTGCAGCAGTCGGCAAGCCAGAGGAGTTAACCAAGCACTTCCAGGGAGAATGGTTTAACGCTGTGGTTGCTGATTGTGTGCGGTCTAACAATTCCTGTAATTTAAAAGGCGCGCCATCTCTTTGAAGCTAGATAGAGGATCAATCGAAGCGTGCGGAAAATTACGGCTAATCGTTAAAGTAATCGTTAAAGTAATATAAAACTGACCTATACACAATATTTATTCTTTTCATAGGTAATGAACTTTCGATGTTCAAGCTATATACAGCTTGTGCAAAAAGAACATTTTAAGAGTTTGAGCTCTTACTCATCACGTTTCGATATTTCGTGGGGTCTGCTGCCACCCTGAGATCACAGTGCCATCTGTGGCAGCAACTAGAAAACAGGACATCTTGCACTGAGACTTGTAGCGCCATCTACAATAGCATTGTAGAAACAACCAGCTGTCACGTGCCAATGATGACGTCATGGTTGAATAAGGTGCATAGAGGTGGAACTATGTGAGTATGACGTGTGAACTTATTCATATCAATTCTAGCAAACCAAACAGATAACGCTCGTTACTTCAACGTTTTCCAGATGGTGGTGGCTTTTTTTCGTACTTAATGCGCGCTGCAATAGAAGTGTGATGCATAGGCACTGATATTTCCTTGCTGAATAACGATGAAAAATTTGAAAATAATAACGTGATTTTAATACAGAAGAAACATTCTAAAATGCTGCTTATTATACGACGGGAAAACTGAATATTATGCGTGCATAATGAAAACACCGCTAGATAGCCTGATGTGAAAAACATATTCAGTATTATAGAATAGACGCCCCACATAAAAAATTGCTTAGCATGACATTTATTTAAATACAAAACCTTTCAAGTACAAATACCGCCTATCAGTTGATGAAACCGAAACCTCAATCTCCAAGCAAAGAAAGTTAGACACTGGATAATTCATGTTCATGTTTGCTCGCTGTACATTTGAAATGAAGAATTATATTCTACAAAGTTTGTTCTAGCTCTGTCTGAACTTCGCAAGTAAGGCAGCAGGCGCAGAGGTTGCATTTTTTTCCCTCGGCACATTACATTACACACAAAATTGTCCATTGATTTCTACCTCAGGTTCTATATTCTCTCCAGCGGTCAAGCGGCATATGTGAACAACATATGGATGGCGAAGTGCGCTGGCTCTGTGTACATAGCACATTTTTTGGAATATTCCTAATCGGTTGGCGGTCGAGTCGTTTTTCGCATGACCTTGTCACCTCCGCGTGTATAGCAATTAAGAAACGTTGCAAAATCCGAGGAGCTTGAATCTAAAATAAATCCCACAAATGTCACCACTGCACGCATTTAATCAATGAGATGAATCACCGCGCAGTTTATGCCAGCATTTCAACATTAACGCTTAAAGTAACATTTCACATTCTCCTGCAAAATCATCGGGCTCTAACGACCTTTCAGTTGTTGCCATACATTGCAGCTTTCTAGCCAGCAAACCTCACCTATACCTTAAAATAATCCCCCTTCCGCTTATATTTTACCGTAGAAGTGATGTGGACGGAGAGGGTATTGTGGTTGAATTCATTATTTTGCTGAAAACCACCGAATTTATTCACTTGAAGCTTTTGAAAGAGCCAGGTACCATACAGCGCGCCACGTCACTGAAATGATTTCTTATTGGTATTGTGGCTTTTAACCTGTACTAGAAGCGGCGAGCCTACTGCTTTTTGCTGCTAAGGAATATCTTTTTTGCAGAAACACCTCCATTTCCGATTTTCCCTGATTCTGACGTGTACTTCCACCAGCGTTGATCTCCTGACGACGCCACACATGTTCCTCATTCTGTACAGAGGCGCACGTTCAGTCGCCATTAAATGGCGTCCCCCAACGCATCTCGACCTTCGCCCTTCGTGTAACCTTTCTGGCGTCATGATGCAAGCGCCGCCTTAACGCATGCTAAATGTTTTGAAACGCATCACGGTCGCTTGGCGTAACCCGGTGATGACGGCCGTAAATGTGCAGCTGGTATCAAATCGGGTGCACAAGTGTGGAACGCTGGCCGCATACACGCTTCCGAGAACATGGCGCCCTCTTGGCAGAAATGTGCGAACTATTTGCGATATATTAGCGCGAAGCTTTTTAATGCTTGGTAATTTATTCAGGAAAGCTGCCGTCACGCGGTTTTATCGCTCTGTTTGTGATGCAAGACGTGATCAGATTTATCCCGAGTGATCGCACCGAGGCGGAGCTGATTCTACGTTGTTCCAGAGAGTTGTGGCTACTTTGCGCACCGCCTCTCGAAAGTTTGTTGACAGCTTAAACGGAGCGCGGTCGAGAGCGACAGGCGTTCTGTTCGACGCCCACCGAGCACGATTGTTACTTTCGCCACAGCCGAGTAATTGAATTCGCTGTGAGCGCAGGTCAGCCCATGAAACGTGTTTCTTTCGGAAGCCCTTTTCGCTGTCTTAATTCCTTACTGCCGGACCGCCATCACTATTAAGTGGCAATATTTTGCCTTGAAAGTCTCAACCATATCTGGACAAAACTTACTGAGACGTCTACGTAGCAATATCTGTGAATGATCAACTGGGTTGCAGAAATAAAGTAAAGCAAACGTGAAGTGAAAAGGAGGCAAGAAACCGACACTGACGAGAAGCAAACATTGAATATCTTTAACCTTACACCTCGGCGTAAGCTGGTAATGGTAGCTGAGAAAAAATGAATGCGAGTTAGTGAAACAACGACAGGCAGCGCTCTGAACGATGATGTGGATTGTAGCGGCGGTTTTTGGTAGTTGCCGCAAAGACCATCACTCGAAAAATGACAAAATTAACGCTTTCATTGATTCCAGTAGATGCCGCCTTTCCTTAACTTAACGGCGCAGGACATGGAACGAGTGAACACTACAGTGCTGTGATATTGTTCTAAAAAAAAAAACATTCATGGGTGACTGAACGAACTCAGTGGGAGCCAATACAACGCAAATTGCTCCGTTTTGATCGTGCCAGCTTTTTTTTTGTTTTGTTTTTCTCCCTGTAACCCCGTTTTCTGAATTGCAGTCTTCGTTCCTGGATCAGTTTTCTTTCTTCTCTCAACTTCTGCTTCTTCCTTCTGCATTTCTTCCTGTTAGCATTGAATTTGAGACTTGCTCTAATATGCTCCATATAAAGCTTGACACGGTAACAGCATGTTATGAACATAATGCGAGCGGATCGGCAAAGTGGAGAAATTTCGCTATTTGAATAACATTCTTAGTGGTTCTTGCGTTAGATTAGACACACATTTGGAAAATCAGCATGAAAGAATGCCGACCATTGTATTCCTTCCAAAACTGGAACAAAAGCGTGTATCTTGCTCCAGTGCTCAGCTTTGGAGCGCATTTTGTCATATGTAGCATCTTACTTCGGGGCCCACCCGCATGTCCCGTTCCGCCTTTCGAAGTAGGTTATCCTCCTTTCGTTCCATTGGGCCCATCCTCTCTTCGTGTTGACAACTTGCCTACTTGTTATGCCTGTGTATTCACTGTCAAGTTGGTGTTACTGTCGTCGCCCTATGCTGCCACCTGCGGATGAACCATATGAGCCTGCATCAATGCGCCTAGATAGTCTGTGACACTTCAATGGTCTCACGTGATGCAGCATAATGCCTCCGATCTCCACCTGTATGCTGACACCGTTTCGAATCCCCGCAGTGCAGACCTTTTTATCTGCAACGTCATCCCTTCCCCAGAGGCCCCCCATTACCCACCACCCACCTTCCAGGAAAGTCCCAGAAGACAAAAATGCTTATTCGATGACAAGTTTAAGACGTTATTCCTTTTCTTCTTCCAAACGTACTTGACGTTTCTGAGGAGTGCCTTGGTGCTTTGACCCTTGTCAATACTGCCGTTGTTGCTCTTTCAGTGATTGGCCCCGCCGCGGTGGCTCAGTGGTTACGCCGCTCGGCTGGTGACCCGAAAGACGCGGGTTTGATCCCGGCCGCGGCGGTAGAATTTCGATGAAGGCGAAATTCTAGAGGCCCGTGTACTGTGCGATGTCAGTGCGCGTTAAAGAAACTCAGGCGGTCGAAATTTCCGGACCCCTTCACTACGGCATCCCTCGTAGCCTGAGTTGTTTTGGGACGTTAAACGCCAATAAACCAATAAACCAGTCTTTCAGTGATTGGTCAGAAACTGTGCCGGACACTTGCAGAAGTAACGACGTCGCTGTATAATTATTCGCGTCATACTGTTAACGGAACGCCTATCTTTGGCCGCCTCGTCAGCAATTCATCATCCTCGGCTAGTTACATGCCCTTGGCATGCATTAGGTTGGCACTTTCTCTGGCATGATGACGCCATTATTGAATGCGCTCTGCAAAACTTGAGTTTCTGCTCTGCAGTGCCGCCTGGATTTAAAATTTCTGGGCTTCGTGCAGCAGACTGGCTGTGGCTAACGACATCGAAATTCCTGTGTGCTCTTCTGTCTCTATCGCTTCATCCTGCCGCCAGATATTCAACAAGACGTTAAAGCCATCTCAGTAAGTTTTGAAAAGCTGTCCAGCTTTCCTTTGTAGCTGTATGGCTGCGGTTTGGTAGATGTTAATGAGTAACTACTCCCTTATTACAAATCTACTCCACCTTGGTAGATTCCCTTAAACATTTGACCAACACTGTTCCCACTTCGAGCTATTGTCCAATTCGCTCTCGCCCTACCGTAAGCTTGCCGTCCCATTAGCTCAGTTGGTAGAGCTACTGCTCCGGTGCAGCGGTGGTCCCGGCTTCGATTCCCAGACAAGGTCAAATTTTTCTTTCACTGCGAAGTTTCTGAGAAAGCTGTACAGCTTTCCCTTGTAGCCGTGAGGCTGCGCTTGTGTGGATGTCAATGAGTGATTTATCCCTTATATAAAAGCTAAAATAATGAAAACAGGCACAAAGCCATACCTCCGGATACTTTATTCATACGCTCATAAAAATGCCCATTTGGATACTAATAAAAATACCAAATGATAGTTTGCTACATTACCAATTACTTTCGTTCGCTGGCAATATGCAAATTAGGCGCGTTTCGTGTTCGCGTGTTGCGACTGCTTTAAGAAAACGAAAAGAAATGAAGCACGTCTTTAAAGACCTTTCCCAGAAATCTAGTAGGCTACTTTACAGGCGTCGAATTGGTTTGACAAATTTATGCATAGCTCTGTATATTAAGCAGGAAGGTCTTCCACAATCGCTACCACTTGTTTGGATGAACTGACATTGAAACCTGCCGCTAATAAATTGTAATTTCTGAGCCGCATCCCGCGAGTTGCAATGTTCATTTGAGTTTCAAAGCAAGAGACGCTCATTTTTTCGCATCTTTTATAAGTTTGTTTTACTTCGCAATGTTCCAAAGTTTTAACTCCTGAAAGGAATCTTTTTATTATTCAGAAATTATAATGGGTCTCATTATCACTACCACCCTTGTTCATCATCCGCAGTCCATGGCACGAAATTTCCTAGTGATGTCACCATGCTCTCGCTTGGCGCCAGCAGTAGAACATAAATTAGTGACGTCTACAGCAAAGAACAAATACACATTTTCTGCGGAAAGTACGGGGAATTAAACCAAGGACATTCAGATTACGAGGTGACCACGTAACGCATAGGCCACAAAGCCGTGTTACTTCTTGGCGAATAAAAGTGCACCTACTGTATGCGTTTCCTGACAACTGCATGCTAATAATCAGGCGTTGCATTAGAAAGGAAGGGATCTTTAGTGAACCTCGCAACAGAGCTCACGACCAGACAATGCTTTCGAATTCAAAGCATTTAAGCAGTTTAAGTGCCCTCCGTAATTATGCTCTTTAAAATGCACTCGTCTTTGTTTTTTTTTGTTTTAAAATTCTTTATAATGATTGGAGAAAAGATGGAAACTATAGTAATAGGTGTTTAAATTATCTAACAATTTAAACATTTTGAATTACTGATGCTGAAGGGAAATTTTTTTTTACATCTCATCGCCAAGTGTTTGTGGAGCCCTTTAAAAAATAAAGTTCAAACGAAGAGAACAGAAAAAATGCAGTGAAAATGGTTGGGAACTTTGTGACTGAAAAATAAAGTACTATAAAGCCTGTGTGAATTTCAATGTCAGTGAGTTTAAGGAAGATGTTCTCGTTTTTACGTCAAAAAGTGGCGATGCCCCAATATGGGAGCTTCCCGCGTTAGGCCGGTCGCCATCAACGCTGTCCCATTCAGCCTATCAAATGCGCGGGCACAGATTTACGGATGTTATCAGGCAGTGGGTTTTTGGGCAGTATCCAAAACTATTTAGACTCTCACCTCCTTGCGCGGCGCCTGAGAAGGGTTTCTAAGAGTTTGGGGCGTTCGACCACCACGCATCCGCCCTGAAAGCTGCGATTGCGCGAAAAGAGAGGCAGGGTGTGTCCAGACTGCTGTCACATACCTCCCCTCCACCAAGTGCGTACCCCACCTAAACACGACAAAGGCAGCGCGCGGCAAGTGTAGATGGTTGTTACGCGATCACGCAGCGGAACCATACGCGGGTCGTCGTGGGACGTGTGTAATATAGCCAGGCTGCCAAAGCAGTCAATATGAAAATCTTTTTCCGTCCTACCTCGGCTTCAGATGCGCTGATTGCAAGTAAAGCTCGGATGCGGAAAGAAAACATTGTACAAGAATAGATGCTTTCTCTATAATTTGCTAAGACGTTGCTGGCAGCTGTGAGGTTTGGTTCTGATAGAAGAAAAATTAATTCAGTTAATTCATGGGCAATACAACATTGACATCTCGAAAATTGTTAGTTACTCTAGTGTGTATGCAACACGCCTGAGACATTCTCTTTCCGTAATACCTTTATCCACAAGAACGAACTGCTACAAATATTCCTATTTTCCGAAAACCATTACCGAATGGAACAACCTTGCTGGTCATATAGTCGAAGAGAATAATTTGTCCCATTTTGAGGAGCTGCTGCAACAAGTGAAGAAATTTTGAATGTTCGGTTGATGAGTAATTTGTTTAGATTTACCTAATTATATGCTTGGCTCTATGACTGCATTATATATATTCTGAGGTTGTGAATTGATACAGTACAGTGTGATGTACTAATTTCGTTGCTGTGACGCCTTGTCTGCTGTATTTTCTTTTCTTTGTCCTTTGGTGTTACACAAATCATGTACCCACCTGCGATGGTCTTGTAGTTCAAGACTGCAGCATTTATAAATAAATAAATAAAATAAAAACTTCGCACTAGACATACCACAAAAGCTGCTTCAAAGAACATTAGCTTCTTTATGTGGGAAACGCCAATATTCAAAAAATTAAACATTGAAATCTAACAAGCTGAAACATTGTATCCGTGCCTAGATTTTTTTCATGGCTATTTTAGAAAGCGGATCTGAAATGTCAGTAAAATTTTGATGCCTGAAACATTGCATCATAGTGCGGCATCTAGAATGTTACTTTAGCGTCCACTTTTTGTGTGGTATACTTCACACGCGTAGTAAAAAATTAAAAAATAAATAACTTCAACACCGTAAGATATTAGTTGGTTGGTTTCGGGAGGAAATAAATAGCGCAATATCCGTCTCACATATCTCGGTGGGCACCTAGACAGCGCCGCAATGGAAGGAAAAAACGAGGGTGCGAAAGAAGAAGGAAGAGAGGTGCCGTA
Source organism: Amblyomma mixtum (assembly GCF_055824585.1). NCBI lineage: Eukaryota > Metazoa > Arthropoda > Arachnida > Ixodida > Ixodidae > Amblyomma > Amblyomma mixtum. Next base: position 74,122,075 of record NC_143012.1, on the reverse strand, counting down.
CTGGAGGGCTCCGGAATAATTTAGACCGCCTGGAAATAATTAACGTGCACTAACATCGCACAGCCCAGAGGAGGCTAAACGCGAAAGCGGCCCATGTAGACCCCGATTTCCTCGTTTTACCACTTCTGTGCTACCACCATCTGCATCTCATTGGAAAATGCGGATTCTGTTAGCATGAAAACGCAGGCGATGGGCCGAGTCAAGCTGTGCAATGGCATACGCAACACACGCAGTCGGTTCAGTTTTATTAGGGTTTAACATCCCAAAGCGACTCAGGCTATGAGGGACGCTGCAGTGAAGGGCTGCGGAAATTTCGACCACCTGGGATTCTTTAACGTGTACTGACATCGCACAGTACACGGGCCTCTAGAATTTTGCCTCCATCGAAAATCAGCCGCCGCTGACGAGATCGAACCCGCATCCTTCGGATCAGCAGCCGAGCGCCGTAACCACTGAGCCGCTGCGGCGGGTTAAACGCAGTCGGATCTGAAAATCACGATCTAGAAGAATAAACAAATTTTGTTTGTTTTGTTTTATTTACTTTTGGTGTTCTATGCACCAGACATTTTTCTGGTGTCCAGTATGCCCTCGTTCGCCCGGCCCACAAAAAGCACTGAGGCGGTTTTGTGCGGAAGTGAAGAATTTGTAAGTATACTGCAAACAAAGATTTATTCTGTGTAATTTTACTTATTACCCACAAGCATCGATGGAAGCAATGACAGGCTTTTTGCGACAAACATTTGTTAAATATTTCTTCACCCTTTTTGACCAAGCTGATGCACGCTCCATCCTCTCTTCAGAAAATGGAGCATGCATGTCATCTGATGCCTCTACGGATTAAATTGACCTGCTTTTCCTGGCCACAGAGATGTAATTGTTTTCGCGCACCCGCAACCCGTAAACTGCCGTCAATCGCTCTACACTTCGTGAATAATCAGGTAGATTATAACTGCACAAATGTTATTCTTAGTAGGGCAACAGACAATGTTCTTGGGCCTAAAAACATGCCTCTTCGAGAGACTCTTTTGTCACGAAACATTTCCCTCCAAATCAGAAAAACCGTAGAGTGGTATAGCTGGAAAATCACTGAATCACAGATATATTTATTCGATGTATTTTGCATTCATTATTCAGCGCCGCCAAATTTCTGCCTGCGATGCAAAGATTTGAGTGAAATCCTTAACTTGTCACCTAACTGTGATCACTTGATAAAAAAGCACCATAGAGACACACTTTGAATCTCATGTGAAACTATATTACTCAAATATTTATTCGGAAATCCTCCCATGCAGTTCTGGAGCTTGGCTGAAATCTTTCGACACATGCGACATTTCAATATAAAACACGTGTTTTAATTAATCAACACCGATCTTCCGAATGTCGTTCATGTACACAGAACTGTTTATAAGACGGAAAGCACGTAGTGAACTTCAGTGACTTCGAAGTTTTCAGATTTCTAGCACACGGAAATGACGAAGGCCCTAGGACTTTCGTGGCTTCGGCTCCCGGTCACGGTCTTACTACTGTGAGTACGACTTTACTTAGCAGGTGTCCACGGCTGGGCATGCGTTTTTTACACCTGAAATCATCGAAGAACCTTCAAACTAGCATGAAACTGGGTGATGACGCTCTATGATAAATTTACCTGTGACCAAAAAACACGTGAATTGTACGAAACGCGCTTCAAACAAAATGTTACTACCGTAGCTTGAACACTCTTACGTTTGTTGCGAAATAAATCTAGGGATATCTCGCAATGTGTGGTACATCTGAAACAAATCACCATTGCCATGTACTATCGCGATCAGAAATTTGTGGGACGTGAGAAAGAGTTTGCAAAACTGCGTTCTGCACAACCTAACGGCACACCTTTGTTCTTTCGCTCCTTGCTGGCATCTCTATACCGCCATTCCTACCTTACGTGCGCCGTACCTAGCTCACAACTGGCGCCAGGTGCCGCATCGATATCTAGCAAGCATTTGCCTAAACCGGTAATGGGTGAAGCAGATCGCTTATTGTTTTTCGCGGCGCAGCGACTCTTGGTAAAGGAGAGGGAGTGTGCCGTTACGGTTGCTGGTTTTGTTGCGAACGCAACACTACGCGAGTCGCCGAGCCATTTCTCGGAGCTGAGGCAAGGCCATACGGCTCATGTGCGAGGAGCTGTAACGTCACACGGCACACAGCTGGCGCCCCGCCGCCGTCGCTGCGCGGGTGACTCAGGCGGCTACTATCTGTTTCGCCCTTCTCAGCGGCTAGGGCAGACGCTAGTCGGATATCGAAGCGGCACCTGGCGCCGATTCTGATCTACGTCCGCCGTGCGAAACATAGGAGTTAGTGTTCAAAGATGCCAGTTATGAAATAACAAGCGGGAGTGCTCCGTTAGGTGGTGCAGAACGCAGTTTTGCCATGCTTTCTCACGTCCCGCAATATTGTGATCGCCACAGTGCATTTATTAGTTGTCTACCGTAGTGTACAGCTTCATGGCTGTTAACCTAAGTAAATGTCGAAGAACGCACCAAATGGGGCTCTAATTCCAGAGCCGTTCAATATCAGCTTTCTTGAAGCACTCCTCGTCGTAATCTGATTTACGAAGGCTGCTAAAAAGGGGATTAGATAGGCTTGTATTATCAAACAGTGCACGGGCCAGAGAAGGAGAGCGGAAGAGCAAAAACAACTGATTCTAACGTAAAACAAGCTCCTTGCTGACCAATGCATAAAAGAGCGCTAAGCCTGTCACACCGATCATAGTAGTTGCAAGCTTAACATGCTGTAACGGAAAAGTGGAGAGCAGTATAAGATTGCTTTTGATTATGGTAGCTGCTCTCGAGTCTTGGCCACGCACTTTTACAACTCAAGGTGCGTCGTCTTTGACCCATTTGTTTTTTTTTTTTGGAGCTAGGAAGCGTGTATCGTGCCTTCTGGAGCTTTCGCTGCTTTAGCAGTTCCACAATCAGGCTACTTTCATAGCTTAAGAGCGCTCAGCTTCCCTCTTTACTTTTTTTCTTTCACTTTCCGCCGCCTTCAGCAGCTTTTTCGTTTTTGTACCGGGCAGCACACTAAGCCTCTCTCGCTGTATGCCATTGCTTGAAGCGCCGTAACGCTGACACGCGATTCAGATGATTCAACAAGACGTTTGGCCTTCTTGGTCATTTTCTTATTCTCCTGCGTAAAGCGCCTTTTGAGGCATAGGTGCGGCATCCTTTATCTCGCCTCACCCGGCCCCATTTACGAGCCATGGCTGCTACACAACTGCCGCTGGGTAGTTTGATGCTCTTATGGAGCTGATAAAAGACGATGGCGGCAATATAGCCAGCACTAATTGATACAAGTATTTCGCCGGTGCGTTTACAGGCGGAGAATTAGTGCTTTACAAATAAGAAACACCACCTTAAAGAACACGTACCCTCGGAGCGTAGTAATGAGAGCAGTTACCGGAGTGGCTGCGGCCATCGTGGATGGTCGAGCGGCCTAAGGCATCGGGAAACAATGCTACTGTTTGCGCCGGGGCTCTTTTTAATCCATCTACGGCTTATGGCATGACACCGTTTTTGTATGTTGGATACTATTAATACCAACAAGTTCGAATTGATTTTGAGAAGTTAGGCGTCGAGCTCAACTTTGTATTTGACCTTAGGTCTGCGGCAGTTTCCGGACAATGTTCGGCCAAGTTTTCTAACAGGGAACGCTAAAATTATTCGATCCTTAAAGTCTGAATTGGTCGTTTACGACCATGCACCCATTGGTGCGCTTCTTGTTCAAATCACTGTGTTAGATTAATCGAAAAAAGAATAAAATCAAATTTTTCCCTACTTATAACTCAGAACGACAATTGAGCGAGTGAGCTGGTCAATTACACTCTGCGACGCTCAAGACACTTCGGCTGCAAGAGTCCATAGCATGCTTTTTATCCTTAGGTTTTCACAAGTGAATTTAAGGCGCTACGAAGTTTCTCAATTTATGCAGGCATCCCAAAATCGCGCATTTTTAACCAAAAAGAAAACAACGTGCCCACTGCGCCTAAGAACTGAAAGTGGATTTCGGCTTTCATTTTTTGGTTGGAACAGGTATACATTTTATAATAGTGTGGCCGCCGCGGAGACTCAGTGGTTACTGCACTTGCCTTCTGACCCGAACGACGAGGGTTCGATCCCGGCCGCGGCGGTCCAGTTTCGATGGATGCGAAATTCTAGAGGCTCGTGTACTGTGTGATATCAGTGCACGATAAAGAACCCAGGTGGTCGAAATTTCCGGTGGTGGTGGTGGTGAAAACTTTTAATTACTGAAATAGAGTTTGGGAGCCACAGAGTGGCCCCGCTACATGGTCGGCGTCTCTAGTCCGGGACACCGCATGACAATGCCCCGTCTCTAGCCCGTTTCACCAGAGCCCTTTGGGACTCAAGCGACGAGCAGTTAAGGAGGGCAGTCTCCCATGCCTCTCTGGAAGGGGTAGGGGAAGGGGGGAGGTGGGGATTTTTAGTACATGCCTACACCATGTGGAAGATATCACAGGTCTCGCCACAGTGTGGGCACCGCCCATCCGTGTTAGGATCTTAATGCTTTAAGATTGCAGGACAGAGTAGAGTACCTGTCTGGAGCCCTCCACTACGGCGTCTCTCATAGCCTGAGTCGCTCTGGGACGTTAAACCCCATAAACCACAAGCCATAGTATTGTGTTTCGATAGAAAATTTGACACACTTTGCTAAACCGAGAATTTTTATGAAGAAATTAAGTTGCAAATGACTGGCAAACATCTATTCACAGGCTCAGATAATTATGGCGATTAATCGCCGTGACTGCTACGAAACCTTTTTTTTAGACAGACTGCCATCTTGCAACCCTATGCTGCAGGTAGGGCATATCGCGGAATACGCGTAAGGACAGCGTCGTTTGGTTCAAACTTTTTCACTCGGACAGTTCAGCCACAGGGTCGCAAGGTTGTACCCGCAATTCATTACGATTTAAGCGCAAAAGTAATAGGAGAAAGTAATCCCTTAATGGAAAATTTTGGTTAGAAAATAGAACAAGGTGGTTATTTAGTTAGTACTCATGCTTCAATATGTCGGCAAGGCAAAAATAAATGATTTCGTCGATCTCTAATCGCCTTCAACTAGGCACAGAAAGCGGACGACAGGCTGGACTCATCAGTAGCCAGATAAGAAAGTCGGATTACTACTCTCTGAAGCCCGCTAAGCTAAGGTTTCCAAGAAAAATCACTTTGTTGCATCATTAACCTCACTACTAAAGCAGGCATCGAATCCATGCCGTTATTAGTCTGTGAAACGAGGGTGCCCCATGACATCTCATTTGGGCATACTCTTCCGGAGATCGTTGGTATATTCTTTCTCCTTACACGTCATTTTTACGTACCATTTTAAGGAAAAATTGGAAATACACGTCTTCCCAGGTAGACGTTTTAACACCAATCATTACCAAACATTGGGCAGTATATTAAGGCGAAAGCCTTTAATGTCTCATCGTTGTAAGCAGCAGTTGTCGACAGAAATGTCACGCTTTTCAGTTGGTCGAAACGGTCGTGACGTCACAGTGCGCGAATTTCAAACAGGGCCAATTGTACTTCGGCTAGTAACCAGGCACCCAATTGAAGGGATCGTACGGTGATCCTCCAAGTAAGTGGAACTGAGCTTAGTTAATTTCTTAATTGCTAAATTAGCCTAGTTCACTTTTCAAGTCAGGTCATATAAATAAATAAAACCGAGTGAGAAATTGGTCGAGCTCGGGAATCGAACCCCGGTCTTCGGAGTGTGAGACGAGCGTGCTATCCACTCCGCCATGCCAGCTCGATGGTTTGGGAAGAACAAAAGTGCGTCTAGTGAATACGGTGTCTTCGCTCACTCCCATCCTCCTCCTTTGACTTCCGGCGAGGTTTAGGTGTCCACCGAGATATGAGAGACAGATACATTTCCTTTCCTCAAAAACCAATTTGCCGACGAGCGAGGCATAGAACCGAATGGGCGATGGCGTTCTATGGACTCTCGGAAGCGTTGCAAGACGCTGTCGCATTCCACTCTTAGAGGCGAAGCTTAACATCCTTCATCCCTGCCTTTCCCTCTCTCTCGCTCTCTTAACATCTTAACCACACATCAGTAACCACACTTGAGGTCAAAAAATGCCCCCCTGAATTTTGACGGGTGTCCACCGAGATAAGAGACAGTTACTGCGTAATTTCCTTTCCTCAAATACAATTTTCATTTTCTTCTTTACGGGCCATCTTTGTCTTTCTTCTTCCACTCCCACTTCCTCCCTTCCTCTACGGTGCGGTTCAGGTGTCCACCGAGATGACAGAGAATTACTGCGCCCTTTCCTTTCCTCAAGAGAGAGAGAGAGAGAAAAAACTTTATTACAACAGGAATTCGGGGCACGCCCCAGGGTCCCCGCACGACCCCACTCCACTCAAGTGTTTATGTTCCTGAGGTCCATAACACTGGCTGCCCGGCCGGTGGCGATGGTCTGCACGGCCGGGTCCTCCGAGCGCAGCAGGGTCTCCCAGTCCTCCCAGGTCTACAGGTTCTCTAGGTCCCGCGGTGGAGGGACCGCTGGACAGAGGGAAAGGATGTGGATGGAAGAAGCGAAGGTTTCTGGGCATAGGGCGCATGCCGGAGTAGGGAAGGAGGGATGATAGTGGGCTAGGGTAAGGGGCGCGGGGAGAGTGTGTGTCTGTAGTCTGCGCCATAGTGTTGCGTGTCTGTTATCTAGGGAGGGGTGGGGCGAGGGGGAGCTGGCGTGAGGCTCTGTATACCTGGGTCAGCTTAAAGCTCGAATTGCCGAGCTTACCCAGAAAGCGGCAGAGTACGCGGCCCAACTCGCCGACTCCAACTGGGTAGATAGATGCAACACGGCCGCGCGACAAATGTCCAGCCGAAACACGTGGCGTCTCTTTCGAGCCCTAATCGAACCAACCCAAACACGAACTGAAACACAAAAACATTTGCAGCGAGCCATGCACGCTTTTCCTGGCAACACGACTCAACTGGCACAGAAACTTCGGGACCAGTATCTGTGTACAGCCCAAGACCCCCGTGGATCTGCGTACTCGTATGCAGGCAGAGAGAACAGGGAGCTGGATCAACCTTTCCAGCTTCATGATGTGCGGGCGGCTGTTGCCAAAATGAAACGGGGCACTGCTCCAGGACGGGATAAGGTAACCGTCAAGCTTTTGACGAACCTGCCCGACTTGGCATACCAGTCCCTCCTGGAATACGTCAATTCGTTTTGGCGCGGGGACACCCCCCTGCCAATCGAATGGAAAACGGCTTTGGTCACTTTTATTCCTAAAGCTGGCAAACCAATTGACACAGATAACCTCCGCCCCATCTCTCTCACCTCATGTGTGGGCAAACTAATGGAGACGATGGTGCGGGATCGGTTATCTACATATCTTCAACACAAACATGTCTTTGCGAGCACCATGTTCAGATTCCGCCCACACAGATCCGCACAGGACGTCCCCCTGCAACTCAATCGGGAAGTCCTTGACCCCCTCGAATGCCCCCATAATGACCGGGTCGTACTCGCCTTGGATCTTAAAGGGGCATTTGACAATGTAACACATGAGATCATACTCACTAACCTAAGTCACACCGACTGTGGCGTCAACACATTCCGATACATAAGCCAATTTTTAATGGATCGTCAATCCTATATTCGAATTCAAGATAGAGACCATGGTCCTTACCTACTCGGCACGCGGGGAACCCCTCAAGGCGCGGTACTTTCCCCGCTGCTCTTCAGTCAGGCCATGATGCACCTGCCGGCCCAGCTGAGTGGTGTCGCCGGCGTGCAGCACGCCCTGTACGCCGATGACATCACTCTGTGGGCCACGCAGGGCAGCACAGGGGATATTGAAACCAGCCTGCAAACAGCGGCGACGATAGTAGACCGCTACGCCCGCCGCTGCGGTCTTCAATGTTCCCCTCAAAAATCGGAATTTGTGCACCTCCGCCCCTCACAGAAGTGCACAACTAAAATATCTCTTTCTCTTGAGAGTGGTCCCATACGCGAAAGTGACGAGATACGGGTAATCGGACTCTACATCCACAAACACAGGCGGCCAGACACTACATTGGCCAAACTCCGTAAGGTGGGGGACCAGGTGGGCTGCATGGTCCGCCGGGTTTCCAAGAAATGCGGAGGGTTACGAAGTAAGGATGCCTTGCGGCTGGCAAACGCCTTCGTAACCAGTCGTATTCTCTATTCGACTCCTTATCTCCACCTACGGAAACAAGAGGAGAATGCCCTTGAGGTCATCCTTCGCAAAATTGTTAAACGTGCCCTTGACCTACCCATCACTACCTCGAACAGCCGGCTTATGGGCCTTGGGGTGGTGAATACTTTCCGGGAGCTCCGGGAGGCGCACCTTACAAACCAGTACACGCGTTTGTCGCTAACGGAGTCGGGTCGCTGCCTTCTTGCTCGACTCCATATACAACACACCCCTCCAATGGAAGACAGGTTTCGCATCCCGGAACTGTGGAGACGTGCCCTCCACGTGCGGCCTCTTCCAGCAAACATGTCACATGAAGACCATAATGGTCGGCGCCTGGCACGAGCGGAAGCGCTAGCCCGACATTATGGCAACAAAACAGGTGTATACTACGTGGACGCCTCCGGCCCTCACCACGGGGGATGGTACACGGCCGCGGTAGTTCACAACAGCAACACAGTTAACGGCCTCACTTTCAGAGCCCGCAGTGCAACACAAGCAGAAGAGGTCGCGATTGCTCTCGCGGCCTCACATTACAATTCAAAATACATAATCACCGACTCGCGAGGGGCCTGTCGGAACGTCGAACAAGTCAGCACTCCCTTCCTAGCCTATCGAATATACCAAAATTGCATACGGGATATGGACCCCGCACACCGTTACCTCATATGGGCCCCTGCTCATAAGGGGTTGGCAGGAAACGAGGCAGCAGACGCAGCCGCCCGCGCGCTGTCTCACCGGGCTTTTTTTCTCCTCCCCACCTGATCAGGAACCCGATTTTAATCCGGTTTATACGTTCAAAAATATCGCAACCTACTTTCAAGATAGCCATCGCCTTTACCCTAGCCCATGTAAAGGCCTCAAGAAGGCGGATGAGCGGCTTCTTCTCCGCCTCTTCACCAATACATTGCTGTGCCCGGCAGCCTTAAAACATTTTGACCCCTCCTTTAGCGGCAACTGCCCGCACTGTAGTGCGGTGTCTTCGGACACCTATCACATGGTGTGGGCCTGCCCCTCCAACCCGGCCATTCCCCCTATCCCCAACCCAACCCGGGAGGACTGGGAGGCGACCCTGCTCGGCTGCCACGACTTACAGGCCCAACAAGCCTTAGTCGGGCGCGCCCGGGCGGCGGCTACCGCCACTGGGGTCCCAAACTAGGGACCTCCACCTAGTGTTTGTAAGGATCGGTCCCTTACGAGCCGATCCAAACACCTCCTGTCCGTTCTGAATAAATGTTTTCACCACCACCACCAGCTCACTGAATGAGTGCATGCGTTCCTTCGTGAATCCCGCATCCGAGGGCACCTGAGCCCGGTTGAAAGAACCTCGGGCTAAAAGGTTGGCGGCCTTGTTTCCGGGATTCCCGGAGTGCGCAGCCACCAATATCAGCTCCACTTGGCGGGGCGGGGTTGCATCGGGCGAGTCCAGTATGCCAAAAGCAGGGACATGGATTCGGCCTCGAGCAAAATTTAGAATCGCAGTTTTTGAATCACTGAAAATGTATCGGGCTTCCGTGCGGGTGATTGCGAGTGCAATGGCTGCTTCCTCTGCAGCCTCTGGGGAGGTGTTGGGAGGGAGAGGTAGTGTGATGAAGGCAGACACCACAGCTGCTGTCGCTTCATCACCCGTGGAAGCAGCGTCCACCCATACGGCGTCCGGCTCGGAGCCGCACGCTTGATGGAGTGCCTTCGCACGGGCTCTGCGGCGCTGCTCATGGTGGGACGGGTGCATGTTCCTCGGGGGCGGCCTGATGAGGAGCTCCTGGTGAAGAGACCGTGGGATGGCGAGGAGGGTTGGGTCGTTGGCAGGTATTCTGATTTCGAGGGAGTCCAGGATATACTGATCCTGTGTAGGTTTTTGTGAGCCTGATGTATTGGGCCTGTCGGTGGGCCTCCACCAATTCCCCGATCGTGTGGTGGAGGCCCAAGCCTAGTAATTTGTCAGTGGGTGTGTTGAGAGGAAGATGGAGTGCTACTTTGAATGCCTTGCGAATCAAAGCATCCAAAGCGTTTATGTCATGTTTGGATAGTTGTAAGTATGGTGTAGTGCACAGCACACGGCTGAGGACAAAGGCATGAATGAGGCGACATAGGTCACGCTCCTTCATGCCTCTATGATGTCCCGAAGCCCTGCGGATGAGGTGCGATATCGCGCCTACAACCTGCTTGAGTTTCTTCAGAGTGGTGGTGTTTTTGCCATCGTTCTGGATGTGCAGGCCCAATACAAGGAGGGTGCCAACCTCAGGCACCGGGTCACCATTCAGTTCAATGGCAAGGGGGGAGCGGGGACAGCGGTGGTTGTTAGGACGGATGAGGAGCAGTTCGGACCTCTCTGGGAGCAAGACAGTCCGATGGTCCGTGCGTAATTTTGGGTGAGGGTGGCTGCTTCCATTAAGGTGTTCTCTATGTCGCCGTCACTGCCGAGGGTGGTCCACAGGGTGATATCGTCGGCATAAAGAGTGTGCTTCAGATGGGGAATAGTTGCCAATTTTCGGGCGAGGGGGATGAGGGTAATGTTAAAGAGAAAGGGGGAAAGGACGGACCCTTGAGGGCTGCCGATACTCTGAAGCGTGTAGGAGGGGGAAGACAAAGGTCCGAAGTGTATCTCAGCCGTGCGGTCAGTGAGAAATGCTTGTATGTAGGCATACGTGCGCACACCCACATTGAATAGGGATAGGGCAGTCATGATCCCCTGATGTTCAATGCGATCAAAATCATTGGAAAGATCCAAAGCTAAGACTGCCTTGGTGTGACCTGGAAGAAGCGGGTCAAAAAAGTCGTGTGTGAGTTTCAGCATGGCGTCCTGTGCGGATAGATGGGGGCGGAATCCCACCATGCTATGCGGGTAAAGATTGTTGTCCGCCGTGTGACTTGTGAGTCTCGCTAACACAACATGCTTTCCTCAAAAAGCGTTCAAAGGGCAAGGCATCGCGCCGAACGGGTGGTGGCGTTCCGTGGACTCCCTGGCAGCGCTACAACACGCTGTCGCGTTCCACTCCTAAAGGCGAAGCTTAAGAGTCATTAATTAGCAGTTAATTAGTATTCAGGCACAAATCAGTAATTAACCATTAATTAGTGATTTGTCTTCACTAAGTAATTAGCACTCAATTACATGTGACGCCACCAGTGCCACAGCAGCAGTCAAAGTGGTGCGGAAAATGCTTTCGCCTCTACACACTTTAGACAGTCAAAGTGCCCCCTGAATTTTTTTCCACATCAAAGTATCCTATATTCCCATAGTTCTGCATTCGCTGCGGAACTGAACAACTGAATATGACAATTTAGTAAGGGCATGCAAGATATATGCATAGGACATGCAAACCACCTCCTGCTCACAAAGGCATCGGTTATTAGGATTTCGGGAATGCTCGCCGCGAAGTAGGAACCAAGTTAGTGTCGCAGCGCTGGGTTGCAAGTAAATTATTGGTTTTCATCAATATTTTTTATGTTTTGCATCTTATCTTATTCTCCACAAAATAATGCTTCATATGGTACATTCAGAGTAACTTTTCGCCCTCAAGTGTTAAAGATGCATAACCTTAATGTGCAGCTCGGGAAAGGAATGAGAACCAAGACAAATGTTTTAACGTTTTTATTAGCTGAAATTTATTAGCCTGGCTTTTTTCCGAAATTGAAACTTGTGGCAGCATAGTTACGATGTTCATCTATCATGCCGTTATATTTGAATATATAGAAATGGCGTGAAGATTTCCTGCTTTCGCATCTCTTTTGAAACTTCCTGACAACTACGTTTCCTTTTTTTGGGAACTCGCTGGAATGCGGTGTTCAGTAAAGACAAGCGGTAAGCGATAAAAAAATCGGGATCTGAATATTAAAAACAGAAAACTGTTATCAGCGACACAAGTTTGTTTTCCTTAACAAATACGGCCATCAGGACCAGAAGTATTTTGGTTTTGCTTGTGCTTTTATTGCGTTCATAGTGCAGATGTCAGATAGCTCCTGAACATGCCAGCAACTGCAAGAACATCAGTGTAATGAACTCCATTTTGATATTTAGTGGTTCACAGATGATGACCATTTTCGTGAAGCTCTTTACTAGTTTTCAAAGCTCGTATAGCTAAATACATAAATCGGCTTCTTTGAGCAGATTTAGTTTCTCGGCCGCCTCTTCTCTAAGCGGGAGAAATGTTTATTACACTGATTTCGAATTTTAGCGGTGGTACTCCAGCAAGGAAGACTTACTAGGACTTCACATACTACATAATGTTATCCTGCAACAAATTTCGGAAATAAAGTTTTTATATTTTGTTTTCATTGACGATGCTAGTTGGGGCACATAGTAGCATAGTGCGTTCCGCAATGAGACACGTGATACCTTATGCAGTGTTTTACGTGATACATTCGGCAGTGTGTATCATGCTCCGACAGAATCTGATTTCTGTGGATAAGGGCAGGGAGGGGATCCGTGCGCGTTTCACCGAGTCATAAATTATCTGTACCATTCATGTTTTCTTCTTGCCTATGCAGAACAAATCCTTGGTGCACGCTTCTGGCAAATGGACAGCAGTGTGAAGGAAAGGTAAATCCCCACTTTCCCTTTCAAACTCTACAAAAACATTATTCCCTCCTAGAGGATGTACAATTTATGAATGTAACATGCTCTGCGTCACATTTGGCTACACATGTAAGAAAACGTGGCATGGTCGCTTTTATAAAAATTCTTTCCCCGAAAAGAAAATTGGAAAGCTCCTAAGGTAAAGCGCTAATAAAAATAAAGCGTAGATCACTTCAAAGGACCTTAGCAGCAGTTTTACTCTTGTTAGAAGTGGCTTGCGCCTCTATGACAGTGGTCTACTTTGTGTGAAGAAATCCCGCGTTTTAGGCCTGCTGTCACAAGCAGTAAACATGCCAGCACGCTGACCATGTGAACGAAAGGAGAAGGAAGATGCTTGAGTTCCCTCAGTTTGCATGATGCACCAAGCTACACTACCTCTGAACCTATATATAATGTAAATCTGGTAGGAAGAAGCACACCACGTTCTGAGGAGTGGAAATAACTATTCTTAACAAAAATATGCGATTTAAAACTTGAACAGCCACAGCACCAAAAATGTCCTGAGCGTTTACTACCTCAAAAAACTTTATCGAACTGCGACGCTTTCTTGAGAGAATCACTCTCAAAAGTAATAGCTGCGTAACCTCCTTTCTGTCGAAGTTCCTCATTGCTGGCGGAAGGGTTTCGAAGCGCATACAGACTCTCTCCTAATGCTTCTCCTCCACTTTTCAACCCGTTGGCGTCGTCAGGCTAGCTGCTGTTAAATAGGCAAGCGGCTTGCCGCTTCTATAGAGACTAGACATTTTTAATTTTGGGGTTGCACACAATGGCTAAATACATTCTGCCTGCTTAACCGTGGCTAAAAGTTCAAAACACCAATCTGTGATCACGCGCGTCATGGAGCGCACGCTAAAAAGGCGAACGAACGTGCTTTATCCATCCCTAGGAGAAGCAAGTTTGCCTCGAGATGCAAGGAGCATGGGCTCGATCTATCTCACCCCGGTCTTGTTTTCATAGCAATAGTTTTATTTAAATTTTTCCATGCTACAATCACGCTTGAGTTTTCTTCCAACCTTATATGTGATGGTTCATTTACTATTCAAATCTGCCGCTCAACATGCGGAGTAATTACTATTCCTCCAATCTTATTTTCTGAGGTTTTCCGCTGAACGAGAACGTTAACAATACATTGCTTGCATAAAGAAGAGTTTTCTCAATAGCCTAGGGCTTCTAGCACCACATAAGGAGCGTTTACGTTAAATAAAAATAAAAAAATGTTTTGAGGAAAATTAAAGGCGCAGAACCTATCTCACTTCTCGGAGGCATGTCAACCGCACCGTGAGCGAAGTGAGGAAGGTGGTACTGCAAGAACAAAGAGTTAGCGTAGTCGTAGAAATAGGGAAAAACCTTTTATTGATCTCTTCAGTTTAGTGGGATGCTTTTTCCAAGTATAGGAGCCAAGTGCTGTTGCAGCTCGCCAGGCATTCTTCACCCGCTAAGACCAGGTTGAGGGGTCAGAACTTGACAGTACCGCCTGCCACTGCTCGAGGCTTGTCCTCTTTTTCTCAGTTTCTAAATTTGCCTTGCTACATGCCGAGGCTCCTGAACGAAGAGGTTCGATAGCTCTCCGCACTGCGCTGATATCGCACCTTTCTGGCCAGAGTGCATGGTATCTTCCGCAGACAAGAGAATGGGAAAAGGTTTTGTTCACCGCTGGCTTCCTGCATGGTATTGCTGCCAGGCTCGTCCACCTGAATCCGCGCCCTCCACCCAACGGCTCTTCCCGGACCATGACATGAACTTACCGGACCCTCCCTCCATCGCGTGACCTCCATCTGTACCCCGTCGGCGCGTGTATTTCGCCGTTCCTTTAAAGGGGTTGTGAAAAGAAAATGAAGCTGCCCGGTTTTAATTTTTACTGCTTCCATAAACATTAGACATGCTGATTCCGAAATATTACGTCTCAATATTGAGTCTGCATTTAATAAAGCCCGTTCGAAATCGCTGCCTTTTTGCGTTTTTGAAACGACCATGCGCCGCCGTCGGCCGGCACACGCACTACTCGACTACGTCATTTTAAGACCTTCAGAAACGTATAGAGATATCTTCAACTTTCGTTTGCCCTAAAATAATAGCTTTATGAGAAATTGAGAAAGTGAAACAAGGTTTTCCAATTATTTGCACGCGTAATTGCAATTTGTTAAACTACAGCGCGTGGTCATACATCAATCACTGACCTGAGACCAGTTTCGGTTTCGGTTCTGCTTCTCCATCCTCCTTGGCTTCAGTATCAGCGGCTCGACATAGCCTTGCTTACGTGAACCTATCTAGGTAGTGCTCCTTGACAGCGGTGGTTTGAGTCAGAGAATCGAGCTGAGCAAGGTCAGCCCATCTCGACGACTCTCTGTTTACATGAACACGATACGAACGAGTCAGCTATCGCGGCGCACATCGGTTCCGCACTTCTGTTCTTTGCTGCAGAAAAAAAAAATTCCAGAAGCATAATTTGCAGATGGGGCTGCGAGTCAACCCACCCCTTGCGATAGAGATGAAGACTCGAGTCCACGACCGGGTTCGGAGGTTCACGGTCGGGGCTCCCGCAGGCAGAGGTGTCGCGGGCTCTCGGCATGACTGCTACTTGCCGGGCGCGCGACATGCCGTTGCGAGCGGCGTAACAACGACTGACAGCAGCTCGCCGCCTGCGCCCAGCCGATGTCAATGACAGGCCGTACGCGGCGCGTCGCACTGACAAGGGGCAGAATGCGAGCGCGCATAGCGCCAGCGTCATAATGACGTGGGGGCGCGTTTCTCGGGGCCGGCCTGTCAGCCTGGATGCCGGCCGCCGGCGTCAGAAAAACACGCTAGTATTATTTGTTCACGCTTATAACAAGCACTGGAATAGATGAATGCCAAGAATGAATCATTTTTGAGGATCGTTGGCTGATGCCAAGTTGCTGGCAGTATTTAATTCGGCGACACAAGCAAATTTCATCCCATGACCGCTTTATTTACTGCTTGGTCGCCGCTCGCATAGCTCGCATTTGCTAGCTCCGCTGGCGTCGAGGAAATCGAGCATATCTTTATTTTATTATGTGAGAGGTTCACAGTTAAAGGGGTGACGACAGTAGTACCTTTTACAGCGCTGACCAGCTCCGAAGCTCCCTCAGCTGCGGTATCGATAGTATCGATGCAAAACCAGGTAGGCTTAGCGACGACCAGGGCTGCCGGCAAGCCTCGCAGTTCATCGCCCGGCGCGTCAGCAGGCGGCGTCATTGCCGAAAGCCCGGCATGCTGCCACTGCTCGAATATAACAGGCAGCCTTTCTGATAGCTTGGCTGTTTTGTCTTTTCTGGTGCGAATGTGAAATATGTACAGCGATCGAGATTGCAGGCCGGCCGGCAAACCTGGATCCCGTCCGCTGGCGTCATAAAAATGAGCTAAAGATTTTTCTTCACGTAAATAATAAACTGTGGGAGCAAGAAGTGTGAAAAATAGATCATTTTTGAGGATCGTTGAAAAATGCGAGTTGCTGGTAGAAGCAGCAACTGTAATACGAGCAAATTTCTTGCCACAACCGCCGCTCAGTGCCGCTGCCCGGCCGTTGCGGTCCGGCTTGCGCGCCTGGCGTCCGCTATATAGCTCCGCTGCCGAGCGCACCGCAACAATGGCCATATTTTTTGTTGTGAGACGATGCTGTTGACAGTAAAGCGATGCCAAAAGCAGGCATTTTATTATAACCCAGGCTACTTCCGAACCGCTGTCCACCGCGGCTTCAATGCGAAACAGGCCTAGCGACGACCAGGGCAGCCAGAGAGCAGTGCAGTTCGTCGCCCGGCGCGCCCGCGTCCAGCGCCGTTGCCGAAAGCGCACTACGTGGGCAGGCATGCTTGGTCGCCGCCCGAGTACAGCCGGCAGTCTTTCTGATAACATCGCTATTTTGTCTTTTCTGGTGCGAACTTGCGCAGGCGCTGGTGTGCGGTGGCAAATTGGATGTGGGCCGGGCATGAGTCTAGCGGCGCAAAGATGCTTGCAGCTCCGTGTCCCTGCTTGCAGTAGGCGGCAGTTCGCAAGCGGCGACTGGTGCAGCGCGCCGGCCAAGTTTTCGCACATGTGTCAGCTTGACTACAGAGGCTAGAAGGTTGCTTGACAGCTAGCAGACTCCATTCTGAGCAGACGACGGTGCCACATTCGAGTCAATATGCGTGCTGTAACCTCGGCCAACTATGGCTAAAAAGGCCTCGCTACGCCGCCATGTTGTGTTGACGACAGAAGCCTCTGATTGGCTTCTTAAAATGACGTTTTCTGTGAGTTGAGGGGGACGCGCGCTGGAAAACCGAAATTTAGTTTTTTTCGCTATTCAGTCAACCCAGACGATGAAACGAACCAAGGTATACTATAGAATGAAGGGTCAGAATTCCAAATACACACGTCGTTCAAAATTTTCGGAAAACATTTCACGACCCCTTTAAGGGGGGGACCCTGTAGCGCCCGGCGACGCTATAAAGCGCCGGCGCTGAGATCGGCGTTACAGCGCGCGCCAGAGGAAAATAAAGACGGACAGCGCGTGCTCGTGGCGCACGCCCGGCACGGGCAGTTCGGAACTTGAAGCCTGCCACGCTGGTCGTCTCTCTCTGGTGCTCCGCTGCGACCCCGCTAATACTTCAACAGTATCTTGTTAATTCAGGGTAGGCGGCGACCTTTAGGTCCCTCCAGGCTGCTTTCTCTGCCCTTTTGAATGTTTTTTTGAGTGGTGCTAGGTTTATCCTTACTAGTTGAATGTACATATTAATTTCTCCGTATACGTTTGGCGTAGATAACTGCAGAGGCCTATCCAGGACCTCTAGCTATGTGTAGTCTCGAGTGGAAGTGATGCGGAATATTTTAGACTACCTGGGTATTTTAAGCGCGCAAGTACATCGCACAGCGCATAGGCGCCTTTCGCGTTTGCGCTTCAATAGAAACGCGGTCGTAATGGCCGTGTTGGAAGCCGAGAGCAGCGGCTCAGCAGCCAAGTGCGCTAACCGCTGAGACAGCACAGCGGGTTATTTCCTGCAGTCTATGCCTCGCTGAGAAATATCGCGATGACGAGATCAACAGACAGTATTTATTGAACGGCGAGTGTGGTTACGGTCATTGACCCCTTATTTTTTTAGAAAAATGTAGAAAATTTCAAACTGAGAAGCTACAGTGCTGCAAAACTTTTCAAATGTGCGCAAGTACAGAACAAGAAAAAAGCACGCAAAGTGAACATCCTGCAAGCTCTCGATTCATTTGCTGGTTTTTGACTTTTTACAAGCGAAAACATTGTTTGGTTCAGAAACACTATTCTGTCTGTTTCCTTAATTTTAAGAAAATAGTATCACGGTGAAATTAATATGTCTGGCAGCCATCGATTCGTTGCTTAAACGCGATTTTGCTTTTGTGTTAATAATAGAGAATGGTCACTTTCACAAATTATCATCAGATGTAAATCGCTACCGATCATGCTACAGCTTTTTACTAGCCAAAGGTTCACTGCAGTTCTACTTTTGCACACATATAACATTTATTACTATAAATAGGCTGCATTCAGTATTCTGACTCTTTTTCTTCCTCATCTTCAAGGAGTGCACTAGTGAAGAAGACTGCGGTCCCAGTTGTACTTGCTACCCTGTTGAGGAAAATGGACGGAAAGTGTGCGGCATTGCTGAATTTTCTGATCCTGAGCCATACCACTCACCATCTATGAGCAATCCGTACGGGCCGGGATATCAATCCGCAGGAGTTCATGGATATGATCGAACATCCGCAGCACTGACAGGCCTCACAGCTGTGGAATCTGTAACAAGTAGTCTAAGTGGTCTGGTACAATCAAGGCCGTATCAAATACATCAAATGCATCATGCGCAGCAAATACAGCCAACTGTGCAGCAGCCCCCCTCTTCACCTCCCTCAACAACACCAGCGAATGATAAACCTACACTCTCTGAAGCCCCATCCAAGCCTTCCGGACTGCCCACTTCATCTGCACAACGTCAAGCCACATCTAAGCTGCCTGTAACCACTACCGGTTCTTCTGGGCGGCCCCAGGCCACGCCTCCACGTCCAAGTACGGGGCGTCTGCCGGTTCCCAGCAGCCGCCCGCTAAAGAGACCTCCTTTACGGCTAGCTTTCAAGCCAGGTCGGAGGCAACTAAAAGGCCGATGAATTCCTTACAAGGAACATAAGCTTGGTTTGTGCTCGTCACTTCAAATTTCTTGTATACTGAGCGCTATGTATACAATAACTCCTTAAGAGTGGCAGTTAATGTGAAATAAAGCACTCAGAGCACCATGATATCGCTTTCATTAATGTCCAATTTCATCATTTCGTCTTCTTCTGAAATCTATTCGATACAACACCTCGATTTACTCAATGCAGCGATTATCCATAGTCGTACTATACATTAGCAGCTCCTAGAACACTTAACCGCATACAACAGATTCAGAAACTTGAGCTTAGCTGCCAACTCTTCGACGCGAAAAATCTGTGCGTTTCGGACATCTAGGCGAAATCATATATCCAAAGTTCATAGATGTGTCAAGGAACTAAAGGAAAACAAAAACTACTCATTCAAGGCTCATATGTAATCCTTGAGCGACAGCAACCTCATATATTAGCTTCAGTAGAGCTCCTAGGGAACATAGAAGTGGAAATAACTACGTTCACATGCGGACGTTCCTTTGCGCCTGTGCAGGATATCGATTATATGCCTTCTAATATTGCCAATTGTCTATTTTAAAAAAATATTTAAAAAAAAATATTTTGGCACCAATGACACGTTTCATTGATTATTTGGAGTGTGCTTCACCTTGAAAGAAAATTAAAAGCGATTGTTTAAAAAACAATAAAGCTCGAAAGTTTTGACAGAGAAATTACATGGAAACTGCAACCGAAGAAAAACCTTTCACGGCAGCTGTGAGAGTATAACCAGAATGTTGGAGCTTTTGGTGTAATGTGAGAGGAAATAGCTTATAAAAGCCTATATAAAATAGCTTATAATAGCTTATAAAAGCGCATAAAATGCCCGAAATCAGACATATGTCAACCTTATGTCAGATGCATGCCTCTATGAAGCAACTAATGGAACTAACAGCCACAAGGAAAAATGTATCAGATTGAAGACAAGTAGTAGTAGAAGACGTTTATTCGGCCGAAAGTTACAGGCCGAGCATATCGACCGCCTGGGCGACCAGAAGTCGCTGTTCTTCCTCCCCTTCAGCGCCAAGCCAGTCGAGCCAGGTGGTGATGGATAAAGAAGGTGGGGGGTAGGAACCCGACTGCTGAGCAGCCGGGCAATAGAAGAGGCAATGGGCAAGGTCCGCATAGTTACAGGGGCAGTTGGGACAGGAAGGGTCCGATCGATAGCGATAGAGAAAGAGGCGAGACGGGGTGATGATTGCATTCATTTGAACGTGCCGAAGAAGGCGAGCCTCCGGCACTGTAAGTGATGGATGAGGGGGAGGGTAAAGGCGTTTGTCGAGGCGGAGCTCGAGGTAGACCTCTTTTATGGTGCGGCGAAGGGTGAGTCTCCCACCGTCCTCCGAGGGCTTGGGCCAGGGGATCAACGGTGCCCGGAAAAGTGTGTCACGGGCGAGCTGATGAGCCAGCTCATTGCCGTCAATCCCTGAATGCCCAGGGACCCAGCGGAGGAAAACGATGGAAGGCTGCAAAGCGGAGACCGCTCGTTCGACCTCCTGTTGAAGAGAAGGGGTTAGGGTGCGTTTCTTTATGTGGTGTATAGCGGCTTGTGAGTCTGAATAGACTGTGTACTCTTGAAGAGAGGGAAGGAGGGCAAATGACTGGAGGGCATGCGCAATGGCGAGGACCTCGAGGGACAATGCATCCGGAGGGCGTAGAAACGGCCCGCTGGTGTGAGTTTCAGGAGCGGGGAGGTGGGGGTGGTACAGGGCGTAGCCACAGGAACCTCGAGGAGCCACGAAGGAGGCATCCGTGTAAGCTACACCCTGGGTATCAAAGAGAGGGGAATGGTGCTGTGCGGCCGCATGACGACGGCCGGCGTGCAGAACGGGGGACATGTTGGACGGAAGGGGGAGGATCCGAAGATTGGGAGCCGGGGTGGGAATAGGAGAGGTAAACGGGGCGCAGGGAATGGGCGAGATACCCGCTTGAGTCAGTAACCACTGACCCTGACGGGTAAGGGAAAGCCGGGCAATCTGCGAGTCATGATGGAGAGAGAGCAGAGAACGGAGAGGATGAAAGAGGCCTGTTGCAAAGATCTTTGCAGTAGAGGTAGTGATAGGGAGGTTGAGAGCTGCCTTGTAGAGGCCCACAAGGGCAGTCTCAAGAGCGTTAAGTTGCGTCTGATTGAAGGAACCGTAGGGTGCAAAGTACAAGACCTTGTTGAGGGCCAGCGCGTGGGCAACTCGGCACGCATGAGCCTCGTGGAGACCTGAGCGCCGAGTGACCACGCGCCGCAGGAGGTGAGTTACGGAGTGGCAGGTGGTGACAGCACGGTGGAGGGCTTGCACGTTCTTGGCTGCATGCAAAGGAAAGCCAAGAACTTTGCACTGCGTGACGACAGGAATGGGAGAGCCAGAAAGGTGGAGAGAGACGAAGTGGTTGTGTGAGCGCTGGTATGAGGAATGGTTGAGGAGAAGGAGCTCAGATTTTTCAGGAGCAGGAGAGAGGCCAGCAGTGGTGAGAAAGGAGTCGATGAGATCTAGGCCACGTTGCAGGGTGTCCTGTACGTGACCGGGAGAGCCAGACGAACACCAGAGAGTGATGTCATCGGCGTAAAATATATGCTGCAGGTCGGGAATTTCAGCTAGCTGGGAGGCGAGAGGGGCCATAGCAAGATTGAAAAGGGTAGGAGAGAGAACAGCACCTTGAGGAGTGCCTCGGGTGAGGTTGTGGGGGTCGGACAGATAGGTGTCGACTCGAAAGCGAGCGACACGTTTAGAGAGGAATGAGCGGATATAACAGTACATGCGGGAGCCACAGTCTAGGGAGGCGAGTTGGGAAAGGATGTGGTCGTGGCAAACACCGTCGAAGGCCTTGCGAACATCGACGGTCACAAGTGCGTGAATTTGAGTGGGGGTAGGTGACAGAAACGTGTGCTGGAGAACCAGAAACATGTGCTGTGCACAGACGTGGCGTCGGAAGCCGATGAGAGAATGAGGGAAGAACTCCCTCGTCTCGAGAAAATTAGAGAGGCGAGTCAGGGCCATTCGCTCAAGGGTCTTACCAACACATGATGTCAGGGAGATTGGGCGGAGGTTAGAGAGAGAGGGAGGCTTGCCCGGCTTTGGAATCATAGAAATGAGGGAGGAGGTCCAGGAGCTGGGCAGGCAGCCGCTGTCCCATGCATCATTGTAGGTTTTAAGGAGGAATTCTTTGGCGCAGTCAGGAAGGTTGCGTAGTGTGGTGTATGTAATGGCATCCTCACCGGGAGCCGAGCGTGTAGCATTAGCAGCCAGAGCCGATTCGAGCTCCCGGAGAGTGAAGGATTGGTCCAGATCGGGGTTAGGTCCACCGCAGTACACCGGGTAGGAGGGTGCCAGAGGAGGCGGGAGATAGAGAGAGGCGAGCTGATCAAAAACATCGGAGGGAGTTCCTTGAGTGAGGGCTTTAGCTAGAGTGGGAGCAAGGGCAGGCTTAGTGCCAAGGAGGGATTTGAAGAGAGACCATGTGGATCGCGAGTGCAATGCAGAGTCAAGACGGTCACAAAGAGCACTCCAACGAGAATGCTCGAGTGAGGCGCAGTGGGCGACGATCTCGGCCCGCAGAGCAGTGATCCGGGAAGAAAGTTGGGCATTGTGGGGTTGGCAGCGGAAGGAGCGTTGAAGACGTTTACGGCGACGCCATAAACGGAGTAGGTGAGGATCTGGGTCTGGGACTGGGTGACAAGAGCGAACACGACGGCTACTGGACGTGAGCGCTGCAGTGATGCGCGACGTCCAGTCGTCGTAGGATTGAAAGGAGTTAGAGGCGAGATTAGCGCGGAAGGCGTGCCAGTCAGTATGAGTGACCGGATGACATCGAGGGATGTGGGAAAGAGAGGTGGAAATGTGGACAAGATAGTGGTCACTGAGAAGAGTTTCGGCTGTCACTTGCCAGTGAAATGAAAGTGAACCGCGAGAGAAAGTGAGATCGGGTGTCGTGGGACGCTGTGAGGCAGTGCCCGCTCGAGTAGGGGAGCCAGGAGTATTGAGAAGGGTGAGGTGGCGTTCCTGGGCCAGACAGTGGAGGAGGCGGCCGGGTTTGAGGGTTTGAGGGTAGCCCCAGAGTGTGTGAGGGGCATTAAAGTCACCACCAAAGAGGAGATGGGAGTTAGAAGGAAGAGAGTGAAGGAACTTGCCCAGGGCGGAAAATAAAGAGGATGTAACAGGGGGGTTGTAGAAAGACAAAAGGGCGAGTGAGACGCGGGAAGAAGGGTGGTAATAGACCACACCAACTAAATATTTAAGAAGGACGGAGGGGATATCAAGTGGCTCCACGAGCACGTCGCTACGTACATAAATAGACGCAAGTGGTGTGGCCGTAGCGGCATGGTAGGTGCGGTAGCCTGGGACAGTGCGGGCCGTCCGGGTCTCCTGGAGAAGGAGAAAATGGGGCAGGAAGGGGCGGGCGAGTAGATACTGGTGGAGGGGGGTCTTATTATGGCACAGATTTCGGCAGTTCCACTGCACTATCTCGAGGTCCTCGCCAAAAGCCATTATGATAGTGTAGAGGTAGAACTTCGTGAGGGTACGCGTTCCTTCTTTTTGGCCGGGGGCAGTGACTCATGCAGGGATTGGAGCGTAGAAGTGAAGGATTCTAATTGTTTGGATTGTGCTTGGAGGGTGGTAAGAATCTGCAGAACCGATGTCTCGAGCTGAACCAAGCGAGTGTGGTGTGCCTGTGTGGTGGTTTCGAGAAGATCAGCCAAAGGGGCGACCTGGGCGGTGGAGGAGGGAGTGGTGAGTGTGGCAAGGTGCTCATTTAGCTTGGTAAGCTGGGAGGTAAGAGAGGAGGTGGTTGTCTGGAGGGTTTGGGTCAAGGCGTGGATCTGTTGTTGTAGGTCGTGGGAAATGCGCTGTTGCTCTCGCTGCTGGCGTTCCAGCATAGCGAGCCGGAGGTCGAAGGAGCGGCTCTCGTCAGTCAGGGATGGAGAGGGTGGTGCAGTGGAAGAGACGCTGGAAAGGGACGCTGGAACCGAGGAGCCTTTAACTTTGGCGGCGTAGGAGCCTGGTGGTGACGTGACCGGCGCTGACGGAGGTTCATGATTAGAGGAGGAGGAGGGGGTGGGTTGCGTGGCCCGGCGCAAAGCTAGGCGTCGTAGGTACGCAGCTTTGGCACACTCGCGTTGTTTACCGAGGAGAAAGGGGCAAGTGGGGTCGAGGGAGGGGTGGGTGTTTACCTGGCAATGAACGCACCAGGGCTGGGCACATACATGAGCGGAAGGGTCGGCGGGTAGAGGAGCAGCACAGCGACGGCACTTTGCCGGAACGCTGTGCTGTGGACACTGGTGGGCGCGGTGTCCAAGAGCGAGACGACGGGTGCAGGTGGGAGGCTTAGGCTTATGGGGACGGCACCGGAAGGCAACGCGTTTGAAATACACAAAGTGGGGGATCACGGTTCCAGCGAAAGTTATGAGCACCGACTGAGTGGTGCCCATCATACGCGCAGCAAGAATATCGGTTTTGAATGATTCGATATCATGCATGAGGTCATCAGGGGTGAAGTGGCCACCGACGTTATGGATGACGCCGAGGCATGAGATGGGAGGATTAGGGGCATATGTTTTAATGGTGATAGGCTTACCGTGAAGCTGAAGATGCGTGATAGAAAGCAGGAGGTGGGCGGTGAGAGGGGAATGAGTTTTTAAAAAGACGAGGCTTTGGGCTGGCTTGGCCTGAAGGGTAATCTCCGCACTGCTCTCGGAGGACAGTTGTGCAGCGGAGACGACTGCGGCGAGGACGTCGTAGAGCGGTATCTTGGGGTTGAGGGTGCCAGGGGGAAGCTGGATGCCAACTGTGATGAGCTCGGTGCGGGGCCGGGTGGCGGAGGCAGGCTTACGGCAGGCACCGATGGTGGTCCAGCCGACCTCAGGGGCCGGAATGAGATGGCCGTCGACCGGGGACGCCGTAAGGTCCATGTCTGCTGTGTCGTGAGCCTGAGCCGCAATCTGCGACGCAGGTACCAAGGTGCTGGACTGGCTGTCAGCGGGAAGTGTGGTCCGAGTAGGTGCAGCGGCACTGGCGGCGGCGACGAACGCAGTCGACTGCGATGCGTCTGTGGGCTTGAAGCTCTTGGCTTCCTTTAATGCGTGGAGTTGGCCAGCAGTGGACGCCGCGGCGGTGACGAACGCTGCCGGCTGCGTTGCGGCTGTCGATTCGGAGCCCCCAGCGTCGGTGAACGCGACGGGAATGGGCGCGGTGGTGTGGCCAGTGTTGAACGCAGCCGGTTGAGACATGGCTGTAAGCGTGGTTGGAGTAGGCCCCGCGGCGGCCGCGTCGGAAGAAGTTGACACCGGCGAGGTATGGGTGGGTCTCGGCTTCAGGGGCTTGTTGAGACGCTGCATGCCAGAGGTGCAGGCGCGGCGCGTTAGGGTTAGTGAGGCGCCGCGCCGCAGCAGATTTTTGGAGGCGCTTGGAGCGCCAGCTCGACAGCGGGCCGTGATGCGAATGGTGTCCTCGTGGTGCGGATGTCTTCCTGACGCGATGGAGTGTAAATCCAGGGGCGGGCAAGGCCCTGGACCAGGCCAGGGGCAGGTGAAAAACGGAGCACGATAGTCAGCCAGCTAACCAGGGCGGCGCCACCTTAATGACATTAAAGTAATGACATTAAAGCTGCTTTCAGTCCTCAAGTGGAATTCTTCAAACTTGTCATACCGGCAGACGTTTGATGAAGTAGGAAGGGTTACTGTCTGCAGGTAGTACTTTCATGGTTCAACTTGGCATTCCAAAAAGGGATGTTCTGAAAAAACAAACCAAAACACTAATACAATACCCTTACTTAAAGGTTAAGCAAATTTTTTAAATGCGAGCTACAGTAAGTAAAAATGCTAATGAAAGGCAATATCCAGAGAATTACATAATTTTAATCTACAGTTTCTCTAGCCTTGCTCCCACATACCAATGCAACTCTGTGACATGATAAGAGGTACACTAACATTCACTATGCCCATAGCCCCCAAAACAAAATCAAGGTAGTAATCTACAATGCCATAGCGCCAACCGCAGCTTGCAGAGGTATGTTAGCTTTCGGTTGCAAGAGACTGATAGAAAGAGGAAAAATGCGAGAGGAGGCAATTTTCTTCCGACTAGTTGCATGAGAAAATATTATACCACACTCTTGTTTCTCTGCATATTACTGAAACAGTACTAATGAACATATATTTTCAGACAACAGGCTATCAAACACACAAAAGGATTCTTGTAAAGGCACAAAAGAAAATCAGCATGTGACAATTTGCAATCAGGGGTATTAGAGCTGGAAGAATTTGAACACAGACAGTTTCACTTCTTTGCATGCATTAAACAAGAACTCTTCATTAAGAATCTTGTTAAGAATTAGTGGAACATAGAAGATGCTGATATGTTACCTATATACATCTAATTGGAACTTTTGACACTATAGTGTGATAAAATTCAAGAACGCAGAGGCGAATGCCGCTCAGCGGAGGCTCTCCAGCCAGTAGCGTAAGCTGGTTTTCATGACGTAACAGTTAATCCTATTTCATAGAGGTACCTGCCGGCCACCTGTGATTTCACGTTATGGAAATAACCCCCACTTCTGAGAACTGGTCTACTCCACCGTCTGGAAGGCCTCATTTTAGAAGTATTTGCCACTCCATTCTTGAGTTGTTTCGGACTACAAAAGCCGTTCGTGTATTCTGCAGGGATAGGCAGGTGTTTAAGGAGTGCAGTATTCTTTATACTACCTATATGTAATGACAACGGTTTCAGCAATGAATAGTTCAAAGTTAGGCATCTGTAGCTAAGAAAGCAAATTTACATCTTGAACTCTTAAGTAGTAGCCAATGGAGGTGAGAATGTTTCTGAAAATGCAATATGCATTGCTTGTCGAAAAACGCTGCAAAAATAAAAATCAATATACACCTCACTGCAAAGAGCTTTGTGTCAATAGACGAACAATCCGTTTACGCAGCAAGACGCCATAGCCACTACCACACACAGTCACATTAACACTGAAGTTCTAAAAAATTCAGGTGTAAGAGTAGGAATGCTCACCACAAAGCTGTATGTTAGCTGATGACTCGGTGGTTGGGCGCAAGGCACGGTCATAGAAAAAGTTTACGGGATGTTGATTTCAAAACAAAAATTGTTTTTGCTCTGCCTCTCTAGGTCGTCAGCTCAAAACTTGTTTGGTAGGTTCCTGCATCCATTTCCCCTCATGATCCCAGGATTTTGATTAAACGGCTTTGGCTAACAGCCCATTACAGCAATATATTTTCCCAAGAACACGCAACCAGCAAATTTTTATCCATTACTGCGCATGTAAACTGCACTACCGCTAGATACCCTCCACTTTGCAGAACAAAGAAAAAGAGTATGGATTACGTCAAGGGAGGAAACTTGCACTGAAGTTCAAATTTACCTGTAGGCTGATGCTGTACACTGCAGGTACTATACAGGTCATAGGTCAGTGACATCCGCACTGCATAGTCAAGGAAATAAATTATGAAAGAGCAACTTGTACTGCACTTGTAGTCGAGGGTTTGACGACATACCGTCTGGTCAGGAATCATGGTGATGAGGATTGCTGGTCACTGGCCAAAGTCAATAAAGAAAGACGTTTCGGGAGCGCTAAGGCTCCCTTGTTCACTATCTGCACTTGGTCAACTGCACTTGGTACTGAACTTGGTCAACATAACGTTAGACGTCACGATGAGCAAAACATGATCTTGTCGAAACTACCCCGCCCACAAGGTTCACTGATAAAGTATGCACGCAGAACTAACAGCGTATTTGGTGATCCACAGCTCCGAAGGAGTGAGGAAGACAGGTCTACTCACAATCCGAGGGCATCTATCTCTAGGGGTTCCGTATATGCTCCTGCTACCTTGCTCAGCACTGAGCCCTGAGGGCATAAACATGTTTGACAGAGCTGCACAAATGCACTGCATGATCTGATTGCACTCAGTGCGCAGCTATATTGAGATAAGTCAATAACGTGTGACTGATGTTCTCAAATATAACAGAACACTTCAGCTGTCCTAAACAATGCTACTGCACAGTGCTAAGTAATGTGCTGTCGATGGTTCATCTACTTCGAAAGCCTAACTTTGAAACAAGTCGACAAGCTGTGAAGGTAGACAACTTATGTATTATTTTCAACCTACCTGTGCTTTCCATTACATGGCGTAGTTTAGGTACCAATGCACTGCGCAGGCGGGCCAAATCCACACTTAAAGGTAGTATGAAAATAAGCAAAAAAATATTTTCCAAATCACTGCAGAACACATACAATCCTGAAATTTTGCTTTTAGAGCGATGTTTTATCTGAGATATGAACCTACATACAACTGCCTCAAGATTCACATAATTCAAATACACTTGGTCACCTTTTCGCTAACCAGAGCAAGAGACAGGCGCGATTCAGTGGCTTCCGGAGCTTCGCGGTAGTCTCGCGAACGCGGGCAGAAACGTTTGCGGCAGCTATCGCACCGCACTTGTAACTTCCACTCCAGTGCAAACTAGATGTGCAACAGAGTATAAATGTGTTACAGCGCTTCGCTCTTCCCGCAACAACTTCCACAAAATAATCTTCAAGCACAGGTACCTACTTCAAAAGTTATAGCACCAGGCCGCTTCTTTTATCCGAGGCAACAAAGCGTCGGCGTCTGAGTAAGGGGTCAGTCAGCTCGAAGCTTTTTCACGAGAGCTTCAGGGGCAGAAGGTCCTGTCGAGCGCATAGATGACACGTCACATTTATAGCACAGCTAAGCAACCACAGAAAAAACAAACCGCGCACTGTAGCAAAAATAAAGGTTGAAAGAAGCATAACGTGCCTAAAAACGATGCAAAGACCGCACCGGAACTGTTGGCTACTATGAAAATCTGGTGGAAGGAATTTTGTAAGTTGCAAAATAGAATTTCTTCTTAAATATTTTTTTTCTGGGGAAAAACAAGCTATGTAGTTTTTATGGCGGTTTGACGTCCCAAAGCAACCTGGACTATGAGGGACGCTGTAGTGGAGGACTGTGGATAACTTCGACCACCTGGGATTCTTCAACGGGCTCTGACATCGCACACTACGCGGTTTTCTAAAATTTCGCCTCCATCGAAACTCGACCGCCGCGGCCGGGATCAAACCCGCGTCTTCCGGGCCAGCAGGCGAGCGCCATAACGACTGAGCCACTGCGGCGGCCACAAACACATCTACGAGATGCAAGTTCAAATCCCTAGAGGGATATTCACTGATACCCATCGAACATCCGTCCACGGATGTCCGGTAGCCAGCCAACCGATAACGAGTGTCCCTCAGACATACTCTGAATCTCTAATGCGTGTATCCGGATATAGAAGTCCACAGGTATGCTCTACGGATATTCTGCCTGCCACTGGAGATTTGGATTTTAATCGGACATACCACAGATATCTGTGATTGACTGCGTTAGGCATGGTGCTAGATGTAACTTACGTGATACTACGGCCCCCTACCGCCACAAAGCCGCCGCGGAGAACAGTCGGAGCAAGTTCCAAGCACGCCGAGAGATGGCACCTTTATTAGTCATTCTTACCGCGTCCACCCACCATGTTCACCCATCGCGTCTACCCACCGCGTCCACCCACCGCGCGTGGGGCGGCTCTTTGCTTAAGGCTTTCTGTTCGTTTTGCTGCATCGGGGGTGTTTGTAAAGCTTACTTTCTGGGCAAACTATACAGTTCATAGAAAGAAAATAATTTTTTAACAAAAAAAAAAGAAACGCATAGTGACGAGAATACTGTCAGTACATGGAAAGCTTTATCACGCAATGTAAGTGTTTTGGGAGAGATGGCATATTCCTGCCTGCGCTAATAAGCCTTCCACTGCAAGCATTCGACTGCAATTCATTGCAGCCTTCGACTGCAATGAATTCGATATCACCATTCTCTATAAATGCAGAATGAAGCACAGTGATGCCGACAGTCTTTCTCGAGCTGCTATCCAGGGCAACCGACTTGGCCCTGAGGACTATTCTGGTTTTTTTGCCTCTATCTCGACGTCCATTCTCATTCAACAACAACGAGACCACAGTGAACTACGGCGCCTCATTGAGTATATTGAAGGCAGCGCTCGGCCTCTCTCCCTCGTTCTCCTCCCTCTAAGTCTTTTCGTATGGTCTGTTGTCGTTTTGTTTACGGACGGCGTTTTGTACAAGACGAACTACGCCGGAACGGAAGCTGTGATCTGCTCGTCGGACCTACAGCTTTTCGCGACGAAGTCCTGCAGGCGTGCCATGACGACTTATTTTTATGTCACGTACGCTTTTCCTGAACGTTTGCACGGATACGCCAAAACTCTACTGCCCCGGGTAGGTGCAGTTGTGAAACGTTACGTCAGTACTTTCCTCAAGTGCCAACGCCGAAAGGCACCGCCGACTAAGCCAGCAGCACTAGTGCAGTCTATTGATCCATCACAAGTGCCGTTCTAAGACTCCTTAATCTGTTTAGCAAACGGCTTTTTGGTACTTTTCCTAAATGAGATCACATACCAATCAGGCAGCTTCATTTCATTAGCCACTACCTTTTATTTCTGTCGGCATGTAGAGTTAACTTGGTTTTAATAGATGCTTTTCCATAGGCTGATGCAAGAAGCAGCCTTCAGAACGTTTTTCGGCATCCGGTTGTTAGTTCTTCGCGGAAGTGTGTTGTTCATGTCCAGTCTTTGCACTGTTACCTAGTTCCTGCCATCATATTTTAACCGGCCCAAATCTCCACATATGTGATTGTTTCATCTTAAAGGCAAGCAGGGTCAAGTATGAGCCGCGTTGTGGAGAGTTTAAAACGGCACTCAACAGAATGTATTGCTGTCCTCTACTTTGCTTTACTTTAGCTAATCTATGGAGCCAGTGCAGACAAGAAAAGATGCATATAAGTCGAGATGCAGAGCTAAGGTGCTCACCTGCAAAAAGAAAAACGGCACCTCTGCAC
This sequence comes from Amblyomma mixtum, assembly GCF_055824585.1. Lineage (NCBI taxonomy): Eukaryota > Metazoa > Arthropoda > Arachnida > Ixodida > Ixodidae > Amblyomma > Amblyomma mixtum. The sequence goes on along the minus strand of NC_143012.1, from coordinate 74,091,216 downwards.
TGAGAAATGCGCCTATGCATCCAAGCAGTACTTTTCGTCCAGTATTCTACCGAAATTCATTCGCAGCTTCCTGTACAGAATGCGTTCGCGCGGATTTATCGATATTCTTAAGAACAAGCCCGAACTACTAAGCAATACCATTACAGGGCTTCCCTGTGCTCTTGAAGAAAATCACGCCATTTCTGTGCAGCACCTTAGCTAGAAACACTGCTGCCTTGGAACTGGCGTTGCAAAACTTTCGTAGTTCTTTCATGTTTCTCATATGTGTGCCAACAATAGGTTTCGTCCCAGCTTTCTGTTAAAAGCAATTTTAATCGCGGGAAAGCAAAGGAAAACCTAACATTCACAGTGTTTGCTGCGACAGAGCATCTAAAGCATAGCTCTTAGTAGCTGCCACAGCACGAATACGAAGGCGGAGACACCAAATGCAGTATTTCTTCGCATTACTCGTCCTATGTATCGAATAAAAACATTATTTTAACAATATTTTTATTTTATTTTAACGATTTATTTATTTTTTATCCATTTCGTAAAATCGTAGAAGCTCTTATTCTGTCACTGAAATACTCTTTACATGAATCGCTGTGTGCGTGCACTCACAAGGATAATAGTGATTTTAACTGCAACCTGAAGACCCAAGCAATCATCTGCTAATATACAGGGAGAGACGGGAACTATCAAAGATTGTATTTGGTGTTTTGAAAAGTTTATTTCTTTTCAAGCGATGACCATGTGCATTCAACCTCGTACTTAGCGGCACAGAAGCGGCTCCCAGATATCATCAACGCCTCCCACTGCTTGGACGTCGTCGTGGCGGGGATTGTGGCGGGCCTCGAGGCGGGTTGCCTCCATTCGGGGGTGGTGAGGGTGGAGGCCGCCCATTTCCGCCCTGTGGGGGTGGACGTTGCTGAGGTAGTCGTCGGGGTGGTGGTGGCGGCGGAGGAGACGGAGGCGGCTGCGGCTGTCTACCACCAGCTCGTGGGGGTGGAAATGGTGGGTTAGGTGCTCTGGGTGGCATATCTCCTGAGCGCTCCATTATGTATGTAGGTTGCACCGTTTTGTTGGGCTCCGATGATTGCCCCGCTGATTCAGGCGGCAATGTGCACGGCTTGAAAGAGAGAAGGAAAACTCTGAGCATATTTCCAATAGTAGGTATTACGGGAAGTGTCACTTCTTCCTAAGCCAAATTTCACCAAAATGCGTTGGAATTAATTTGATAACATGTCAACAGTGACTGTTTTTTCTATTTTATGTAAAGATTTCAAGCAAAGAACTCGTCGTTTTGATTGCTTTGGTTGTATGTGTCAAGTTATATTTCAAAGAGAAGTATTTATTTGAAATCCGTTAGTAACGCCAGAGTGACACAATCACTTCAGTAATTATTCGTGATGTCAGTAGCCGCCATCACTTTCTTGTTTTCCTAGCTCAAAAATAGTTTGGTATTTAAAGGATCACACATTTGAGAAAATGCGACTTAAGCTCGGAAACCTATTTGATCCATCTTTGTGGTCCTTTAACTGATTCACGTTATTTTTAATGAGTGTAAGAGACCTTTGGGACTTGTATTGAAGAACAAAGGTTCACTTATTTCGTGTAAAAGTATACTTTTTTATTCAAGAAAATTAGACAACACAGTGCCTTGGTGCAGTGGGCAAAAGGCGAAAATCAATCCGCCTGATTGGGCCCTAAGCACCACTTGAACACAACAGCAAGGGGCACATACATACACATACGTAAACAATATAATGATCACAGTGTAAATGTTTATACAACACAACTTCCTAATATAAACACTCATTATATTCTTATTAAGCAGAAAATACGTCTAAAAAAATCGCAGGAAACGACAGTGCAAGAGCATAGATCCAAAATGTGTATGGAAACTTATAGTATACCTCAAAATACAAAAGAATTCTTACTATAGCCTGAGGACTTACTCCAGAGGATGCAGGGGCAATTTAAATTTCACCCGCTTGTTCAGTGTATGTGGAATTTCGAAAATAAAAATAGAATTCAGTGGGTAGCTGGAAGTGCTTCTTTATTTTATGGCACAGCAGTTCTCTTAGAGCGTGGTTGGCGGCGAAAATTCGATTAAATGACACAAATTTAGGCATCTCATGCCTGCTAACAGTTCTAGTTTGATCCCGTAGAATGGTACCTTACGTCATTTATGTTTCGCTCGCCGTGTCTAGTTAAACCCACCGCATAAAAATCTTTACTACCAAAATTTTAACTCAAGCTGTCTCCAAAAATGGCGCAACGGAGAGAGGCTGGACACCTGTCAGCGATACAATCAGCTCGGCTAAGAAAAATTGGAAGGACACCTAAGTTCCATCGTAAGGGTATCACGCGATAGCATAATAGCATTCCTATATATACGCAGACGGTCAATTTCTGCTTAGCATTTATAAATCTCCGGGAGTGCCCATGCCCCTCTTGGCGCAGTGGTGCAGCGGGTAAGCCATGCGCCACTGCCCTGCGATGGGAGGTTCCCTCGTCGATGGGCGTTCTGCTACCATATTATTGCTCTTCCCGAACGACCAGTCATTAAGTCAACCGGCACCTGTCACGGTGGTATTTTACTCATTACCCGCTGGGCAGGTTAGAGACGCTGCAATGTCACGTGACCTAGGAGTCCCACCTGCCCTTTAGGTTGCTCTCTGAGCCCCACCTGTCAGATTTATGCTCGTGGTTTTCCCACTCACAACGCAGACAATGTCGACACCGCATTTTCTGGAGAACGGGGCCTTTAAAGCTACGGCGTTAAAAATGGTTCACCGCCGAACCATAAACTCCGCTTAAGCGGCTGCAATCCTCAAAATAGTATCATTCCTTTGCGAAAAGCTTGTGTCTGGAAATTGAGCTAATAAGAAAATCTCTTCATAAAATGAATACAATTATGCTCACATTTAGAATTTATGGAAATATAGAAACCGAACAGCCAACATAAAATCATTGTGAACAAAACTGCTAGACCAATAGACTTCACCCTCTTCCCCCTTTAGTTTGGCGTGCACCGCGAGCGTCGTGCAAATGGAAGGAGAAACACGCTTTGAACCGGCAAGCTAAAATGTTCTGCTAGCTTTGCTTCCCATAACCAGGCTCTTTTACCCGCTTCTATAGTGACCTGACATAACATTTTTTAAACAGAGAATCGCACCACGTTCCTTATTTAAATTCTTTGCTGTATTTAGAAGTTTAGTTTAAGGTCAATATGCGCCTGTTTTGTTTCGCAAACTCTTTGTTTTCAACGTGCTTTTCTTCTTTAACTCTTTTCGTCATATGCAACGAAGGAAGCACAGTGGCATCTCTTCAGTTTAATACTGATAAATAGCATACTGTCGCAGTGCATCCATTGCTTAATATGACGTGGTTTGTTGCTGATTACCTTCTTTAAAAAGCGACTATGAGTGACAGTTACCTAGTTTTTAGATCAGAACTCCGAATGAAGGATGTTTCACTTTGTGCATGACTTTGAATAAATATAATCTTTAATCGCGCGAAGGGCAAAAGCGCGACCTGTACTGTTTTCTCACTGCACTGTTATGACATACACTTAGGGTGTTTGAAATATAACAACATCTGAAGGATAACTAGTATCACAGTTTTCTTCTGCAAAGAAATTTCAAAGGCATACCCAAATGCGGAAGAAAAACGGAGGTTTTAGCTTTCAAAATTATGCCGACCATCTTTTCACAGACACTTCTATTTTTTTTAAACTGATATAGTGCAGAGCTACTATGAGCCGAATATATTGGCCCAGTTTAACATTTGCTGCTTCAAAATTTTAACGCTTTCAGACGGGCGTATTCGCCTCGCGTCGCGTTTACTTTAGGCCATCCTGACCACAACCTCTGATTTATTATTTATTTATTATTACACTTAGGATAGAAATAATACAAAGGTAGAAATATGACATGGAAGCATTAAGAAAGATAACTGTGAATTGGAAATGCAAAACAAGCAACCATTGAAATTGCTGTTTGCAATGTACAACAGCGTCAGTAAATCTACGGCCAAACACATATGCAGCCAAATTCACTGTTATTTAGACACCGCCCTCCCATAGCTTGCTGGATTCTGTGTGCGTGCTGTGACTTCGGAATTATTTGTATTTCTTCGCACAACGTGCTTACCAAACCCTCTACCTTCTGCAGTATTTTCCTACGTTACACTGAGAATCCAGTCCACCTACTTTTCTGTGATTGAGATCACATGCCTTCTTTTTTCTTCCCGTTTTAGTGTGAAGTCATGTTTAAATTCACCACCGGGTTAAATTTTTTTTGTGTTTCTCACGCGACGGTATTAGTTTTGAGTACCCGAATGTAGTGGCTCTGGTCTTTGGGGCCCGTGCCTTCCCCACGGTCACACATTATTTCTTTAATTTTATTTGTAATGAGCCCTTAATTTGTACAAACATGGCCACTTCTTTTTGCCTTTGGAGGCCACAGTGTGTAACCTATCAGTGAATATGTATATCCGCCTTGAGATGTATGTGAAAGAAACCGGATGGTCCTCCAGGATTGATCATGGTTGTTTTGAAGCTAACCCAGAGATTTAGTGGCACCGGAATAATTATTCGCGAATTTCTTAAGGCGCTTAAAGTACTCAAGGCTGCACCAAACATGCGCAGTTGTTATAGCTAATTAGAGTGCCAAATTCGATACTGTGCTTTAAGAGCCAATCCAGAAAAGCACTAAATTGCCTCTAGCCAATTATTGGTTCACTGGCAATAACGCTGCGTTTGCAAAGAACGAGCTGCAAAGAGCTAATAGCCGACACGGAAAATTAACGTCAAAAGACCTACTACTGAGGCTAGTTGGAAATACATTCTTGAAGGTATTGGTGAGCGCTATGATATAGGTGTATGATATGACGTCAATATGTGTATATAGTCCTGTTTCTTCAGAGATTAAACAGTTGTTAGAAAGCGCTTCGTCCTGTGTGTTGGTCTCTTTTCCGTATTTTCATAGCGCTCATCAATACCTTAAAGAAGGAAAATTAACCCTTATATATCAATTTAAATGACACTTGTTGGCGCACGATTTAAACTTAGGGTTTACCGGTTCCGGGCATTCTGCGCCATTTGCGTGATGAAGACGGCAAAGGCTTGTTCTGCAAAATAAAAAAAAACGATTTTTCAGCTTGAGGCGTTCTTTGTAAATGAACACGAAACCAGGGCGATACAGTAAAGAACTAGATTGGAAATAAGATCCTTTTTTATAAGTGCTTCAGCTGCTTCAAATTCTTTTTTATCAGTCTTTAAAGACACCTACTGACATGGCAGAGCGTAAATCGACAAATCACCTGCTAAAAATGTCAGGACCTTGCTGATATGAATCTTCCAAACTGCAATGGCGTAACAGGCTCCCATTCTATTGTAAGCGAAAACATGTCGCTTCCATAGCAAAATAATTGTTCATTCCATTACTTCCTAAGACGACAAGGATATTTTTTTTCGAACACGGACGTTACAGCAGGTATTAGAGAAACATGAAGTTGTTTTGCAATACAGGCATGATCAGCTCGCCTTAGTCTTCTAGTTGTTATTTTCGGCGCTAAATGCAAATTAAGAGCAGCAAAATTAACTTAAATGAAGGATTCTCTGGTACATAGAAGATAAATAATTCAGATCAAAGGCCGACAATTACAGCATTGTAGCACATGTGATAGCTGTAAACTATGTTTTGCGGCACATGTGAGACAATTCTGAGAATCGATCTCCGAGGCTTTGTTCGACTACTTAAGACAACCGTTGCAACATACAACCGTCTTCACACAGAAACTTTCCTGGAAAAATTTTGAAAGCGGAAGTGTTTTTCCAAATGACATTTTTATTAGCAACTAATTAAGCTGCCAAGTCCAAATTTTATTTTGCTGATGCTGTCTTTTAGCTTAGTTTCGGAGAAATACGCTTTCAGACAAAAGCATCGCAAAGCATTGTTCTGAGTGTCCTTCAACAAGTCTGAAATATGCACAGCACAGTATTCAAATATGCTCTTTCTGCATCAAGCTGGTTGACCTGTTGATACTTCCTGCATCGTAACAACACTAGGCAGGTATATTTTCAAAGGAATGTTGTTTACTCAAGACTACCCTTGCTCAGCTCTTATCATCACTTCAGAAGAGCTGAAATTGCCTTCTCTTTCTTAATTAGTTCTCCCAACTAATGCACCATTTATGCACTCATTAAACCCGCCGCTCAGATGATTTTGCAGGTTTCTTTTCAATATACCATTCCATACATAGCCTGCCATTTGTGTGGTGCGTTGATATCGCTGCTTTAGCTTATGCAGATTTCCCGAAGCAAAAAAGATAGACTAATCGCTTTTTAACGCGCAATTTGTGGCGGCGCTTTCCTCTCGACCTAGCGAGCAAATGCTTCAGAGTATTTCCGCGGTTTAAATTTCAATTTTAATTCCAGTTCGTTAGCTTGAAATCTGAAAAGATTTCTGGGATAGAAGTTGTAAATTACCGCTTGACATAGCCAAAAAAACAATTTCCATGGTACACAAAAATTGTTCTCTGCCACACTGGACAAAAAACTGGTCAATCTTCGCCGCCATACTCAGCCGCTCTTTACGTATCGCAGAACCCGCGAGCTTCCGGTTTCCAGCTAATCCTGATGAACTTCGTAAGTTCTGCGAAGTTGCTGGACAACCCGTATAACTGGGAACATAAATGTCTTGACCTATAGTTTGGTTTGGTTTGGTTTATAGGGTTTAACGAACCGAAGCGACTAAGGCTATGAGGGACGCATTAGTGAAGGGCTCCGGAAATTTCGACCACCAGTTAGCGCATTGTTTATTTTGTATGTATTCTAACTATAAAGTAAGATGACCCACGGGGGCATAATAAAAATCTTATTACTTGAGAACCATCCCAACAATTTCAAGTTAGCCTGGAGGCTAATTAAGATTAGGTAATGCAGATTTGTTGCACCAGTAATTTTCAGAGTGCAGTTTTAAGAAGCGCTGAAAATAGATTCTGAACATGCTTTCGTGGTTCAATACATTTTTCTTTACAAAATAATTCCGCAATGAAACAAAAATAGACTTGTCTTAACCAGAAGCCTCCACCACCACTGAATGAATTGATTTCAATTTTGGGCTCTTTAGATGCTTGTGGCTAAGATATGAGGGCAAGGGGTGTCTTTAGAAAGCAAAAATGGGCACTTTTCTCCTTTTTAGGAGCTTCGTACTCACAGTAAAAGAATAGCGACCGGAATTCGCAGCATATGGAATGCAACCGCTTCCACCTGCGCCCAGCTGCAGTGTCCTCCGAAGCGTGGGTATAGAAGGAAAATTGGTGTCTCTTATATATGCAGAAGACGTCTTTTTTTTCAGATGCAGATACGTCATGATAGAACATTTCTTCGCTATTTCGTCCGCAGAAACCGAGACCCACCGAGATAAAAATAAGAGACTACCACGATTTAAATTTCTCAAACCCAGCGCAAGAGAAATCATTCATACAGATGTTCATTATAAGTACCATATTTAATATATATAATTACCCTGAGAACCGTACAAGCTAGAATGTTTTGACGTGTAGCTTATTAGGGACATGAGATATTCAGCGTAGAGAAATATCGTGATGACTTGGGCAACTTTTTGATAAACACCTCTAAGATATTTATGCTCTCTTTTTTTGCATTAAATTTATATCTTGATCTGGTCACACAGGATCGAGTTTCTGAAAGGAAAGTAAGAAACCAAGCAAAAATGATTGCTGAGGCACCTTAGTTTAAAGCAATGGCCTCAGCCTTGTTTTGATAGCGCTAACACGAATGATAATTGAAGAATTCTTCGTTTATAAAGCAGTATATTAAATAATTGTTATATTGGATTTAATATGGTCGGTTCTAGTTGCAACTCGTTCCCGTCTTAGAGATGCCTGGTTTTTCACCCAAGATGCTCTGCAATTTTTCAAAATAGTGTTTTTCATCTTGGAGTGCATTTTGGGGATAACCTTATCAATGGTGCAGATCTTCAGGTACAGCTTTAATTTGCTAGTTAATGAGCTTGTTAACTAATATTAAGCAGTTAACTTTTATTACTTTTCATCCCCTAACATATTGAGAAGGATTTAAGTCACCGTAAATATTATCAATACTAGTTTTTATAATTTAGGAAACGCAATTACCCCAGGCACTGTGGCGCAACAATTCTTTGCTGCATGGCGCCAAAATATATATACTTTCTAGAATCTTTAAGAATGACCAACCCCTTCAGTGCACGTCACTCGTCGAAATAAACCTTTTTTGGGACACAGCGAGGAGGGTAAATGCGCTTTTTAACTTCTAAGCTTTGATATGGATAATACTTAATTATGATAGGATACAGCCGCTATGAAGACGACTAACAGTATTGGTTAAAACGTTCACTATTCAAGATTATTTAACCAGCCAGCACGTTTTAGTGTGTTGTGATGTCCAACGTCGCGGACAATGCTATGCTATGCTGTGCTATGCTATGCTATGCTATGCTATGCTATGCTATGCTATGCTATGCTATGCTATGCTATGCTATGCTATGCTATGCTATGCTATGCTATGCTCGTGAAGTATACGTTTCACTCTAAGAATCTCCTTAAGCCGGCTATGATAAGTGACGACACAACGTACGATTAGGTTCGCAGGGTTTGCGCTCTCAGCAAAGCCAACGAGAAGTAAAACGATAGCGTACCTTTATAAATTAAAGCTAAGTATGTCAGCGACGGCGCAGCAAACCGCTTTTAAAACAGATACCAAATTTCTGAGCTAAACCGCAACCATTGGACTTCTGCAGTCTGGATTTTCACGGCATGTGGCCATGCCAATTATGCCTGTGATGGAACCGGAAGCCTTGTGGAGCATCAAGCCACGCAGCATAATCTCTGATGGCACGGTAGAGCCGCCATCAAATCATCGTATGATATTGTAGAAGCACTGAATCTGCCGAAGATCACATTGATTCACCTTACGAAAGCTGACGTTCGAGCATGTTGAAAACAGAAAGAATGGGTTTCTTTTCACGCTCTCCATGGCATTCAGAGACATGGCCCTTGTGGCAGTGTACACAGATAAGCACATCGCAAGAGCAGGTGTTTGTGAGCAGAACGACCGATTCGGAAGAAAATTGCTTAACCAGTAAACATAGACATAGCAAGTATTTCTTGATGACGCGCGGGAACAGCGACGGGAATATTGCCAATGAAAAACATTATTGGCATATATCTTTCTTTGAAAGCATGACCAGTTTGAAATCATTCAAACAGCGGTAAAAAAAGGAAGTGCTCCCATTCTCTTTGTGCAATGCATGGACTCTGCTGACCAACAGAACAAAGCGCCTCGGAAAGTAGTTCAAGCGTAATATATAGAAAAGACGAAAAACGCCTGAAAAGCGCTTTTCACAAGATTTTCTTTGAAGCTTCTTCGGGCTGTGTGTTCATATATGTGGACGCGACCTAGACCTGCTCATATTTCTCTATAAAAGGCCAATTTCCACGTTTTGATTCCGTGTCATGGACAGTTTTGCCCTCCCTGTCAAGTCTGTAACGCCGTCTACTGCAGCTGCACCGAAATGTGTTTGCAAATAACAAATGAAGTCGAAATTCACGATGTTTTATATCGGGGCCAAGGACTAGCTTTTATTTTTTCATGCTCTGTTCTCAAATTGTCGTGAGTGATGCTTACCGTTGGAAATCTGTCAGCAGGTTAGCGCGTATATCGACCACCAATTATCAATGCCATAGACAAAAAAAGTGCTGCGGTGGACGTCCAGAGTGGCGCGTCCACAACCGTGGACATGACATCCTAATGGCAAAAACATCGAAGTGGCTTTTTTCATGAAAGTAGCCGATGGAGAAGCACCGATGGAGAAGATTCGCGACAATATTGTTCATAATTCTCAATTTTATTGTTTTAGAGTTGAGTGTATTTTTTACTTTACCAGCAGCAGACTAGTGTGCCTAGAGTTAGGTCATCTGGACGCACCTAATGAGACATCTTACTCGTTGGACCACAGGCGACAACACGCGTCTGTTGCGTGTTGCATCGTCTCAGCCCGTTCAGTAGCTCAAGAATCGTGGACCTAAGTGTAAACAAGTAAGCGGAGAAGGTCTTGCGGCTTCTTAAGCAAACTGAATAAATGATTAATCCTTTCAAAGTGACATCAGCAAATCAGTCGGAAGCGCTCTATGCTTACATTTTAATGAAGGTATGGGCGTGTCTGCTAAGTTGCGTCATAAAAAAAAATGTGTGCCGTTCCAAATGACACAATTTGGTAAGAATTATGCAGAAGGACTACAGTCACTGAAACCGAGGAAAACACAGTGCAATGTTCGAATTTTTCTATTTGCGCCCTAAAACAATGGGGAATTAGTAGCAAAACCATTTATAACGTAATAATTCCTTAAAAAAGGCAATAAAGTTACTGCCGCTAAACCGGTAGCTTACGTGAACCACGACCTCCGTATGTCGCGTGCGGTGCTCTACGAACCAAACTACGGCGACGGCTCTTCAGTCTAATACTTCCAAACGTACAGCCTTTGGCAAAAGTAACCAGGCTGCCCGGTTTGCTTCTCAGTCATATATTAAAGCTGTTAGGCCAGCCCTAAAGACCTAAATCTCTGTATGGCAAGGAGAACCCGTGACTTCACATTCAAAGAACTTTTTTTTTATGTTTAGGGAAACCAGGAAGGCTCTACTATACGGATGAGAAGCAAACCACGCAGCCTGGTTACTTTTCGCAAAGACTGTACTTACGTTTCACTCCATTAAACTTGAGTAATGCTCAGCGGCGAGGGCGACGCTGGTAAGCACTCTCAACATTAGGCCATACGAAATGAAAACCGTCAAATGTAGAAGGCTGGACAACCGCTGTCGCAAACTACATGCCACAACGGCAACTCGGCAACTCATTTGCGATATCTACATGTAAAGCGCTGAGCTCGCGGGTTCTGATTACGCCAGCAACAGGCACCATCGATAAAAGACCCTCGATTTCAAAGATATCATCGCCGCCGTCGTAGCTCACTCGGTATAGCACTGTACGCAACTTGTGAAAGTCGTAAGCTTTCATCCCGCTGACGGCAGTGGGCTCTTCTTTCTGCTATTTATAGTCAATTATCTGTCAAGTAAAAATATGTGCTCTACGAACTTTATTAAAACTCTAATTCGGGCGAGTTGGTTCGTAGCTTGAAAAGGGCTCGTACTTGCGCGAAAGACGGGACGAAAACAAAGACGAAACCACAAACGACATGTATGCGCCTTGTACATGTCGTTTGTGTTTCCTTGTTTTCGTCCCGTCTTTCGCGCAAGTACGAGCCCTTTTCAAGCTCTACGAACTTTGGCTGGTTTAATGGTTTATTGGGGTTTAACGCCGTAAAGCGACTCAGGCTATGAGGGACACCGAAGTAAAGGGCTCCGGAAATTTCGACCACCCGGGGTTCTTTAACGTGTACTGACATCGCACAACACACGGGCCTCTAGAATTTCGCCTCCATCGAAATTCAGCCGCCGTGGCTGGGATCGAACCCGTGCCTTTCGGGCGTGCAGCCGAGCGCGGTAACCACTAAGCCACTGCGGCGGGGCTACAAACTTTCCATTATTCTCCACTACAAATTTAAAGAAAGCACAATCCTCCATGCTTTCTTCGCATTCAGCGACCGTTAACTTTTCTAACGGGTGTGCCATTACGAGCCCGTCATTCCTGCGTCCTTGTGGGCTCAAGCACTTTGGAAAAGTCTTGCCGTTCCAGGAATCATCAGAGATTAATAATTCTGCTCATGGCGAGCTTGATGGACTTCTAATGCCAAAAACTGCTATATCATGCAGGCAGCAGTGCTTTGTGCCATGCGTTGCCTGAAATAAAATATTCCGAATCTTAGTTCTTGTTCTCCGCCGTCCTTCATTTTAATTTGCCATTTTTTTCACGTTGCTGACGCAAGTCCACGTAATTAACTTTTGCTTGTACGTCAGTACGTTTTCCGTCACCACTGATGTGACGTCAAACGCTACATCGATCACACGACAGAAAGAACGGCAGTTCTGCCTTTTTTATTTAAAGGAGAAAAGAACATGCTTTTATCGTCTTGCTACGTATCCCGTTAGATTTAAGGAAATTGCGCACTTTAAAGAAAAGCTATCGTTCTTTAGATCGATTGGAGGCCTGTTTGAAACTGAAATCTTTTTCTCCGCTAGATTATTGAAACAGCCTGTAGACCACTGTCTCAGTCTTCCAGTATTACAACGTCCATTCTAACTTCTACAAAATTCCCGGAAGGCGCAGCGCGATGCCAATGCATCAAGTTAAGTGCTGCTTGGAGGATGCAGATCGAGCAAAAAAAATTCAGGGGGTACTTTGTCCAAAGTGCGTAGAGGCGAAAGCGTTTTCCGCACCACTTTGACTGTCTCTGTGGCACTGCTGACGCCACCACTGGATGACGTAACACAATTTAATTAGCAATTACAAAATAATGACAAATGAGTAATTAATGCTTGGTTATTTATTAATGACTAAATGCAAATTAACTGGTAATGAATTACGCTTGAGCTTCGCCTTTAGGAGTGGAACGCGACAGCGTGTTGTAGCGCTGCCAGGGAGTCCACAGAACGCCACCACCCGTTCGGCGCGATGCCTTGCCCTTTGAAGAAGAGTTCACCGCAGCTGCTCTCCCTCCAGATTTGTCCTCAGAGGCTGCAGAGGAAGCCGCCATTGCACTTGCTATAACCCGCACGGAAGCCCGGTATATTTTAACTGACTCTAAAACTGCGATTCTAAATTTCGCTCGAGGCCGAGTTCATGTCCCTGCTTTTGGCATACTGGACTCGCCCGATGCACCCCCGCCCCGCCAAGTGGAGCTGATATGGGTGCCTGCGCACCCCGGGAATCCCGGAAACGAGGCCGCCAACCTTTTAGCCCGAGGTTCTTTAAACCGGGCTCAGGTGGCCTCGGATCGGGGATTCACGAAGGATCGCATGCACTCATTCAGTGAGCTGACCCAGGCATACAGAGCCTCTGGCCAGCTCTACCCCCGCCCCACCCCTCCCTAGATAACAGACACGCAACACCCTGGCGCAGATTACAAACACATACTCTCCCCTCGCCCCTTACCCTAACCCACTATCATCCCTCCTTCCCCACTCCTGCTTGCGCCCTATGCCCAGAACCCTTCGCTTCTTCCCTCCACATCCTTTCCCTCTGCCCGGCGGACCCTCCCCCGCGGGACCTAGAGAACCTCAAGACCTGGGAGGACTGGGAGACCCTGCTGCACTCGGAGGACCCGGCCGTGCAGACCATCGCCACCGGCCGTGCTGCCAGTGTTATGGACCTCAGGAACATAAACACTTGAGTGCAGTGGGGTCGTGCGGGGACCCTGGGGCGTGCCCCGAATTCCTTTGTAAATAAAGTTTTCTCTCTCTCTCTCTCTCTCTTGCCCTTTGAACGCGACGCTTTTTGAGGAAAGGAAATGGCGCAGTAATTTCCTGTCACCTCGGTGGACACCTGAACCACACCGTACAGGAAGGGAGGAAGTGGGAGAGAAAGAAGAAAGAGAAAGAGTGGCCATAATGAAGAAAATGAAAACTGCATTTGACGAAAGGAAGAGATAGAGAGAGGAGACCGTCGGCGAGGCGTTGGAGAGCTCCGGTGGCGGCCCCGCCGGGCCAACTGTGCGCCGTTTGACGTCACCCGCTCCTCACCCATGCGCAGCTTGGTCTTTCCAGAGCTCCGCGAAATGGCTCATTGACTAGCGTAGTGTTGCTTTCGCAACAAAAATTTGGACGGGACTCTTAAAGATGCAAAAATGATTCACTGTCTCTTGTATTCCAGTAATATACGTTGTGGGGCTAGTTGGTTTATACTCATATTTCTTTTATGCGCACAGAAAGACGACACAATAAGACAAGGTAGACAGGATTGCGCTCCGTCCTGTCTACCTTGTCTTATTGTGTCGTCTTTCTGTGCGCATAACAGAAATCTGAGTCTCTTGTATTGCTCTTTCTGGTTCTGCATAAAAACGCCAACTCCTATCCTTTAAACTCAGTTGAAAGTATGCGCTTCGTCTGTTAAGTTTTTGTGTACGCGGTACCTCTATAAGTTAGCGTAATATCTTCACTATGAAGCATCAACGAGCCCGCGCTCTAGCTATGTGAGCTTCGTAATGCTCTGGTATAAAAAAAATTCACTTGACGTCATCACAGCCTTCTGACGTCATCGCAGCCAGCCAAACGGATTGTGACCAAACTCCAAACCGTGGCAGGTGGCAGCTAAATTAATGATTTGTTGCGACAAGTTGCTCGGCAATAGAAAGCTGGGACGCACTAGCCCCACAGGGGGCACCACCGGCAATCGCAGGGAAGTAGTGCACCGCTTAACCGCTGCACCACTGCGCCAGGGGTTGTATGGTGACTACCAGCATAGAGTTTCTTACTATTACTTAGAGGGAAAGCTGGCGACCCCTCTATGGGAGTTTGCATGGAGACCCCTCGGGTCCAGTTCAGCCACCATGGGCGCTCAAAGCATCATGGGGCGGTGAGCTACCGACTACAGAACTACAACTTTTGGCCAAAATATAATAGAAAAATAAAGCTGTTAGATAACTACGAATGTCCTAACATTCAATATCTTGTCTAATGATTGCAACAAACGAGCAGAAAAGCATTTAAGTGCAAAGTTTGCCCAAAATAAGCGATGATTAGCTTTTCTATTGGCCAAGTGATGAACACTACAAAAACTAATATTGCGTAATAATAAGAGGCGCACTTTTAAAAGTAAATATGTTTTAAAAAAAAATGTTGTTGCTTAGATACTTTAAGAGGTTTTTTAATGGCATTTCGGAAGAGTAAAACCTTTTATTGGCGTCGTTTGTCGTCGCGTTTTCACTACTATGGCTTTTGCACACTGCGTTCTCGTGAAAGTCGTCTGCGCACACACGGACTGCGTTTTTAGAATGAAACATCTTAGTAATGACACTCTGTGTTCCTGAAAAACTACGACTGTTCCGCAACAAGTAGCTCACCACCCCATGATGCTTTGAGCGTCCATGGTGGCTGAAGTGCAGCGCCGCCAGCTTTCCCGGAGAGCGATCGCCGGCCGCGTCTCGAGCGGACGCGCCTCATTTCGGCTCCGACAATTTTCGTCCGGATTACCGAAAAATTCCCTACGACCGCGAAAATTTTGCTTGTGCTCGACGGTTAACATCACCCGGCACCCGAGAACATCGCTCTCGACCGGGTGGGCCAATTTTTGGGCCTTTTAGGCCCATTTATGTCTTCATCCCGTGGGAGCACTAGCCAGGCCTAAAGCCAAGCAGCCTGTCTCCAGCGTTCTCCGCGGACGCCATGGCGGCCTCCGCTCGCCGCGGGTACGATCCCGAGACGATGGCATGGACTGAAGTCGTCGCAGAAGCCCCGTCTTCTCCTGAAACCTCCACTCCGACGCAGGAGATCGTGGATGAAGGCCTCTTCTCGTTGGTGGCACTTCGCAAACGCCAACAGCGCCTGAACACCTCGGCAGTGGACGGACCCTCCGTGAGTGCCCCTGCTTCTGTGCATCAAAATACTTCAAGATCAAACCATCAGCTCTCGCAAACAGCTGGATCGACGAAATGGCGGCCTACCGCTATGCCTCGACTCCGCAAAGAAGACTTCACGATCGTCATCAAGCCCAGAATGACGGTCTCCCTGAAGACGGTTCTGCAGAACGGTGAGCTTGGTGCTTTGCTCTCCGCCTATGTTAATGCCTCCTCGGTGGACACTCTTAGTATCTGGCCCATCTGGGACCAGAATATCGTTATCGCCACCACTCAAGACGTGAACGCGGCGAACGCGCTCGCTCGTGAATTTACTCTGAAAGCTTCCAAAGGCTCCATCCCGATGGTCGGTCACGCCAAAGTCAACGGTGAAGTCTGCAGGGGGATCATTACCGTCCATGAGCAGGAAACTTCTACCACCCTGAAACCGAAAGTCCAGTGGCGCGGAGGAGAGATAGCCTTCATCCGCAAGCTGGGGAAGTCGACGATTGCCCTGCTCACCTTCGTGGGGCATAAAGTGCCACGTTACGTGCACTATAACAGTGTGGTGACCTTGGTACGCGAATACAAGCGGAATATTCCCGCGTGTTTCCGATGCGGCACCATCGGCCACCGTGTGGACTTATGCCCGGATCCTCAACGCAATCGCTGCGGACACTGCGGCCAAACGGTCGCAGTCCTCGAAGACGGCAACTTGGAGACCCACGAGTGCACCCCTTCCTGCATCGTCTGCAGTGGCGGCCACCTTACGGGCTCGCAAGACTGCAAAGCGAAATTCCGGAGGCTGCAACGACCGGGAAACCCAACCGGTCAACGAAAGCAGCGTCAGTGTGCAGTGCCCCCAGGAGCTGACACCACTCCAAAAGTTCCCCCGCCTGGCAACAAGCTGGTGCAAGGCACATCCGAACCAGCGCCACCGGCGGGCGCGTTGCCCGGGCGTGTCTCCAAGTCCCCTCCATCAACAAGCCAAAAGTCGTCACGTGGTCCAGGCGCACCCGTATTCCCGAACGGAGATTTTCCGCCTCTCGAGGGCCGTCCGCTTGGCACACCAAAGAAGACATCGCAGCCAAAGGTAGGCAGCCGAGACGGGCCTCCTCCGTCCCCCCGCACTCCCCTACGTTCTTCCCCACCAACCCTTCCTCCTCCTCCCCCCCTTAACTCTGAGGTTGCGGACCTCCGCCGTGAGCTCGAGACTCTCCGGGCTCAAAATGCTCAACTCCAGGCCAAAATTCATGCGCTAGAAACGGCTCGGTCATCCCCGCCTATTGCCCAGGCAGCTCCGGAACCGATGCAACAAGTGCCGGTGGACCCGACATCATCTAGCTCTGACGCGGGTTTCGCCGCCCTCGAAAACGCCCTTGCCGCATTAGCGACCCAGATGTCAAATTTCGGCCAAATTCAAGAAAACCTGTTCAAGTCAGTCACGGCCATGGTTACGGCCACCGTGACGGCCAATATTAAGACGTGGCTGGAGTCAAACCCCAGGCTTCTACGCCGAATGGGGCCCCTCAAAGACGCAAACCGCCCATCAATATTCAACCGCCCCATCGATCTAACCGAACTCAAGGAAGAGCCGGAACCGATCCAGCCGCAGGTGACGGAACCTGTGCCGGCTCTCCAAGGCAGTCTCCCTTCAAATCAACATGGCTGCGTCCCCTCCCAACCAACACCCTAAAGGGCGCCGCCCCCCGCAAAGACAGCAAGTTTTTTCCCTTGTGCAATGGAATTGTCGGGGTTTCAAAAACAGGACCAAACGCGCCCACTTAAGGGCGTACATTGACAACCTTGAACACCCCGCCGCAGTCCTTGCGTTGCAAGAAACCGGAGATGCTGTTAAGCTCACGGGCTATAACGCTTTTCAACGAGACCCGTTCACCTGTATCCTAGTCCATAAGGGTTACACAGCGCAGGAGGTTGATCTCGATCTAAATTTGGAATATTCGTACGTGATGGTCTCTGTCCTCCCCCTGCGGCGAACAGATAGCCCCGCACACATACTTAATATCTACTGCCCCCCGAAACTCAAAAACATAACTTTTTCTAACATCTTTAGCGCAGCGCTAAGGATCGCGGGTCGCGAACCCCTCATGATAGTGGGCGATTTTAACGCGCCCTGTCCCATGTGGGGCTATTGCAAGGAAGAGACGCGTGGTCGTAAGTTGGCGGAACTTATATCTACGCTGGGCATCACTCTTCTAACCGACCCGGTCCACCCAACACGTGTAGGGAACTCTGTCACTCGGGACACTTGCCCCGGCCTTACCCTCGTGAAACACATCCAACACGCAGAGTGGATCAACACCGAGGACACCCTCGGTAGCGACCACTGCATACTGAACACTGTCATTTACACTCGGCCCTTACGTCGCCCCCTTGCGCAAGCCAAACTTCCCGACTGGAACGCTTTCCGCCAGGCCCTCCCAGTAACTTCTCTCATGGAACAGGACTACTCCACTTGGGCACAAGGACTCATGCAAACACTCCGTTCGCACGAAAACCATATCCAGCTTACGGAGCGTGCACCTGACGTGGATAACCACCTGATGCACCTCTGGGAAGCTCGCCGCAGCCTCACTAAGCGATGGCGACGGCAGAAACACAACCGTAAACTCCGCGCTCGCATCTCTGACCTCACCCAGCAAGCTGCCGAGTATGCTGCCCAGCTCGCAGACACTAACTGGGTAGATCGATGCAACAGCGCAGCAAGACATATGTGCAGCCGCAACACTTGGCGGCTCTTCAGGACTCTCATAGACCCGACACAAACACGCTCGGAAACACAGAAACACATCAATCGCGCGATACACAACTTTCAAGGAAACACGAATCAGCTAGCGAACACCTTGCGCTCACAATACCTCAATCAGGATCAAGACCCGCGTGGGCAGGATTATTCGTATGCAGGCTGCGATAATCCGGAACTGGATCAACTTTTCCAGCTTCACGACCTTCGCGCGGCTCTTGCCAAAATGCGCAGGGGGACGGCGCCCGGGAGGGATAAGGTCACAGTCAAATTATTGGCGAACCTTCCTGATCGGGCATACGAAACCCTATTCGAATATATTAACGCCATTTGGACCGGGGACACTTCGTTGCCACCGGATTGGAAGACATCATTGGTAACCTTTATCCCAAAGGCGGGGAAACCGGTAAACACAGACAACCTCCGGCCCATCTCCCTCACTTCATGCGTAGGAAAACTGATGGAAACGATGGTCCGTGACCGCCTCTCAGAATATCTCGAGAGCAAGAACTCGTTTGCCGACACCATGTTCGGTTTCCGACCCAGTAAGTCCGCCCAAGACATCCTTTTACAGCTTCATCACGAGGTTCTCGAACCCATAGAACACCCCCACAACGACAAAATAGTCCTAGCACTCGATCTCAAGGGTGCGTTTGACAATGTTAAACACGGCGTCATACTAAAACACCTTAGCGAGATTAACTGTGGTCCTCGTACATTCAATTACATCAAAGACTTCTTAACAGACCGCTTGGCCTATATACGTATACAAGAGACCGAGTACGGCCCGTTTGAGATGGGAACGCGGGGCACACCACAAGGCGCTGTGTTGTCCCCGCTTCTCTTTAACATTGCTATGATGTATCTCCCGGCACAGCTGGCGGCTGTCGGCGGTGTTCAGCATGCGCTGTACGCCGATGACATCACCATCTGGGCCACTACGGGAAACATAGGAGAGATGGAGGAATGCCTGCAAGCAGCTGCGAGCATAGTTGACCACTATGCCACGTACTGCGGCCTCCAGTGCTCCCCGTCCAAGTCTGAATTTGTGCATATTCGATCTTCTCCGAAATGCAAAATCTCCGTTCAGCTTTCTCTCGCAAGCGGCCCCATCCGTGAAGCGAAGGAGCTACGAATACTCGGTCTCTTCATTAATCAACATCGTAAGGCAGACACAACTCTTGCCAAACTCCGCAAAGTCGGCGACCAGGTGGGCCGAATAGTTCGCCGCGTTTCCAACAAGCGAGGAGGGCTGCGAAGTAAGGATGCGATGCGGCTCGCTCATGCCTTCGTAACAAGTCGAGTACTGTACTCGACTCCTTACCTCCGCTTACGGAAACATGACGAAGATCACTTGGAGATTGTACTCCGCAAAATTTTCAAGAGAGCCCTCGACCTCCCGATATCCACTTCCAACGCGCGACTTCTCGCGTTGGGGGTGGTGAACACCTATCGAGAACTCCGCGAGGCGCATCTCGTTAACCAATACACGCGTCTCGCCCAGACCGTGTCCGGTCGCCGCCTCTTGGACCGGTTACATATCATACATGATCACCATACCATGGAACGGGTTCGAGTGCCAGAACTGTGGAGAAGCGCCCTCTACGTTCGACCCTTTCCGACTAATATGAACAAGGAGGACCATAATGGCCGGCGCCAGGCGCGGGCGAATGCCCTGCACCGCCACTATGGCTCAAAGAAACACGTCTTCTACGTCGACATTGCAGGCCCCTACCGCTCCAGGGGGGAATGGTACACGGCTGCAGTCATACACGAGGGAAAACAGGTGGACGGCCTCTCGTTCAGAGCGCCCAACTCAACGCATGCGGAGGAGGTGGCGATCGCCCTCGCAGCCTACCATCCCGACTCTAAATTCATCCTCACAGACTCTCGAGGAGCCTGTCGTAACTTTGAGTTCGGTTGGATCACTCCACTCGCTCACCAAATTTTGCACCGCAGTACTCGCGACGGCGATCCAACTCATCGCTCAATCATATGGGTCCCCGGCCACCAAGGCATGCCAGGTAACGAAGCCGCCCATGAGGCAGCCCGCGCACTCACTCACCGGGCACCAGGCGTCCCTTGGGAGGAGCTTAACCCAGATCACAGCCCTCTCCTTTCTTTTAAAGAAATTACTGAGCACTATCGTGCCGAACACCGGCGATACCCAGTTCCTATGAAGGGACTGGGTAAAGCTGGCGAACGAATTCTCCTCAGGCTCTTTACAAACACCCTGTTGTGCCCGGCGGTTCTCAAGCACTTTAATCCTTCTTTTGACGGCCGCTGCTCATTCTGTGGGGAGGTGGCCGACACTTTCCACATGGTTCGGGCATGCAGAAAAAATCCTTCTCTCCCCCCAATCACCCCTTCCCCTACCCGAGAGGACTGGGAGGCGGCCCTACTCAGCTGCCAGGAACTATCGGCCCAGCAGGCCCTGGTTCGGCGGACTTGTGTAGCGGTCTCGACCAACGGGATCCCGGAATGAGGGACTCCGACTAGTATTGTAAGGGGTGAGACCCACTAGGGGCCTCTCCCCGAGCACCTCTCTGTACATTACCAAATAAATGCTTTTCTCCTCCTCCTCCAGCTTTCCCTCTAGGTAATAGTAAGAAACTCTATGATTACCAGGGATCTATGAATGCTAATCAGAGAATGACAAATTCTGCATATACTGCCATTAACTCATTAGCTATCGCAACATCCTTTAAGGAGCAGAGGCACATTGTCACCCTTCTACCTACCCTATAATCCGGCCAAAGACCTCAACCTTTGTATTTCGCCATCTTCGATGGCTACTCACGGTGCACTGATCCAAATCTCTCTTCCGGCTGCCCTGATATGGAAGGATTTGATAATCTCTCTCGTTTTTTTTGTTTTTGCGTGGCCCAGCCTGGTGGCATCCCCCAGATGAGGTTGGCATCCTTTGTTTTTTTTTCTTGCTGGACCTAGGATTTTGATGTGCACAAGACATCGTCGGGGGATTTTTTAACGCGGTGCGTTGACAGTGGCGCGTCAGACAGCGCAGCGCCGCGTGTACCAGCCCAGCGTTGCGCGTGTGCACGTGTGAATGGTGGGCAAAGCGACGTCAACGAAGAGCGCGGCGTGCACGAGGAGCGGAGAGCTGATGCCTCAGAAAACCGAGGTGTGAAGGAAGACACCGCGGCGTAGGTAGGGTCATTCAAACGTGGGGGTGGCAGCCGTCGGACGTTGGATCCGTGTTGCCGGGGGCTTCCCTTGGATCACCGACGCAAGCCTATTGTGTCCCTTTTAAGTCTGGAGGTGGCACCCGATGCATTAAGGCTCCGTGCTGCCGAGAGGCTTCCTTTGATAGCCTGCATAAGCCTACGGCATTTCGGGACGCCTTCGACGGGACTTGGCTAAGCTCTTCCTGCTGCTGCTCCCAAGTTCTCGAGGCCGGCTGACTGGAGTTCATCAGCGTCTTCTCGTGTTTTTATCCGCTCCTCACCACTTGGCTCTCTACCGCCGCTTCCTTCGACTCAACGCCAGCGATGCATCGCAGTTCATCAACCCGTGTCCTTGCTGCCAGGAAGGTAGTAAGGCGAAAGCCTTTAATGCCTCATACTGTCGTGACCAAGAGAGAGAGAGGGAGAGAGAGAAACTTTATTACAACAGGAATTCGCGGCACGCCCCAGGGTCCCCGCACGACCCCACTGCACTCAAGTGTTTATGTTCCTAAGGTCCATAACACTGGCAGCACGGCCGGTGGCGATGGACTGCACGGCCGGGTCCTCCGAGCGCAGCAGGGTCTCCCAGTCCTCCCAGGTCTTGAGGTTCTCTAGGTCCCGCGGGGGAGGGTCCGCCGGGCAGAGGGAAGGGATGTGGAGGGAAGAAGCGAAGGGTTCTGGGCATATGGCGCGTGCTGGAGTGGGGAAGGAGGGATGATAGTGGGCTAAGGTAAGGGGTGAGGGGAGTGTGTGTCTGTAGTCTGCGCCAGAGTGTTGCGTGTTTGTTATCTAGGGAGGGGTGGGGCGGGGGGTAGAGCTGGCGTGAGGCTCTGTATCACGACGTGTTAGCAAATGTGTCCGCGTTTCGGATGCATGCCTCATATGGCCATATGCCAAACAACAGCCAATAGATAATAGGGGGCAATCGAAAGACATCGGAACATGATATAAAGGGATTTAATGATGATATATATCATTGTACTTAATGATTAAATGACTAATTGGTAATAGTTAAGAAGCGGCATGTGGGACTGTACACTCCACCTAGGCATTCGAGCTTTCAAACTAGAAAACTGCTACTTCAACCAGTTGCTTTCGCACGCTCGGGCCCATGCGCCATGATGTAGAGCACGCGTGAGTGCCCCGGCCAAGTTTTAATTTCTACTTCCACTGCTCATCTGCATCCTTGCGACCGAAGGCTAGCACTCCACGATCGCATGTGATGCCTCACAACCCGCATATCTCTTACTCTGGGGTTAAGGTTAAAAAGAGAACAAACGGCATGACGGTCACCACGGCTCAACGCGATATTCAGCTACAGCTGTTAATGTGATATGTTTTGGTTTAGAATATGAGAGCGACCTCTTATCTGTGTAGTTCTATGGCGCTCTTTTCAGTATCCTTTAGAATATGAGCCTGACCTCTTATCTGTGTAGTTTTATGGTGCTCTTTTCAGTATCCCACACACAGTCGTTTACGCAACAGCGTATACAGCTCGTTCGGTCGAAAAGCCGTCGGCCTCGTAGTTGTAGTTGCCGGCACCGCGCGTCGGGAAAAAGTCTGTCATGCCAACCGTTTCCCGCAGAATGTTCCAGATGGTGCAATACCATTTAGCGTTTCGAGCAGCATAAACTCACTAGTTAAGTTAGAGAGCATAGGACAGGAATTCGAACCGGCGACCTATAATCGGGGCTGCGGGTGTCCACCGAGATGAGTGAGACAGTTTCTGAAACTGCCTTTCCTCAAATCTAATTTTCGTTTCCTTCATTACGGCACCTCTCTCTCTTTCTCTTCTTTCACTCCTACCTACCTTCCTTTCCTTACAGCGTGGTTCAGGTCTTCACCGAGATGTTAGACAATTACTATTTCCTCTCCTCAAAAATGCGTTTCGTTCAAGGCTGTTTCCAACGGGCAAGGCGTCGGTGGTGGTGGTGGTCCCATCTCTCTGACTTTCTGTGTGGGCAAACTCATGGAGACGATGGTACGTGACAGGTTGTCCGAGTTCATGGAATCCAAACACCTTTTCGCAGGTACCATGTTCGGGTTTCGCGCACACAGATCTGCACAAGACGCCCTGCTACAACTCAATCGGGCTGTCCTCGACCCCGTGGAATGCCCTCACAATGACAAAGTTGTACTCGCCTTGGATTTGAAGGGTGCATTCGACACCTTACCCACGAGATCATTCTCACCCACCTCTCTCAAACTAACTGCGCTAGAAATGCCTTTCAATATATTCGACAATTTTTAACCGACAGACAATCTTACATTCGGATCCAGGATAAAGAACATGGACGTTTTCATTTAGGAACCAGGGGTACACCCCAGGGCGCGGTGCTCTCTCCCCTCTTATTCAATTTGGCTATGATGCGCCTACCGGCCCAGCTGGGCGCTGTCGCCGGTGTGCAGCATGCGCTGTATGCTGATGACATCACCCTGTGGGCCACGCAGGGTTCCCTTGCAAGGCGTCGCGCCGAACGGGTGGTAGCGTTTTGTGGACTCCCTGGTAGCGCTGCAGCGCGCTGTCGCGTTCCACTCATGCAGGCGAAGCTTAAGCGTCGTGCAATTTTTTCTTGGTGTGTTCATTACTTATTGGCTCTTTGTCTTTAAATTTTAAATACGGCTTCGTTTTGTTTTGTTGGATCCGTTTGTTTTCGTGTTCGAACCTGCACGCGATAGCGTCCCCCTTCGGCAGTCGGGGACGGGTTACCAATCCGCGACAAGGATGTTGGTGCCGTCATGGCGGAGTTTCTCACTGCAATGGTGACAGTGGGTAGCCAAGTTGTCGGGATGCGCTATCTGGCCATTTATTGGCGCGTTCGCTTAATCTGGCTTTGATGCACCTTCCGCTCTTCCCGATGTAGAGTCTTTACCAAAAGTATGCAGCCAAAGGTGTCTGCTTCTGAGCCCTGTAGGGAGACCTCTTGCATACTCAAGGACCCTATTCTCACGAAGGCGGTAGGAACTTCAGTTCTTAATCTTCCCAAACTTCGGACCGCGAAATGTGCTTAAGAGACCCGCTACGAGGCTTGGAAGCAAACCCTTTGGGCTCTATGTTTTTGACAAAGACTGTGCATCAGGTTAGTGGTATGTTGTACACCACTTTATCGCTCTCAATGCATCTTATATCGCGGGCGATTTCACTCGGCGGGATGCTCTTTCTTTTGGGATTTTTTTAATGCTTGCACATAGTACCACGAGTTTTTCGGGGCAGAAAAGACAACGGGGATGCCATGCTTGCCCACTATCTTCTTAAAGCCGTGTGATACCTTATGAACGTACGGTAGAACGATCGGCCGCACCCTTTTCTCAGCAGTCTGTTCTCTTTTTCGAGTTTTTTCTTTCCGATTCTTCTTTGCAGCACCTTTTCTGCAACTGAAGTTAATAAAATGTCCGGTTGGCCGCTTTTTAAGGCGAAAGCCTTTAATGGCTCATGCTCGCGGTGTCCGTCCGTGCACTGGAATCGTGCCAACTGTGGCCTCTCCTCCGCGCAGCGGTGCAACCTCCTCCCTTCCTTACCAACCGGTGCGCCGGTGGGGGACGCAGCAGCGCATAGCAACCGTGACGTCACACAGTACCGCTAGAACGAGTGCGCGCGCGTCGGCGGTGGCAGCTGTACCGCCGCTCCTTCGCCAGACGTCTCGTTGTAGTCGAGTGAGTGAGACGCATGGCTTCGAAGCGGCCCACTGATTCCGAGCCAAGCGGTTCGGGGAAGCGGCAGTGGGTTGACCACAAGGCTTTCGCCAAGCACACTTTAGAATTTCCAAAGTTTCTTCGGTAATCTTCACTGGCGACCGATCCCCTTATAGCAGTATTTTTCTGTCTAATATTATTTTCTGACCTTCTTTTCTGTGCAGGCTGCTTTCCGTGAACTCGAAATGAAGGAATCCTATCATTGACTCTTCGGGCAGTAATCTGGCAGAAACAAAATCAACCGCTGGCAACACCTGCCCTCGCAAGAGAGGGGCGCATCACTCCGCCACTGCCACACTGCGTCTGGAGTGTCATGAAGACTGATACAGCTGTGCATGTTTAGTAGAGTATGACTAGTTCCGCATATACGAGCATTAAACCATTAACCCTAACGCGTCGTACACTCAAAGCGGAGCTTAGGTGCCGCTTTTCGCAAAGATTTTGAACACCACATTTCCTATTAAGGCGGAAGCCTTTAATGTCTCATCGTTGTAAGCAGCAGTTGTCGACAGAAAATGTCACGCTTTTCAATTGGTGGAAACGGTCGTGACGTCACAGTGCGCGAATTTCAAACGGGGCCAGTTGTACTTTGGCTAGTAACCATGCAACCAATTGAAGGGATCGTATAGTGATGCTCCAAGTGGGACTGAGCGTAGTTAATTGCTTAATTACCCAATTAGCTTAATTAGCTTTACTAGTCAGGCCATATAAATAAATAAAACCGATTAAGAAATTGGTCGAGCTCAGGAATCGAACCCCGGTCTTCGGCGTGAGAGACGAGCACGCTATCCACTCCGCCATGCCAGCTCGATGGTTTGGAATGAACAAAGGCGCGTCTAGTGAATACGGTGTCTTCACTCACTCTCATCCTCCTCCATTCCCTTCCGGCGAGGTTTAGGTGTCCACCGACAAATGAGAGACAGATACATTTCATTTCCTCAAAAACCAATTTACCGACGAGCGAGGCGTAGAACCGAATGGGCGATGGCGTTCTATGGACTCCTTGGCAGCGTTGCAAGACGCTGTCGCGTTCCATTCTTAGGGGCGAAGCTTATCATCTTAACCACACATCAGTGACCACACTTTAGGTCAAAAAAGTGCCCCCGTAATTTTGTGAGACAGTTACTGCGTAATTTCCTTTCCTCAAATACAATTTTCATTTTCTTCATTACGGCTCCTCTTTATCTATCTTCTTTCACTCCCACTTCCTCCCTTCCTCTACGGTGCGGTTCAGGTGTCCACCGAGATGACAGAGAATTACTGCGCCATTTCCTTTCCTCAAAAAGCGTTGCGTTCAAAGGGCAAGGCATCGCGCCGAACGGGTGCTGGCGTTCCGTGGACTCCCTGGCAGCGCTACAACGCGCTGTCGCGTTCCACTCCTAAAGGCGAAGCTTAAGCGTCATTAATTAGCAGTTAATTAGTATTCAGGTATTAATCAGTAATTAACCATTAATTAGTGATTTGTCATCACTTAGTAATTAGTACTCAATTATATGTGACGCCACCAGTGCCACAGAAACAGCGAAGGTGGTGCGGAAAACGCTCCCGCCTCTACCCACTTTAGACAGTCAAAGTGCCCCCTGAATTTTTTCTTTTCAAATATTGGATATCTTCATTTGGATACCGTCGCCTTAAAAGTTAAATACTTTGGACATTTTAAAAGTTAGAGAAAAATTTGATTTTCAAAATATTTGTTTCGTAAGAAAACTTTCAGGTTTTGTTCTTATAATGCAGGCAAGATATTTTAAAATATATGTTGCGCCTTATTTCAAATGCACCAGCTTTCAATTTTCTTCCGAAGTAACCGTTCCTGCTTCGAACTGGGCCTGAATCTATTTTTGCGGGTCATAAATATGCTTATATAGGGAGGGAAAAAGGTCGT
Organism: Amblyomma mixtum; assembly: GCF_055824585.1. Classification (NCBI taxonomy): domain Eukaryota; kingdom Metazoa; phylum Arthropoda; class Arachnida; order Ixodida; family Ixodidae; genus Amblyomma; species Amblyomma mixtum. The sequence continues at coordinate 74,064,197 of NC_143012.1, read as the reverse complement.
CTCGGTTGCCGCCAAGCATTGCAGCTCATAACCACACAAATACAACGTTTTAGAAGCGCACTAACCATAGCATGAGGCGCGTATTCACAGTGAACATAGTTCCGTAGCCACGACTACACCGCACGGAGTTCTACAACTGTTGCTTATTACTACACTGGTTTAAAAAGTCCGCATGAATTGCTTGTTGCAAATAAACTATTTGGTCAACGAATCAAATAAGATGATTACTCTCTTGGATTTGTTATAGCTTCTCATTCGCTTCCAGCACTTGTTTTTGAAGTAAAAACATAAAGCAGGGCAATTAAGACAGCTTCAGTGCCGCGAATACGGAAGCATTTATTGCCCGCTCCACGCCGCTAGCGCTATGTGGTGTTTCTCTCAACCTCAACCGCTATCCTTTCCACATCACGTGACCTGGTGCTAGGTCACGCCACCTCATACGACGTGACGTACTTGATCTCATTATATCTTATACGACCTGACGTAAATAATGGAATATCGCACATTAACTATACATATGCAATGAGGTTGCACTGTGACGTCGTCTTACATTATACCTTCGTTATTACACCATAATGTGATTTTTCACTATGGCGTCAAGTTTCAATATGACGGCACCTTACACTATTTTGCTTTGACACTATAGCTATCGCTATTTCTAACTACCACTGTCTTTAACGTTGTAGAAACCACAGTCCTTAACCACTACTACCGTTAAGCATTTTATGGTTTACTCCTGATGTCATAGGGCCTAGCTGACTCCACGGATGTTTTAGGGGACGACTTCTTCCACACGCCGACACCGGGTTTGCTTGCTAATGGATCATACAATGTATAAAACTGGCGTGCCACGTATTTCATGAGTATGCGTTTTTCTTTGCGTTAAAGAGGTGCTTGATACGCCCCCATCATAATGTCAGGGCATATTTTCAATTTTCAATGAAAATTAGGGGCAGATGGCAAAGAGAATAAAGGTAGGCGGCAACCAATGCATATATCTGGATTGACTGTCTCTTGAGGGGCGTGAATGAATATAAGGGCAAGCATACATAGGAACATGAGCGTGGTACGCGAGCTGCCCACTCTCGTCTGCGCATACCTACAATCATCATCGCTTGTCTTTGCGCTGGGTAGCGCTCGCCGTTTGGCGAGCTCCATGCGAGCGATGGCTCAAAAGTCTTGGAGGTTCGCCTCAGTACCCAAACCTCCCACCTTGCACTCGTCTGGCGCCTTATCTGGAGCGACATTCAAATGATTTCCTTTTACCGCCTTCAACTATGTAGTAGGGCAACGGTGCCAACTGTACGCTGTCGCCCTTCCTTGTTCCTCCTGCTTCCCCGTTTTGAGCCGTCATCAGCTGCCTGTGCCTTCGCCGTGGATCATGACGATATTTTGGACAGCCAGCCTGGTGCGTAGCTACATCACGGTGGATTCCTGCAACATCTAAACTGCTCTCACAAGCTCTGCAGTCTCGTCCTCCACTTTACGGATGTCATGAACAAAAGGTTCCTCAATAAGCAGCGCCATACCCCTACAATTCTGGACAAAACAAAAAAATTTTGAACCAGAAATCGTTTACGAAAACAATTTTTTCATACAATAGAACCTTTTACTATAACAGTCAATATATTGGCAGGTCACCCCGCGGTAGTCTTGAATTTTTTTCTCCTATTAACGTTCTGGCTATCGTCAAAAGCCTTCCACACTGGTTTTCTAAGGCAGTCCTTACTGTTCTCTGGGATCGAAGGAAACAATATAAAAGAAAGATTTTGCTAGATATCAGACGAATCGACCATTGCCTTAATATTTCCATGACAGGAGCTTACAATTTTCAAATTTTCAAAATTTTTTTCCCAGAGAGTGACAGTGACAAGCTGCCATCTGTGCTCAGTTTGGCCACAGAATCAGTACGTACGCGCTCTTCTTCACCCAGTCCTGAATCTTCTCTCCTCTGTCAGCGAGAGGAACCTCCAATTGCTTTCATTGCCATCTACTTCAGTGCACCTAATGAACAGAGAACGCATGCTTAAAAGCAAAACTCGTTCTGTTGCAGCGTTTCTCACATATTTTTAACGCAGTCAGTTGGTTGCCAATGTGAGCTTTTGTTTTAGAACTTCTAAATTTTAATTCTTTCTTTATGCTTTCCTCACCACCGCACAATTTTTCGTATTTTCTACGGTGGTAGAAGATGCCCAGGCGCCTGGTATGAGGAGGCCGCGATGACCGAATTGACTAAGCCATCTGAAGTTACGCAGCTCCGTTTGGAAAGGTAGCGATTGAAATCCCGCGTGAAGATTACATTATTTTTCTTTTATTTTTGTTTTCCCACAGTCGTCCAAGATGCACTTTGGGGGCGATGAAAAATGCTATATAATTTAAATGACCATGATTTTGTGCTACCCATCCCATACCCTTTAGGACGGAATGTAACGGTGCTTCGGAAGCGCGATTGGCAGCATACTTGGGCTGATGATTACGCCAAAATACTGCATTCTTTCGCTCCTCCAGTCCGTAATTTACAGCGCGGAAACGGCTTGAAAGCCTGAGCACAAACCGTCCCGTAATGAATAAGGACAAAGATATTATTAGTTATATCCTCAAGCATGGACTAATCCAAGGAGATATCAACTAGATTTCAGCTTGAGCCTAATTGAACACCTGAATACTAATATTTTCTCTCTTCGCTGCAGCCCAGTCTCTAGCTTGAAATGTCACAAAACTTAAGGTTCAGTGTAATAAAGCCCCTTTAAAACGCACTATTACTTTTTCTCCTTTTAAACCTCTATATATTGAAGAGACAGCAGAATCCTGACGCCACCAAAGAAAATCGTTCCACATCATCAACATCATCATCAGCCTGACTACGCCCCCTGCAGGGCAAAGCCCTCTCCCATGTCTCTACAATTAACCCTGTCCTTCGCCAGTTGCGGCCACCGTATTCCCACAAATTTCTTAATCTCATCCGCCCGCCTAACTTTCTGGCGCTCCCTGCTACGCTTGCCTTCTCTTGGAATCCACTCCGTTACCCCTAAGGACCAGCGGTTATCTTGCCTTCGCATTACACGCCCTGCCCAAGCCCATTTCCTCCTCTTGATTTCAACTAGGGATGTCATTAACCCCCGTTTGTTATTTCACCCACACCGCCTTCTTCCGATCTCTTAGCGTTACAGCTATCATTTTTTTCCATGCCTCTCTGCATTGTCCTTAAGCTGAACCCTCTTCAACATAGCCTGAAAATAATTACCGGCAGTGTAATTTTCTGCCTCTGAAAGATAATTACACCGAGTAATTTCATCATCAAAGCGAAAACTGATAACCCCCAAAAAATGATGTATTTACTCAATAAATTAGACACTGATTTAAGGGTCCTATACCATCCACAGGCATGAAGAATGGCTATGGCGTATTTTCGCGAGAAACCTTGTTACTTCATATAGCGAACACTAAATAAATTTCGAAAAATTTGAACATCTTGTGTTCGTATCGCTAATCCTGGAAATAGCCGTTAAAACTAGCTGAGGCTTCCGTCGAAATGCGCACCTGGTTCTTCGCGATTACGAGGGCTCCTCAAGGTGGCGCAAGAAATAACCGCGCAGACCGGACGATGTTTTTTTTTTTTCCTGTTATTCTATTCCATCTAAACACAATCAAGCCGTGGTCTTGACAGCGCTTATTTTTATTAGCAAACTAGCTGTGGACACCACGGTGTAAGAAATATATTTCTTAGACCGTGGTGGACACCATGTTTGCTCTCCTCTTCTTTGTAGTCTTCAAAAAAGCGCTCGTGCTGCCTAGGATGTGGGTTTTGGATCAACCCGCATGGGAGTGCTACAAACGGAACACCCCGCAGAGGTTACACGTGCTTTAGGCACCACACTAAATTTACCAAAAGGTAGAAGCGCTAGTTTCCGGGAAAGCCTTGATTGCGTTTATCGTTACTTCTCTCTGCAGCCAAGTGTTTCCCTTGCCCAGGGTTATGTCTTTCGGTGCGTAATAATTGTCACATGTAAGCTAACGCTGGTTTTCCTGAGTACGAGCTGCATGACCGCACTTCAATTTTCATAATGCCTTGGCTCACATGAGTTCCTCGATAACTTGGTCTATAAGATACGCATTTCCAGGAAACGAGAACCTTCCTGAAAAATTTTTAAATATTCTGGAAATGTTCTGCACTATAACTACACTTGTATTCCCTGCGTCGCTACTCTTCGCGTGTTCTAACGTGGCCGACAGCAAAGACAGCATGTCCACGATGGCAGGTCTTTTATTTGACGCTGAAGATTTGAGTGGGAATTTTAGAAATTTTCTCAGGCATAGATTTTGCTACAAAATGTGCACTTCGAGGCACATATCGGCATATGGTGCACAATACTAGCAATTTTCCATTTCGCTGTCATACACTTAACTGTAGGTCGGTCGGAGCACCTCTCTTATAATCAAACCTGCATAGTTGAGAACCTTAGCGGCGAGCTTATGGCTTCCTGGCTGTTTTTTTTTATTATGCTTGATGTTGTTCACAGTCACGAATACTTAATGAAGGCTTCACATACTTTCTAGGAGAAAGATTTATTCGAAGATAAGCAGCCCGAAAATTTCAACCCCATTGTCGAGTTCCGCCTGCTGGTCGATGTGGTAATCGGGATGGTCGTTGATGTTGGGCGCCACCTGAAGGCCGTGGAGGCAAGGGCGGTCGCTGAGGTGCAGGTGGCGTTCCTCTCGGCCTTACAGGTGGCGGCGGAGGGCGCGGTCGCGTAGGTGGAAGTGGAGGCCGCGATCCAGATGAAGGCGTGCTTCCAGGGCGCGGGGATGGTGGCGGAGGCCGTGGTGGAGGGGGCTTTCGTGTGGTCTCTGTTGAGGAACCTCCAGAAGGCGCAGGTGGTGTTTGCGGTGCACCAGTTGGAGCTTGTGGTGAAGCCGGAGGCATCTGGGTTTGCGGTTGCGCACCATTCGGCCCATATCCTGTATTGGCTCCGACTCCCATATTACTATAGTCGCCCATTCCTCCAGGGCTTCCCATGGCACCAAAGCTTCCCATGCCTCCCATGCCTCCAAGTCCTCCCATACCTCCAAAGCCTCCCATACCTCCAAAGCCTCCCATACCTCCAAGGCCTCCCATACCTCCAAAGCCTCCCATACTTCCATAGTTCATTCCGAAGCCTCCCCCGTAGCTCCCCATCCCCAAGCGCCCTGCGCCTCCCATTTGCTGGTGAAATGTCTGCTCACTTCCGCTGCCTAAAGGCAGACCGTTCTGTTGAGGTGGAACATTTCCAGGGCTGGATGAATGATCCGCAGGAAGCGTGCCACTGCTAACATCAGTGCACACTCCCTTTTCAGGGTTTTCTGTGCTAGGAACGCAACTGCAGCCGGAACCGCAGTCTCCACCTCCAGTCACACTGCAAGCCTTGAATTAAAAAGAAGAAATCCCAAAAGCATCTTCGTAACAGTGCATTTATATAAAGAAAAGCCTCGTGCAACTTTCTTGGACAAATATTTTCAATATTGGAATATTGTCAGGTATGGTGGAAATATTTAGGTAATGGTCCATTCTTCTGATATGTAGTGAAATCTTTATATTGAAGTGGCTCCAACGATCGATCGAAAATTTAAGACTGCCGTAAAAAACCAATGGGTAACGCTTTTCACAATAGAAAATCCGTTAATAGAAAAAAAATACAATTCCGACTTCGGGTGATCTGCGAAGGTACTGACTGCTATAATGAAATCTTGCGTTATATGAAAAAATTCCGTTGATAAACGGCCTCCCATTGAAAAATGCCTTCGTCCAAAATTGCTTGGTATAGAAAATATTTCTTCCCGCATAACCTCCAAAAATTCTTGCTTGCAGTCGCTTTATTTATGACAGCTATGAGAGCTAAACCAAATGAAACAAGGCGAAAAAAAAACGTGATTTTTGCGGTCGTTTTTGCAAACGTACCTTCTACCCTCTCATAAAATCCAGTACATATCACATCAGGAAAGTGCAAAAAAATGGTATCGCACATAACGTTAACTTAATATTACTAGAATGTAAGGAAGGAATAAAAATTTTGACCTTTATCTCAATAAACAAACTTAGGCATTCCTTCTATGATGACCTTAAAAATAATTCGGTCATCTTTTTCACATCTACTTAATTACGTACGCCCTTTACTGTGTGCTTTGAAGACAATCTCAGAGCGACAGGGCACGTATGTCACAAAGGAAGGATGAGTGGTACTAAAAAAAAACAACTCAACTAGTAGAGTACTATCTAATATACACACGATAGGCTTTTAAAGAAAATACCTTCTCAGACCAATGAAATCGGGCATATATTACGCAACTAGCTAGGGGAGTTGTCCGCTGTGCTTAGAATTTCTTCCAATTTTTTTCGGGAGGTCTTTTAGTCGATCAAAGTGAGATACTACGGATTTTTTTACGCCGTTATTTCATGTACTAAGGACCATACACTTGCCTCTTTGTGCGACCAAAGTAGGCAGTGATGCGCGTGTACTGAGCTCAGAACATTATTGTGTACAAAAGTGGACTAAAAGAAAAGCAGGGAAAGTAGGCGCATTGCACAGAATGATGGTGGGGGACACTTTTTATTTCATTTCAGTTATGGTACTTTGGCATTTATAATCGCGATCCCGGATTTCTCAAGCCTTCATCCTCGGAAGTTGTAAGTGTACTGACCGTTTAAAGTTACAGTGTAACATCTATTGCCAGTTCTTTTAAACCACATATACGGCAACGCTTCTGGGAAGCAATACCGACATTGACTACTTCTACGCTGCCTGCGTTCAACAAGTGTCTCCGGTAAAACTGCAGAAGAGGCCTGGTGGTTTGTTTGGCAGGAAAGCAACCATTAGGCAGAAAGCTATTCAGGAAAGCTTGTCAGCAAAAAAAAATAAAACTTGTAGACACCTTCCTCCCCGCATTATGAAACCGAAATAAGATAAGTATTTTTCGTGACGAGGCTTTCCCAATAATCTTGTCTTCGGGTATGGAACTGTCATTCTTGCATTAAGAAAGGATGCGATTTAGCAAAAATAGGTTCGGCATAATTATTTTTAATAGCATTCTCTAGCGCCGTAGGCGTAGAAAGAGGAGTGGATTAAATAAAAAAAAAAGGTTACATGGGCGCGGCAATGACACTACTTGAAAGAAGGCATACGAAGAGAATGACAGAATGTACTAATATAAAATGTATAAAAAGGCTAAAACAAAACATGAGAAAAACAAAGCACATAAAAAGAACAGAGAAGTAACGGGGTCAGAGCTAAATAACTGAATAAAAACAGATGAAAGAGCTCGCTGCCACATATCCAAGCGGAGTCGCATGGAAGGTGGTTCCACTAAAAGTATAGAAGACAGTATTTATCGGATAATTGGTCGAAACAACATTGTGGGCATGATCAACACGCACAGGCATATTTGTGAATGATAATGAAATAGCTGCGTAAAGAATGATCGCAGTAGATTTTGTGAAACAAGCACTGACGGGTAAGTTTTCCAGGTAGTGATCGGATGGATAAGGATAAACTGTGCCTCATTTCAGAGAATAATGGGACAATCTGTTCTTAATAAGTTCTAATGCATAAATATGGTCTGAATGATGTGCGTCCTACATGAGGGGGGGGGGGGGGGGGGTGCGACATATTTAATGTTGTTGTTGTTTTGCCAGCAAGTATCTGGTAAAGTATCAAGTTAATTCTCCGTGCATTGGGCAAGAAATCAGTGGGAAGGTTTCAGAACGAATGAGCGCCAACACTGACGGACACAAGAAAATGACCCGCTAAGTTATCCGCCTCATCGTACAGGTTCACAGTAACCACAATTTTTTGCTGCTGTGTTTCTCTTGTGTATGCAAACAGATGTCTTTCCAAATCTACGTCAAGGGGAACAATAAGCGTGTTTCAGTTAGTACCTGCCCACAAAATGTTGCATGAAAACGTTAAAAAATGAAAACGGTATTTACCTTCGAAGGACACACTTGGCCATTCGCCAGAAGAGGACAGCAACAGCTTGTGCTAAATTGGTCAAAAGGATGAACAACGAAGTAAGCGAATGCAAGACCTCAGGATGTAAAGGAAGAGGACAGCAGACTGTCCTACACTGAAATAGATACAGCCTTCATTTATTGTTGACTGCTCTACAAGGCTCCTTTCTTAAGGTCTGAGAGGTGCCCGAGTGGTATGTTGCAGTACAAGACCAGGCTACTCGTTAATTAAATAAAATGCTCGTGTGCCATAGAGCACAGAAAGCCGTAAGGTCAGAAAAGGTGCTTGCTTTTTCACTTAATCTCCGAAATGAACAAATTAAGGAATAAAATACATTAACAAAATAACAGCTTCGTCATTCGAGGCCTCCTTTCTTTTCTTGAAGATTAACAAAAAAAAAGAAACTCGCGGTTGATCACGACCGCATGACACTGGTGAGGACTCCGTCCGAACGCTATAGGTCTGAACGCCTTGCTAATTACTAACCCTATATTTTTCCCCGCATATCTTAGTTTGCCAGTCATAGAGATTTACGCAAATAATTGAGGCTAAGGCATCTTGTAAAAAAATGTGCAAAAATAATACACTCTAAGAGAGAGGACCTCAGCATTCTTTTGCCCTGAAAACTGAAGACAAGGCGGGAAACCAAACAATAATATTACTGTTATCATTAGGAGAAGTAAGGACCATTTCACGCAGGATAACACAAAGCTGCAATTTATAGCTAGGTTTTAGCCTGAGCGCGAGGAGCTGGTATTTATAGTGTCATAAATAAATAAGTTGGCATTTCAAGCTTGCCTCCCTCTAGATACATTTCGCTTTGAAAGTCAATATTCTCATTAAATCGCGCGTACATATAATGTATTCCTGAATTTTTAGACGTTTAAAAAACGCGTACGCTTCGCATACTAAGCAATTCTAAGACAAAAACTTGGTGGTGGTGCCCCGTAGTCAACTTTTAAGAGTTTCGTAGCAATACGAACGCTCCCAGCAGCCTTCCAATTTGTTTTGTCCTACATAAGTTTCTTGCCTTCCAACAAGCAAGCATGGAGTATATAGATTATTTCATATATATCACTAAATATGCATTATAAAACGTACCGGCATCTCTCCCAATGCTCCGAGACAGAACAATTGGACATTTGTTTTTTTTTACACTTATAGGAATCAGCCGTTTTAGGGAACATATATTTTATCAAAATTTAAAGAGGCAAGGTTTCGCTCAGGTGAAAAGGTAAAGGTGAATAAGCATATGAACCGCTGTAAATCAACTTGCTCTAAGCGCAGCTCTTCTTTCTGGAGCTGTATTCACCAGAGGCAACAGCTGCTCCTAGAAATAACGAAGGGTTAGTAAATTCACTGAGATTCCTAACCCAAAGCGGGAGTCGAAACTCCTTTTGTTACTTCACCGTTTCCATCAATGACCTGCGAACGGTAGCCGTTCGTATTTCCGCTTCACTTGTTTCCATTGCCGTTGAAGACTGGAAAGGCCTATTTAAAGACATCTTTAGGATCACTTGCCCATTCACACCAACCTACCACCCCCCCCCCCCCCCAACCACGCCCTCCTAAAGCGTTTCCAATCACGTTTCATTGGGTTCACACTTGATAGCAATATTGTTTTTACCATCACTTATGTACAACCCCACATTGAGATTTATAGTAGTGAGATAGAAAAAACAGCGAACTAATATTGTTGCCTGTGTACATTAACATTGTACTCACATTAGAAGTAGTGTAAGTGGGAGCCGCAGTGCAGAGAACTCACTACCTCTCATCTTGACTCCGCAGAACAGTATTAAGATATTGAAGATCTCTGGAGGCCGGTTTCAAATGGCTTTATATACAGACCACATGTCGTTAGTCATAGGTAAAAGAGCCCCGCGGTATGAACCCCTGAGGCAATGTTTCATCATAGCTTAGGGTCCCTCCGCTAATTGTCACTTGTAACATGCTTCAACGAAATTGTAGTGAATTCCAGCCATTTAACTTGTTATTGCGCACATAATTTAAACACTTGTGTGCTCGCCTAATTTGTTCAAGGTTATCTGAGTGCCAAAGCAAAGATTTTTACAGCGTATGCGGCATTAAGGCGAGAAGTTACTATGAAAAAGCCATCTGAAGAAGCTGGTCGTAATGGTGTACTGTCACCTTTTATTCTCTCTGATTTAAAATGCAACACCTGTCTCATGGTATAGCTAGTTTGCGTATAAAAATATAATATCTTGATCTGGTTATATTCAAGCGAACTGCATGAATGCTGTCTATGACATTGTCTATTATAAAGGACCATTAAAGGCTGGCTTGTTCTGTCCAATAAATCCTTTCTTTGAGCAGTACAACGCTTTCTTCCAATGGGGCTGCTTTAGTAGAAAAAGGTTCATGGTATTTTTGCCTGTTTGAAGTACACCTGAAATAAAACCTTTCAAGATGGCTAAAAGTAGGCAACACATAAATGTTTTCGTGAGGACAAACGCGACTACTGTGGTCACCTAGTACAATAGATTCAAAGTACTCTAGAATTCCACATTAGTCTAGGAATTTTTCCAGAGCTGCGAAAGCTTTGGGCCTTCTGCGTAGAAATGCCAGGTCTTTTCCACTATTCATAAGACCAATGTTAGGTCAATCCTTGAATATGCCTGCACAATTTGGAATCCTCTAACGGTGCGAGATAAAGCCAAATTAGAAATGGTTCAGAACTTAGCTGCTCGGTTTGTGTGAGGGATTTACAGAAAAGATATCTCTGCCGAAACTTTCAAACAAAGACTGCAATGGGAGCATTTGGAAATCCGTCGACGTGAGTTGCGACTCAAGTCTTTTCACGCGATTTTGATTTATCATTGTTCTGTTGGCATTGAAAGAGCGAAGTATATACTGGCACCTCATTTTATATCTGACCGCGTCGACCAGTTTCAAAGTACGGGAGAGTGCCTCAAAAACTGATGTATTTCGATTGTCTTTTTTTTTTCCAGAACAATGCGCGATAGGAACAAATCGTCTTTAGACACTGCTTGTGTTATGTCTAATGAAGTTTTCTTTTATAATAACCATTTCAGTTTCGTGGTTCTCCAAAATTTTTATCTGTTTTTGTTTTTCTTTGTTTTGATGCAATTTGGACTTGTTTCCGTTATCACTGCTTATGTTATGTTTGTTTTTTATGCATACCCTCCCCCTCTGTAATGCCGCTTGGCGCTGTTGGTAAATAAATAAACAAATAAATACACAAAATAGTTCGCATTATTTGTAAATAAAATTCATTCAGATACAAAAGCTTGCCTGCTTTTTCTGATATATTCTGTATTCTGTAGTATAGCTAGAAACCATTTCGGCTACTGTCTCATACGTACCGTGACTTATGCAAGAGGAAAGCAGAAAGGATATAAAGTGAGAAGACAAAGCTGCAAACCTTTACAAGCTGTGGCAGGCTCCCCTTAGTCCACTACGTCCCAGTTTTTACCGTGTACGCATCATAATTTCAAAGATTTGTTAGTTATTTCAAAAAGTCCTGTAACTATTGTGAATGGGTAAGAGACTATGAACTACGCGAAAAATGACTGCTAGTATTAGGATTCAAAGAGCTTGAGTAGTCTGTGAAGTGAAAAACCTTATCATACCGGTAACCCGCAAACATTGAGACATTTTGTAACATACCCCGCAACCATTGATGTGACACAATCATCACATGATATTTGCTTAATCCCTTTGAAAGCAGGATACACACAGCTGCAGTTTGTTCCTAAGTGCTACAGCGAAGCATTAGTGAAACTGAATTTTTTGTTGAAAGTCGATCGTGACTAGTTTTAAGGCGAAAGTCTTTAATGCCGCATCGTTCTCGACAGAAGGCTGTCAGCAGAGGGTTCACGGTTTTCTAGTCAGACTAGAAAAAAAACCTGTGTGCACGATGGTATTCGAACCATCATCCTTCCATGACGCCGCCGTGCATGCTAATGGCTACGCTACTTCCTGCCAACGAACATGTAGTTCTCCTTGTCTAGGACGCTGGAGAGCGTTTGCAGTAAGGCGTCGAATCAGACGGATGCCACCCAAACGCCCTCCAGTGTCTCCAGCATTTAAGATTCAGAAAAACTTGTGCACTTAATTAACATCTTAACCACACATCAGTGACACAAGCAGCAACACCGCACTTTAGGTAACAAAGTGCCCCTCCCCCCTCCCCCCCCCCCCCACCTAATTTTGTAACCGGCATGTGTTATTACTTAGTGATATTTTTGCTCTCACGTCCGTGTGGATTAAGACAGCTTTTATTAATTACAGAGTTCTTCTCTAGAGGTATCTGAGAGTGAGAATTGTTAACCAAGGTGTACAGAATATCTTCATGAATAACGGTGGTCCGGGACAGCGACCCCACTCCTCTCTGATCCGAGAGATATGCTGACATAATCTAGGTTTAGTTTCAATCATGGGAGTGCTAATCTAACGATAGTGATCTTATCGAATAGATTATGATCAGTGTGACACTATAAACCCCTGGGAGGGGAGGGAGGGTATAATACAACGGATTGCCAACTGATGCCATTCTCCTGGCGGTGACGTGAAAATTGCCTGTGGTGACGAAAACATGGACGTTAACATGACGCCAATGCATGAAGCTTTACAAAGACAGCCAATGAAGAGGTTAAACGTACGCCCATTCTTTTTCGGTTTTCCTTGAAAGGAACTTCTTAACGCTGTTTTATCAATACCGAATAAAAAAAGAAGGCACATAATATATGCAATGAAGGAAAGGCTAGAAAGCTACAAATGCAGTTAATAGTCGTGTTTAAAAAGTTCTAGTGGCATTCATAGGCGACAAAAATCTGTTGCAGATCCGAACCCTTTTCTAAGCGAAAACAGTCATCCCAGCGGCATTCGTAGAATCAGCCGATCTCCTCAGGCTTGTATACGTCCTTCTTCGGCCGTAGTAGGGAGTGACTACGGCGTACATGGCACAGTACCCGTTCTGTTACATTAATTCTGTGTAGCGTGCCGTCCACGCATCCTCTGACGCCGGTTAAGCTGCGTTGGTGGAGAAATTCATCCTTCACAGTAGCTGCGGCGTCTTTCGGAAGTGGACGCATTTTTTTCCGCGTTGCAGCGGTATCAATTGCTTTTGCACAGGCCGCACACATGCACTCACAGAAGAAAGGGTAAGCTCAATAGTGGCCTCACTGCTCATTCTGAAGTGAAAACTTCCAATCGCGATAATTGACGCACGCAATATGGCTTCCGCACTCCCGTTAAGGCCGCACCAGCGTCGCAGTTATAAATAAAAAAAAACTCAGTTTGCCAATTTTTCCTAGATATGGCGCAATATATTTTGTCATGAGGCTGGTGGCTACCCGAGGATCGATAAAAAGTTATGTCGAGGAAAAGAAAATTTTTAGGAAATTAGCCGTTTTAATTGCTGTGTCCCACCTTAATTAACGGTACACCATTTCAGCTGCAGAGCAAATTTTCAATTTTTCAAGATGCACCAGTTAAGAGGCTATTTCTATAACGCTAATGAAGTAGAGTCGAAGGCGGTGGAAGAATTTTCTGGCACATTACGGGCTGGCAACTTCCTGGAAAGGAGAGCAGCCCTATAATGCTTTTCTCAGGGGAAATTCTGAAACCACTCCATTTCTCAGCAATGAACCCATGAGCTGCGAATCATGCGTCACAGCTTTGCATACCTCTGACACCTAAATTCGCGGATGGTGTGTCGCTTCCTCAGGAAACAAAATGGCGGCTTCCCTGTGGCCTATCTCGAACCCTCCTTTCGCGCGCCGGAGGTGAGTTTCCGAAGAAAAGATTCATACATCATTAGCAATACTTAACAACTCTCGTCTTCAAGGAATAATAGCCTGCATTGCCTTCTTGTTATCTGCAATGTTGGCTCACATGAATGTGGCTCCACCCTATTTAAGCTGTGTACAGGCGCGGCCATAAGTAAACGGAGCACACTATTGCGTTCGAAGTGCAATCACGCTTTCTCCATTGGTAATGAAGAAGCGTTGTTTGTCTACAAGAAAGTCCACCAACTTCCGCTACCAGCATGCGCGCACCACAGCTGGAAATTTCAATTAGGCGACGCGTGAAAAATATTCGAAGGCAGTTGCGTGCTCCGTTTTCTTTTTCCGCGCCTGTACATTCCATGAGGCTTCCTTCCAAGCCATAAGGGACTCTTTGGTTGCATCCCCAGAATCTTCGTAGGGGCGACGGCAATTGCTCCTGCCTTTGCACTCTTGCGCGAATTCTGCTGCGTGCACCATGTTTTCCACATGGAAAAATGCAATTGATGTCTGGCATTCGTCGGGTTCACGTCGTTTCTTGTCATACTCGAGCGTTGGAAAAATTGCCTTTAATTAATGCATTCGAAGAAAAGTCAGTACCAGACAGTCTGAAAGGGGCGTTCTCACAAGTGTTCTGGCAGGCATCATGCATGAAAAGTGCTCAGATCGAACACGTGGACAATTACCAAGCAAAGGCGCATGCTGTGGAAATGGTAAATGGGGTGCTAACTCCAAACTGAAGAACAATATGGGAAAGGTTATGTTTGTGCTGGTCGGTGGCGGCTTTCGAGTGGTGAATGCAAATTGGTTTTTACCTTATGTGGATGCCGCACTCAAGCTTCAGTTGTGATGCCTAACTTTCAGAGCAGCTTGACAATGGCGAAAAACAAAAATAGGGTATATTATTTCTATATAATAGCTTTAGAGATTTAAAAGTTCAAAGAAGCTCATAAAAATAACTAATGAGCTTCAGGAAAAAGAAATGGTGTGTTGTGATGATTTCGCGCGAGATTTTCTTATTTGCTTCCGTTTCGTTTTTTTTAATTCATCACATCATTTGCTGATAATCTGCTTATAGAAATGCATCCATTCCGCGGAAGAACATTCAACATCGTAGCTGTCATTTAAACCCATAGCAGTATGTCACGACGCCGTTGCGATTCTTGTCCTTAATATGAGGAGGTGAGTAACGTCTCAGGCCAGTGTTTTAGTTCTGGCGCTCCTTTTTTCCTTGGTAGTTTTCAAACACCCTGTAAGGAACGCTTGGAGATGGCGTTCCTTATTCCGATTATCTATTAGGAATATGCTCGGCCTGTAACCGTTGGCTGAACAAATATACTACTACTACTACTACTACTACTACTACTACGACTCCAATCAGGGCCAGTACAATACCACCGGTATAAATATGAAAGCTTTGCTTGCTGTTTTTACTGAGCCAAAACACAGTAAATTGCCGATTCGTTATTCTTGTTACTTTTTTTTATTGATGCTCCTAACCATAAAGCCCGATTGCGCAGTAATTTAACCATCCTGTGAAACAAAATTCTCAGCTTTTCTACAACTCTGGTTCACTACACTGCCTCCTGTTTTTGTGGGGTTAGGTATGTGTTTTAAATGTTGCTTGTGGTTTCTGGACAAAAGGCTCCGAAATTGATGCTTTAGTAAGATTGGCTTCCAAGCAAAAAAAAAGTAGCTTTGGTCAAATCTTGTAAAAAGGGATGTTTCCATGTAATTCGCTTGGAAGGGAAGAAAAAAACTTCAATATAAAATTACACTGTGTTGCCCATTTCGCAAAGTAAAGTAACCGCCGGCAAGCCTCAGAAAACCAATTTGCAGCGTGCTGGTTAAAAACGAAACAACCTGACAATGTCGGCTCGGGCAACGCTGCCATCCTTAAAAGTAATCATCGGACACTGGATATTCCCAATGTATAAAGACCCTGTAGCTCCCTCAAAAGAGTTGCTCAAGATTCAATTCCCAACGGCGAGTTTTGCAGAGTACAACTTGTGGTACACCCAGAGCCCTATGTCGAGCGTATTTGCCAGAATTCAGCAGCATGATGGTCGACCCGCAGAATGGATGCTGCCAGAACAACTTCTTCAGAGTTCGTCATTCCACTGCCTGCCAGAAGAAAGTGGAAATCTGATATCCCGAATATTTTCCTGTCCTATTGCTTACTGAGTCTGCGAAACGAGCACTCATTAACTGCAAAGGTTGCTGTCGAATGTTTTGTGATTTACCGTTTGTGGTTGTCGCTAAGATAGTTAACCACTCGAGCAGCGCTGCACCGTACTCTGCTGTGATGTTTTGTCGTCGTGTTCATTATGTAGCGAGAGCTACATTACCTGCAGTCACGCCGTTTCGCTGTGGGGCTTCGGCGCCACTTGCGCGTATGCGCGAGGAGCCGAGTGACGTCAGAGCCGCGCAGCTGGTGCAGCTGGCGCGCCGAGCTGTACTGTGCATGCGCGGCAAGGGGAGGGGGTGGGTCTCGGTCTATAAATGATGGTGATGCGGCGGAGGAGAAAACATACTGCCATGGCGGCCAAGCAGAGCGAGGCCGATGCTGTGCGGCGTAGAAGACGGGAGAAGCACGAGTCGTCGGACCTCGAGGTTGTAACCTGGCAGTTAGCCGTCCTGGCAAGGAGAACGAGGGACGCAGGGATTATATCGTACATCTCGTTACGTATATCCTGGCATAGCTGAGCTAAGCCACTGCTCTCTTCTGTTGTGGTGCTGTTGTTTCGCTGTGCTGTTTCTTTTTGCGCTGCGTTGTCGAGCCGTAAGCATCAGGACGCCGGCTGTTTGCCGCACGCGCCAATCACAATAGATCTCGAAGAAACCGCCGTCGATTTCCCTTTCCTGGGCACCGTTAGCACTACGCAAATGGCGTAGCTTCAGTGAGCGGAGTAAGCGGCGCTGGTCGATTACCTCGAAGGCATCGACACTTGCTTTCCACGTGTTTTCCTTCGTGGGCTCCACACCTTCACTTTACGATCTGATGTTCTCTACAAGCGCAACTTTGCCCGCAACAAAGAAGGTTTCCTACTTTTCGTGCCATCGCACGTGCGACGTGAGATCTTGTGTTCCCGTCATGATGCACCATCCGCTGGCCATACTGGAGTCAGCCGTGCACTTGCGCGGATTCGACGAATGTACTAATGGACCAGTTTACTCCCATAGACGCGGCCCTACGTAAAAACATGCCGTGATTGTCATCGTCGGAAGGCTCCTTCATTGAAATCGGCCGGATTTCTTCAACCCGTTGATCCAGCGAAGACCTCTTTCCACTAAGTGTTCATGGACCTCCTTGGTCCTTTTCCGAAGACCTTGTCTGGAAAGTGTTGGATAGTCGTTGCACCCGACTACCTGACGCGGTACGCTGAGACCAGGTCCCTTGTCAAAGGCACTTCTGCTGAAGTGGCGCAGTTCTATGTCCACAACATTGTCTATCCGTCACGGAGCCCCCGGAGTCGTAGTTACTGACCGGTGGACTGCCTTCACGGCCCGCTTAACCCAGTCCTTGATGAGCACGACTTCGCACGGTACTGAAGGCGAGCTCATTGTCAGCATGAAGCCTTACCACGACAGGTCGACTGACTGAACTGCGGTTAACTGCAGCTGTGTACTTACTGCCTTTTAGCTGACTTTTCCCTCCTAGCCAGATGGTGTCGATGCTGCAGAAGAGGGGAGCAGTGATACATGCAATTGGAGACGGAGAAGTAGCGTATGCATTAGCAGATGCAGAAGTTCGTTGCCGCTTACTCGCGCGCTGGGACCACTTTGGGACCGCCACAGTTTTTCGGCTCTGCTTCGGTGGTTCTCCTTCGCGTTGTACTTTGCAATATGTTTTCACGGCATTTACGAAGCCAACGCTTCGACGGAACCGAGTCCTTTTCCTCGTTAAACGAAGCTTTAACGAACCCTTCTCACCATGCTTTATACTGAAAAAAAAAATGAAGCCAACGCGCGCAAGTAAAACTCTAAATGCTTTCTAATATTACCCGTGAAAACTCTTCCCGTGAATGTTTATGCGAAAAATGACTATAATAAGAGCTGTGATGACGGTTAGGTAACGGGCTGAGAAAAACAGGACACGCACATGTGCACATAAAATAAAAAGAAGTATTGTAAGCACTTCTTCTTCTTCTTCTTCACAAGCACAACATGCGACCTTCGTCTTCATCTGTACATATCCATCATCATCGCTCATCATCTTCTTCGAAGGGTTGGTCGCCATACTTGCTGGTGCCATTAAAGCTCGCTCCATCCTGCGCTCTATCTCCCGTCTCACAAGTGGTGGAGTGTGATCTCGATCCCTGCGTCCTCTCCGCCGCCAGACTGCAGCTACGTTCCGGTCGCCACCTGCTCGTACCATCCGCACCGATGGATACCGTCAGCGACAACACCACTCGTACTCCCGATGGGCCCCCCGTTCTTCTTCCTATCGATTCGAACCGTCTGGAGCCAGCAATAATGAGCCAACCCGGTCCTTCCCAATCTTCTGGACACCCCACTTGGACCATCGCCACACTCCAGCGCGAGCCTCCCATTTTTGCTGGTCTTCGTGGGGATGATGTCGAGGACTGGCTCGACCAATATAACCAGGTCAGTGCCTATAATCGTTGGGACTCAGCGATGAAACTTGTAAACGTGTCCTTCTACCTCCCTGCCGTGGCCAAGACTTGGTTCGTCAACCACAAAGATGCCATCCCGGACTGGGCTCACTTCTCGGCACAGATACGACAAATCTTTGGCCCATCTGGTGCAAGCCCCGCTGTCTACAAAAAAAAAAGCTAGATACGCGCCTTCAGCTACCCGGAGAGTCCTACACATCCTACATTGAAGACGTGCTTGCCCTGTGTCGACGTGTCAACAGCGCTATGTCAGAGTACGATCGGGTACGTCATCTTCTGAAAGGGCTTGGGTCATTTGCCTTCAATACGCTTGCTGCTCAGAATCCAACGTCAGTCCAAGACATCCGAACAACTTGCCATCGTCTTGACGACCTTCAGTCACTTCGATTAAAAGACACCTGGGACACCCCACTTTCACCCGACGTGGACTTACGCTCCCTCATTCGCTCCATTATCCGGGAGGAACTGCACGGCTCCACCTTACCGCCAGTCGATTCTCACCCGCCTCCAGCCCTGTCGTCCTCGCCTTTGCGTGATCTCATCAAAGACGAGCTCGCTTCGGTCACTCGTCCCTTGGCTGCGGAACCACCTGTACCGCGTTTTGTGCCTACCTATGCCCAGGTTGCTGCGACGCCTCCTTCCGCTGTTTACCTGTCGCATCCACAGCCCGTCCAGCAAACTCCGGTCTCTGTGTCCCCGAGCCCCGCTATGTGTCCTGTTTGGAGTCCGCCTGCACGTCGGCCGGTGTGTCACTACTGCGGAATTCGCGGGCATGTTGCCCGTGTGTGCCGTCGGCGTCAGCGCGACGAGCGCGAGTGGTACCCAGACTTTCGCAATGGAGCTACGTACTCGTCACCTGCTTACCGTCCGACGTTTGCCTCCAGTCCTCCTCGTCGCCCATCGTACGGGGACTTCTCCCAAGACGCTCCGCACTCGTCGTACGCTTACCGCCCACCGTTTGCTGACCATACTAGTTATCGTCCCTCCTATCCCTCTACCTCTCCGGACCGCTCCTCGAACGACAGGTCGTCGCGCCGCCGCTCCCCATCGCCTTTCCGCCGCTCGTCGTCGCCTCTACGTCCACCATCCTCCCAGACAACTGGCCACACGGAAAACTAAATTGTGCAGTTTCCGGAGGTAAAACTGCACCGCACGCCGACCTCTCAATTCCTCCTGCACAGCCATCGAACATGTTAACCGTTGACATTGAAGGCACTGTAGTAGAAGCATTGATCGATACGGGCGCCGCCATTTCTGTAATTAGTTCTGATTTATGTTCTCGTCTTCGCAAGGTGCGCACCCCTTACAGTGGTCCTTCTCTCCGTGCTGCCAATGATGAATCAATGCGTCCTTCCGGATTGTGTACAGCACGAGTCACTATCGACGGCATCCTGCACTACATAGTATTTGCTGTGCTTCCCTCCTGTGCTTATCCCCTCATCCTCGGCTGGGACTTCCTCCACTCTGCGCAAGCTGTAATTACCTGCTGTGCCCCTACTCTACAAGCTTCTGAATCCGACCTTTCTGCCGTTTCTGTCCTGCCTTCTCATCATCTGGTTACCACCGCTGATCATGTACTTTACCCCGGCTGCGAAGATGTCCTCTCTGTTGCTTCTGCCCACGTCAACGCTGGGGACGTTTTCGTCACACCAAGCCCCCGTCTTTTCTCAAGGGGCATCTTTCTCGTCGCGTCCCTGCTCCGCTTCACCAATGGGTCTTCACTACTGACTGCCTTCAACACTACGCCGGAACCCATTCTTCTGCGTCAAGGCACAGCCATCGCATCTGTGGATACCACTCAACCTGTAGCCGTTCTTTCCTCTGCCCCATCAAGCTTCGCTCTTTCGACCCCTGCTTCTGCCTCTGCATCTATTTCAGCTGCTATCAGCCCCGGTCTCACCTCGACTCAAGAAGATGAATTGCTTGCCGTCTTGACCAAGCATGCCGCTTCCTTCGATACCCAGGCAACAACCTTGAGCCAAACCACCGCAGCTAAGCATCGCATCTACACAGATGGTTCGGGCATCATTCGCCGTCGCCCGTATCGTGTGTCTTCTAGTGAGCGCAAGGTTATTCAAGATAACGTAGCCGACATGCTCAAGCGCCACATCATACGCCCTTCTTCGAGTCCTTGGTCTTCGCCTGTTGTGCTCGTTCAAAAGAAGGATGGCTCAGTACGCTTTTGTGTTGACTATCGCGCCCTTAACAAGATCACTAGAAAAGAGGTTTATCCGCTGCCTCGGATTGATGACGCCCTCGACTGTCTCCAAGGTGCACAATTTTTCTCTAGTCTCGACCTAAGATCCGGATACTGGCAAATACCGATGCATGAGGCCGACAAGGAAAAAACTGCTTTCGCCACTCCCGACGGATTATACGAATTCAACGTTATGCCGTTCGGCCTTGCAATGCTCCGGCCACGTTCGAGCGCATGATCGACACCGTTCTCCGAGGCCTGAAGTGGAAAACGTGCCTATGCTACCTCGACGACATAGGAATTTTTTCTTCGACTTTTTCTGAACACCTTGTTCGTCTCGATGAGGTATTAAGCGCACTTTCTGAGGCCGGCCTTCAGTTAAACACCAAGAAATGTTGCTTTGCTTCCACTTCTATCAAGGTACTCGGACACGTCGTTAGCGAGAAGGGTGTACAGCCTGATCCCGACAAAGTGGCTGCAGTTTTGCATTTTCCCCGCCCATCGCGCGTCAAAGACCTGCGCAGTTTTCTGGGGCTAGCGTCATACTTCCGGCGCTTCATACGCAACTTTGCCTCTATTGCGGCCCCTTTGCATAAGCTCCTCTGCGCTGACCAGCCGTTTGTTTGGTCTGAGACCTGTGAGGTCGCTTTTACTACCTTAAAGAAGGCTCTCACATCTGATCCGATACTGGCACATTTCGACGACAATGCTCCAACGATTTTACACACGGACGCCAGTGGACACGGCATTGGTGCAGTTCTTCTGCAGCGGCAGCACTCCTCGTGCGAGCAAGTCATCGCCTACGCCAGTCGTACACTGACTGCAGCGGAGCAGAACTACACGATAAGTGAGCAAGAGTGCCTCGCTGTTGTCTGGGCCATTCAGAAATTTCGCCCTTATTTGTACGGCCGCCAGTTCACAGTGGTCACTGACCATCCTGCCCTGTGCTGGTTGTCCTCGCAGAAAAACTTGTCCGGGCGCCTCGGTCGCTGGATTCTCCGTCTCCAGGAATATGACTTTACCGTCACCTATAAATCGGGCAAGAAACACCAGGACGCCGATGCGCTATCTCGTTGTCCCCTCGCCCAAACCCAACCTCCGCGCGTGTCCTACGCATCCTCAAACTGCCAAACTACCCCTTCGACGGCTATCTCAACCTTGACCGCCGCACCCATTGACTTGATGCCAGCTCCCAGTCTAGGCGATCTCGCCTCAGCGCAGCGGGCCGACCCTTACTGCCGGACCCTTATCGACCGTCTGAGCGGTGCTACTCGGCCACCGAATGCCCGCCTACGTCGCCAGCTTAACTCTTTCAAGCTAGTCGACAACATCCTTCTTTGGCACAATTACAGCCCCTTCGGTGACTCATGGGTGCCTGTCGTACCCCGTTCTCTTCGCCGAGAAGTTTTGCAGGCCTTTCATGATGACCCCACGGCTGGCCACTTGGGCTTTCAGAAAACTTATGACCGCATCAAGCGCCGTTTCTTTTGGCCTGGCCTCTCAACCGCTGTTGGAAAATATATTGCGTCTTGCATCTCTTGCCAACGTCGTAAACGGAGCACGTCTGCCCCTGCGGGCCTTCTACAGCCTCTCCCCTGTCCGTTCTCCCCTTTTGAAGTCGTTGGGATTGACCTCTACGGTCCCTTACCATTAACACCAACGGGCAACCATTGGATCGTCACTGCCATCGACCACAACTAGATACGAGTACGCTGAAACGGCCCCTGTTCCTTCCGGCTCTGCTTCAGAGATCGCCCACTACTTCCTGAACGCCATCTTTCTGCGCCATGGAGCTCCTCGTGTCCTTATTAGTGACCGCGGCAAGTCCTTCCTCTCCAGCATCCTTGCCGAAGTTCTTCACGCCTCCAGAACCGTGCACAAAACCTCTTCAGCTTATCACCCTCAGACCAATGGGCTCACAGAGCGCTTTCATCGCACGCTGTCCGATATGCTAGCCACGTACAGTCGGGGACAAAAGTCTCCGGACCACGTGTTCCTCAAGCGAAGCTTATCACTCTACTATCAGACAGCGGCTGGAGACCGCACTTGTGCAGATTAAAGAACAAAAATTTAACTTTTACCTACACAAGTGTGGTCTACAGCCGCCGACTAATAGCAGAGCTATCGGCTTCGTTGGAGGAACACGTGGTCCGGAGACTTTTGTCCCCGACTGTACATCCAGCCCGACCACACCAACTGGGACACCATGCTTCCCTTCGTTACCTTTGCATACAATAGTGCCGTGCAAAGAACCACTAACTTCTCCCCATTCTTCCTTGTGTATGGACGTCAACCTACCTTCACCCTCGAAGCGTCTTTCTTCTCCGCCCCCTCAACCTCTTCCAGACTCTCTCACGAACAGTTTACTTCTCGTCTTACCTACTGCCGTGCCATTGCCCGCCTGAATACCGACGCCTCCCAAGCCTCCCGGAAAAGCACCTATGATCTCTCCCACCGTTCCATATTCTTTCACCCTGGTGATGAGGTACTGCTGTGGACTCCAGTGCGTACCCCGGGATTGTGTGAAAAATTTTTGAGCCGTTATATTGGTCCGTATACTGTACTCGAACAAACGTCCCCGGTGAACTATCGCGTTGCCCCTTTTCATCCTGTTAATGATCGTCGTTGCCGAGGTGCCGAGATTGTTCGTGTTTCCCGCCTCAAACCCTTCGCCCGTCGCCCTACTGTGCTATAATCTGCGCCCGGGCCGGTCGCTTTCACAAGCACAACATGCGACCTTCGTCTTCATCTGTACATATCCATCATCATCGCTCATCATCTTCTTCGAAGGGTTGGTCGCCATACTTGCTGGTGCCATTAAAGCTCGCTCCATCCTGCGCTCTGTCTCCCGTCTCACAGTATTGTTAAAGAAAGAGCACCTTTATTTGTTGTGTACAGTACAGGGATATTTTCTCTTACCCAGTAAAGTTCACGCAGCTGCTAGTAAAACAATCGGATGAATTTAAACACTCAAACGTTTTTACTAGACCATTGTAAAGCGGGAGATGCGTCTGTGGCATGGAGCGCATCAAGTTTAAACAATATCTCGCGTTAAGGCTGCGGCGCTTAAAGCTGACCGTTACGTCACGCCCTTTGGATTGCCAGCCTGAGATAAGGATTTGACGCTAAATATTTAAAATTCACAGGAACACTTAGTTTCGTTAAGTGTTGGCAATGCGAGAGGATTAGTAATGATTGCTGCCTTTACAGGGAATGACGTCATTTCCGCTCTGTTAACGTCGCTTCCATCCTCCCAATGACGGAATTTTGTGACCGGCGAAACATTTATTTTTTCCTGACGAGCCTATTATTTTATCCCATTTAAACAGAGAAGAGAGGCACGGGACCCGCCGCGGTGGCTCAGTGGTTACGGTGCTCGGCTGCTGACCCGAAAGACGCGGGTTCGATCCCGGCTGCGGCGGCCGAATTTCGATGTAGGCGAAATTCTAGAGGCCCGTGTACTGTGCGATATCATTGCACGTTAAAGAACCCCAGGTGGTCGAAATTCCCGGAGCTCTTCATTACAGCGCTCCTCATAGCCTGAGTTGCTTTGGAACGTTAACCCCCATTAAACCAAACCAAACATGGGCACGGGATGCTAGTCTGCATAATTCGGCCATCTCCAGTGAATGTATAGTAAAGCTTTGTCGTAAACCACTCAAGGACTCACACATGTGCGCACCAAGGCGATGTGCACTAGCATCAAACTTCCTTCAGTAACAAAAAAGCAACGGTTGTTACTAATCAGGCAGCATTCGCCTACGATAATTGATCACCGATGGCATCAGGGTAAAAATTTCCTCAGCCGCCATAGAAATTGGCAATGCAATTCTAGTAGCGACGGGCGATGATAAGCAGTAAGCTTTTGGACCAACAGCACCTTGTATCTTTAGAAATAGGCGCGCATTCTGCTTAGATCATTTCATATTAGCCTGTGTAAAATGTGTTCTTAGACGCATGCCTTCAGGGAAGGGACAACTGGTTGATATGTGCTTTTATGTTATGACGAAAGAAAGATGTTGCTTCATGTCAACGAAGTTTGACTCCGAAATACTGCTAGAGGAAAGGTATAAAGATTTAGTTTAGCGTGGAGAATCGTAGATTTAGCTGAAGAAATGTTCGGTGGCCCAAGTTTGATATGGGCATTGTATCGCAGCCTGCGAGAACGTCTAGGCAGAATCTACTTACATTAAGCTAAAGGCATATTGTGAGTTTCTGCCGAAAGTGTTCGTCACGTTTTTCATTGTTAGCGCTCTTGTCAATGCGTCGTTCGATGAAAAGCGGTGGTTCCACAAAGCCGCCGATGAAGTCTTTTTAGTTGGTACTAGATGACACCACAGTGAATGCAGGCCATCTTCTGTCGAAGCGGAATTAGCCCGGTATACTAAAATGGTCGCCGACAAGACGTAGTATGCGAGTGTGTTCGTGAAGGCCGTCAGTGTGAAAACTGAAATAAAACTGTAGATTTAACAACTGAACTTCTCTAAATATAATATGGTGATATGGGCCATATTGCTCCTTGGTATCTTACTTTTCAAGTATGCAGTCGCTATGTGGAAGTTAATGTGTTTCCCGCATCGGAATGCATAAAACACAGAGCATCCATTGTTCGAATAATTCTCATAAAAATGTTCATCAGTGTTTCTAGTGAAACCTTTGAGGAATTGGGTGACTCAGAAACTAAATTTTTTTTTGCATGAAAAAAGTTTCCGTGCTTCAAACTGATATAAATCTCTTTCGCTACCGCGGAAAAATGGACAGTTTGGAGTGTTCTAAAAGAAAAATTTTTTCAGAAGAAGTAACACAGCGAGCTCATATTTCAATGCATGAAATTGTAGCTAATTAGTTGCACTTCTGAATAAAATAAACAGCATAGTTTTGTGTGCAAAAGTGCATGAACATTCATTTGTGAAATATGCCACAAACACGAAAAAAGTACATAGCACAAACAAAAATTACCGGCTGCACTAAGCCAGAACTTGATTAGAGGAAAACTGGAATATAAAAACTGTTTCACATGTTTATAGCTGTCACTGTTCCCAGTTTCGGCTATTAGGGGCCGGTCAAGTCAGGCTCGTGACTGCGGTCCCACTGTGAAAAGCAATGAGGGGTGAAGATGCGAGGCAGAGGTAGACTGACAGGTCCTTCACATAACGTTTGATCTTTGTTCCTGTCTTGTTCTCTGACAGCCGAGATTGCAGTTTCTTCTTTTTTCCATTTTTTTTCGTTGGTAACGAATGGATTCTATTTGAAGATTGGGTGCGTGGACTTCTTTTACCTCGTCATACCCGAAGATTTCTTAAATGAGCTGCTCCCTGAAAGTCATGTGATTAATTTTGGCATTTTAGGCAAGCTCTATAACCTAAGGATGGATGGAGTTTTATCGATGTGGTTGAAAAGCAAGGACACTTTCCAAGTGTTCCCAATAGATGCTGACGCCACTGAATCATCCGAGTCGTTCGCGTGTAAAAAAAGAGCAGAAACCAATTTTGAGCAATTATTTTTAATGGTAGGAGGTCAGAAAAGATTTTTCCTGTATTTCAGTAGAGATACAACTGTGGCAGGTCAACGATTCCAGTGTATACGATGATTCTAATGAACTTCAGCATCTCCAACGGATTCCCGTCTTCCCATGAGCCGTCACGCCCAGCGCATGTTTGCCTGCCAAAAATCTTGATCCATGCATACTAATTAGTGTTTTCGCACCCGGTTTTCATCACTTCCGACGTGAAGAGCATCAAAAAAAAAAAGTCGATAGGTCAAGAGAATCTCCGAGCGCCGCTCCGCAGCGATGCGCCCATATGGACACCTTGCTGTCGTCTTCGTTGAAAAACGCGACGCGACCTTGAGAATTTGGCAGACTGTCTTCGCCATACGTTTTCAAGACCCTGAAGCACAAAAATAAACCACTGTCATCAATTACAAACCGAATGCACAGCAGAAAACACAGAGCGAACGAAAATAGAACTTACATGCCAGTACGCGCTGACGTTCCAGGCCCCTTAGGCGAAGTCTCGCTGCCGAAACCGACATCCGACATTTGCACATCGTTTCCTGATTCATAACCGCTGCTTTCGTCGGATAAAACAAAACTGGAACCGACTGACGTGCTCGGTGTCAGCTTCCGTTTTCGGAGAGCGCGCGGCAATGCGGACGAAATTTTCTGCGGCTGACGCTGCTGCGGCCATTCAGTTTTATTTTTCACAGCGCCCCCTCATGTCATAACACCAAAACAAAAACTGAAATTATAAGAACAGTTGTCGAGCACACAAACTAGCCGGGGCAGCACGTACACAACGCTCCATAATGAGCTTTTTTCCCGCGGGCGATTTTAATTGTTCATATGCGAACGATGGCCTAAGGCGCGGTACCGAATTAAGGCACCCATTGCAAGCACTACTAGGCAAAGTAAATCCTTCACTTTACATGTAAATTCATAAATTGTGAACTAAATGAAATTGCCTAAAAACAACCACTTTGTAATGCTTTTTCTTCAGGCGTCTGTCTAGCTAGTGAGCTGGCAGCACTAAAAGTACCCAAGTATGAGGAAGTCCTGTTTACCAAGACCAAAGTTTTGTTACGGCTGTTACATGAATAGGCACATTCATGCTTTACTATCGGGGACACAAGTTTGCAGGACACGAGTTCTTGGAACAACGTTTATTATGTTCTACCTCGGTATTCAGTCGCCTGAGAGTGTTACCAGAGGAAGGCGTATCTAGGCCTTCAAGACCTTCATACAAAATAAGGCGACTGGGTACCGAAGTGAAGCCACAGTAAACGTTTTTCCAATAACCCGCGTGCTACAAACTTTTGTCCCCGATAGTACATGCGCTTCTATTTTCTAGTGCCTTTCCGGAACTCATCACGCAGCATCTGACATTTAATTTCGATGGTAGCCAACACAGCTGCAATATAATGATGCTGGAACTCCGCTAGCTGACTGAATAAATTATCTTATGAAGAACGCATCTGTAACGATCTTTTAAAATAATGAGCAAAAATGATCGTCTTTCGTATCAGGTTTGACATTTCGCGCGAATAAACAGTTCCACGTGTTGAGCACTGCAAATGAAACAGGAAACGCGTTCTGAAAACGTGTAGTTGCGCGTACGAGACAGATTTGGCGGACCTGCAGATTCTATGCATATTTACCACTCCCAGCAGTCCCTCCTTCTCTCAACAGTAGAATCACGCCGTGTCCTTTCCCGCCTATGCTTACTTCATACATTTTATCATAACACAAGATCACGGCAGCCTCTATTAACCGCCCCACTACGAACGTCCTCCTGGCTTAGTCACGGTAACCCGATAGCACGCATCAGTGGCCACATGTCTGCTTACAACAACTCATTTTCCCCCAACGCAATAGCACTCTGGAATTCACTGCCTAGCGACATAGCTTCATGCACTGATCTCACAAAACATTTCGCGAGAAAAAAATTCACCTGGTATAGAGTTTAATCACTTCGGCGAGTTTTGTGGCGAGTTTTGTAGCGAGTATTGTTATATATATTTGAAGACTGGTGGATCACCTGCTGGTGAACCCAGACATGATTACAGCCCCAGATATATTTGTTTGTTCGTTTGGTTTCTTTTTTGTTATGCATGTTCACGTAATTTTCGCCGTTGCAAACCAATATGTCCCCCCTTACGAAATGCCTTCGGGGCTTTAAGGAAACAATAAAGGAAATGAAAAATTAAACCCCTCTACATGAAGAAAACCAGCAGGCACTGAAACCAAGTGAATAATAGATTTTTTTATTTATTTTTGTTTGCTCCTATTGTTAGCGACAAATTACCAGTGTATTCAATTTTTAAGTGAACAATAAATTATTAGAAAACAGAAGACCAGATATATCTAATAGGACCTAAACGGCAGTCTTTTTTGCGTCGTGTACGGTGCCTTGTTTTGTATTCTTCTCAACTGTTTTAGATGCTGAATGCGCCTACTTCTCTGTATTAGCTTAAAACACGGCCATATTTTAACGCTATTTGACAAAAAAGAACAAGTTAGTAAAATAACAAAGCAAGGAACGCTTTCTCGCCTTAGTGTGTGGGCGATAAAATTCACATGAATTGGGCGCACGAAATAAAAACTATATCACCACAAACAGCCCTCTCAAGCCCACTCTGTTAACATCCATACGAAGTGAAAGGCCTAGTAGACAAATAGCAGAGGCAATATAGGGATGACCGCCATGAAATATTTTAACTAAAAAAGACGTCAGTTTCGAACCAAACGCACATGTCAAAAGATGGTAGACGCTGTGACGACTGTTACACATGATGTTTCCAAAGCGAAGAAGTATCAGATCGCTAGAAAAGCCACGCTAAATAAAACTTATTTTGGACATTGTGTATAGTATCCACAGCTTCACAAGCGGAAACATTAAGGTCAGCTTGACTAGGCTATACAGGGCCATTTTAACACGCACGATTTTGCAGTTAACATACAGGGCGCTATGAAGAGAATAGCAATCATTGTATGAAGGGAGTCAAAGGGAGACTCATGGAGACGTCTCTCATGACAACAGACAATAACAAAATAAATATTAGCGCAACTGATTAGCTAAAAAAAATATCATACAGTGTCGTACATATTCACGCCATACTCCTACTGCGCTGTAGATATAATTGCGATTGTAAGAAAGTAATTATATCCACCGCTAATGCATTGTTTCGGATTATCGAGCAACTCAAGCTTCACGCATTGGCTGAAAGAAAAGACGCGCGTTCGGTAACTCCAAAATCATATGACACGGCTGGCTTTAGGCGCTAAGATTTTTGACCGCAGGAAGTCCGTGCTGTCGTAGGGCTACAACCGCTATTGCCTTCTTTTATCATGCAAATTAGTGCTTCATGGCATGCACTTTCGAATTTCGCAGTCTTAATAGCCTCCGTTAGGTGATGCAGGAGCCATCGGTCATGTAAAAAGTTTTAAGATATAATGCTTAACTAGGGTAAGCTCTAAGCTTTCTACGTCTCTTCGAAGAAAAGCGATGCATGTAGTCGGCTTTGTATCCGCAACTCTTTCATAGATCGAGCTTGTGCAGCTTGCCATTCAATATATACGGGATAAAGTATGAATAATTGACGCCCTTAAGGGCGTAATACGAATTAGGGCGCGTTTATCACCCTATTAATTTCTCTTTTTTTCTTCTTGTTTTGAAAAATGGTGCGCTAAGCTGGCCTGCCCTATTATTGCACCCAACTACCCTTATTTTGTGCACTGGTGTAAAGGTGTAGCAGCTTCACGGCATGCATGTGTCTGTGAGGGTAGATTGCTGTACTCGGACTTAAACTTTGAGATTGTTTATCAAGCGTGCTTTCAATATGATGTAAGGTATTCGAGTTTTCTAATGAAGGAATGCTTGCATTTCTGATGCATGCAGCTGTCAGTCCTATTTCCGCTACCTTAAGTTGAGAAATATCTTAGTTATTTTAGCTCAACTGCTACGCGCCATTGCCTCCATATGGAGGCTTGCTCAAATGTGGAACATAAATGCGGCGACGTTATGTGGGCCAGGGTCAGTTCTAAAAAACGCGACCGTGGTGTCTTCGTCGCCTTGAACTTCGTCACATCAGTAGCGTCGCGCGCATTCCAATGACGCTTCAGCGGAGTTGTGTTACTCTGCTAATTACATTACAAGTGCTAGCCTCGTTTATGTGCGAGCGGATTTAATAAGGTTCCCTCGCTTGGCAGAGATCTTTGTTTCCTTTTTTCTGCTCCAAAAATACTCCAAAAGAGGGCGCCGTGAAGCTTACCTCATCTGCCGGAATCCTTCGTCTTGCGGACGGTATCGTCCTCTATCTCCCGGCATGTCCTCAAGCTTCTCAACAAGTACCAGGACACAATCCGCATTCTGTCGCCAAGGCGGCGAAATTCACCACTCCGACCGAATCGAAGCGTACTACGAACACGCTATAATAAACCCCTCATAGGTCGCCAAAATGGTGGCGCCTTTTCAACGTAGTCTCCGGAAGACCATAGTGTCTAGAAGAACCAGCGGCCGGAGCTGAAAGGAAGATGCCTACTGGCTGGACCTATGGGGCAGAAATGTGGAGGCTAACAAAGAGGGTTCAGCGACAACGCAGCAAGCTATGGAAAGAAAAATGATATGTGTAACGTTAAGAGATCGGAAGAGGGCGGGGTGGGTGAGGGAACAAAAGCAGGTTAATGACAACCTCGTCGAAATCAAGAGGAATAATGGTCATGGGCAGGGCATGTAAGGCGAAGGCAAGATAACCGCTGGTCCTTAAGGGTAACGGAGTGGATTCCAAGAGAAGGCAAGCGTAGCAGGGGGTGGTAGAAAGTTAGGTGGGCGGATGAGATTAAGAAGTTTGCAGGAATACGGTGGCCGCAACTGGCAAAGGACAGGGTTAATGGAGAGATATGGGAGAGGCCTTTGCCCTGCAGTGGGCGTAGTCAGGTTGCTGCTACTGCTGATGATGATGACGATGAACGCTGTGACGGTCATGCGTAGGCCTCAGAACTCGGTCCGGTTGCAGAACGTTCTCACAGAAGATCACGACACAGTACCTCTCCGGACATCTTTACCTTGCACGACCTACAGGGGGCGCCCCAATTGATTTAATAAATAATAATAAATGGTAAATAAATAAAAAAATAAATAAATCAGCAGTGGAAGTTAGCAAAAAGCGATTGGAGGATTGGTAGCTGAAAAGCAGAGATGTGGCATAAGGTAAGAAGTGTAAGAAACCGTAGGTAAAGATGATGGCGAATCTTAATGAGAATTACCAACACAGTAAACAAAAAAATAATAAAGAAACAAAAGCTGAGCATGGTGGCAATTGCCACCACCCCGTTTCAAAGGGGGCGCTCCTATCCATCCATCCATCCATACGGCGGCTACATGGAATACTGAGTGCTCACGGGGTCAGCCAATGAAGAATCGCGATTCTTTTCAAGGTTCTCGATAAACTCTCACTTGTTTGTCAAAGGTGGCCACCGTGTTCAAGCCACCAGTCTCTTTTCTCTGGGGTGCAAAAGATATGAAGGATATACAAGGCAAAAAGTAACGCGCGCTTTGCGCTGTTAGGGCAAATGCGAATTAGGTCAGCTAGGACTTCATTTTCCACTTCTGTTCCGGTGTCCGAATCCATTTTTCACGGACGGGTGTTGTTGGGATAGTCATAACGGGTTAAGTTCTATATGTGCGGGATTGGTCATTCTCTGCTTCGCATTCATCGATCCCTCGGAGTCCTCATAGCACTCCTAGTGCAGTGGTGCATTGGTGTTGCTAAGGGTGGAGCTTCGCGACTCGGGATGAATGGACGGTTGGATGGATAAGAGCGCCCCCTTTGAAACGGGGTGGTGGCAATTGCCACCATGTTCAGCTTTTTTCTTTATTTTTGTTCAACTGTGCTGTTAATTCTCATTAAGATTCGCCATCTTCTTTCACTACGGTTTCCTGCACTTCTAACCTTATGCCACATCTCTGCTTTTCAGCCACGACTCCTCCCGTCGCTTTTTGCTACCTTCCACTGCAGATTCATTTACATGACCATCGTTATCGTTAAACCCTAGGGCCTCAGGAAGAGTGACTGTGCCTGCATCGACATCCGGATGGATACCATCACATTTGAGTATGAGGTGTTCAGTTGTTTCTACAGATCTACCACACTCACAGCACAGGTGTCATCATCTTCGTTCAATTTTTTTTTTGTAGCTGCGCACTCTAAGACACCCTGACCTAGCTTCAAAGAGTAGGGCACTGCCTTTTGAGTTATCATAGAAAAATTCTTTCCTGATCTGCCTTTTCCAGTATCGATATAGTTCTACACTATGCTTCACTTCCTGAGCGACCTCTCGTGATCAATAAGTAAGTGAACTGCCACCGGCCACCGTGAGTAGTTTGCTCACAGTTCGGTGGGCAGGTTGCCAGCTGTGTATAATGTAGTGATGCAAATGACCTAGTAGCAGCCCTGTGCAAACAGAGAACAGCGACGAAGAAGAGGCACATAGTGCGTGGTAGCAACACAGACAAGAAAAGAGCACTCAATAGAGACTTACATTAAACCAGGGTTTGCCTGGAGGCGTGCTTAGCGGCTTAGTGGTTCCGTAGTTGAAGCCCTTATAACGCCAACAGGGAGAAGGCCTTAACGTAAGCATTCATTTTTCAGCAGTCAGCTTTGTGGTTTTTACCGTATAGTGTGAAAACATGTCGACGTCGTTCGAAATGGAAGATGCACACTTCCTATAAACAAGCGGTCTTTGCGGCTCTCGTAAGCACGTTTGAAAATAATTACGGATGGCGTTGTGCTTCGCTTTGCGCTGGCATTGCGTCGAGGACAAAGTGTTGGTTGTAATATGACACTGTTTTTTCGATTCTGGCACTACTAGGCTAAATGGCGCATCCAGCTTACAGGCAACTGCACAGAGCATTACTGAAAGAAATTTCGAGGTTCCTCGCGTTGTTTTATGTATTTAATAATGGTAACATGGTAATTATAATAAATTTATTCCCGTATTTCTAGCAATATATGTGATATAATGAAAAGTATTCTTCCTTGAGCAGTTGGTATTATTTTCCTGACTAGATTACGCCACAGAGTTTGCGTATGTTATTTGACATACTTTCAAATGATGAAGCTTAGCTTGGGTATTTTGCTGGCACAAATGAAAGTTACCGTATAATTAGAGTTAGGACTTTTCGTTAATTCTTTTTATAATTCGGAATACTTTTTTTCGGTTTCCATTTCAGAACACATGTTTTCGCTTCTTTTTTCGGCGAATAGTTTCAACGAATGAAAACTGACTTTTTTTCAGCGATTTAATGCATCAATCCTGTGTGGTGAAATGTGAATTGATGACTATGTTTTTGTCATCATGAACAATTTAATTAGCGTGCAAAAGACACCACTTGGAGATCGGCTTGTTGAAGAAGTTGCTATGGTCCTTAAAACGGTCGCTCAAGTTAAATGAGACAGCCGGCAGACAATACTGCCAGTTGAAGTTTACTTCTAAGAAATAAGTTGAGATTCTAGTGCTGGGTTAGTGCACTGGGTTGGGCGTGAGTTGTTGTTGTTGTTGCGACTGAGAGAAGGATGAAAAGGAAATTTGCACGGGCCTGCCAACTGCCTCAAGCCGAGCCACTACCGCTGCCACGTGCAGATAGAAGAGAGTTGAAATATAAGAGGAAAGAGAAAGAGAGAGCAAAGACGCGCGTCGCAACAACCGCGTTGGCCGAAGCGGACGCTGGCGGAAAAAACGGATTGGCGGTCGTAGCCGAAAAAAGAAGAGACTGCGCTGAGGTTGGGAATCGAGCCATGGCCTTCGGTTTTTGAAGCTACCACTCCGCCACGAAGGCTTTTTGGTCTTTATTGCCTCTTTTCACAGATTACAACAGATCATAAACATATGTTCTGCACTGCACTCTCAAACATCAAGAATGGACACGTGTTTCACTCGCGTATGAAAATCAAAATTGTTTCAGGGAACACAACTCTCTCATCAACTCGATAACTCCATCTCCAAAACATAGCTCCTTGTACACTTCACGTAGCTTAAATATGTTTTCTTTGAAGTAATCTCGGACAGACCGCGCATCTTCATCGCAGTGTCGTACAGCCATCCTGCTTCGCCAAATACTATGCAGGCCAAAAAGGAAAATTACATCATATTTATAAAGATCCGGCTCAATGTCCAGGAATCGTATCCCATACGGCGTCAAGGGTAAGTCTTTCTTTATTGTACGCTGGAGCACGTCCCAAAAGAGCAGCGCATTCGAGCAATCAATAAAGACGTGTTCTATTGACTCTGGTTTGTGACACAACAAGCAGTCAGCACCCGATGGTAAAAACAATCCCTTCTCCTCCATCCATGTTTTAACCGGCAACGTCCCAGTGTGCAACTTGAAGAAAAACGTTTGTACACCCGCTGGAGGCTCTGCGGGGCATCGCGTGATGTGCAAGCTGATTGCAGCGGTGGATTATTGAAGCGATGGATGATCGCAGCCCAATCGTGGCGGTAGTCTGAACGTACTTTCACAGCGATAGCTCTACTAGATGCAAAAGTCGATCTCCGTATCCGTGCGACGCTTGACTTTGACTGACCTTGATAAGGCGCTTAGCAATAGCCTTAAGATAAACGTGAGATGTTCAATCGTAATTGACTTTGCCTGATACGATGGGCACCTCCAAGTTTTGCCCGGGCCGCGCCCTAAATTTTACCTTGGCCATTCTGGGCCAGAATCGATGTCCAACCTTATTTGAGCTTGCCCGACACGATGACGACCTCCAAATTTGGCCAGGGTAATTTTCAAAATATCACCAGGACCACCCCCCAAATTTTACTTTCACAGATTTAAAATAAAATTGATATCCAGGATAATTGAGCGGGCCTAACATGATGCCGACCTCCAAATTTTGTCCGAGCAATTGAAAAAATTTGAGTCGGTTTGGAAATGCTTTCTAAATATGATAGGTTTGACAGAGTTAAAAGGAATGCTATACTTAGCCTACCAAATTTACATCGTGATGCCTCATGTCCTACAAAGTCGTTTGCCCTTTGACCCTTTACCATCGACCTTAACCTATGACGTTTCACCTTAAATTAGTTTCGACAAGTTGGCGCTACTGTCAGGTCACGTTACGTGACGTCAACGTAAGGTGCGTATATAAACTTCGCGTAGCTCCGCTTGCCTAATTAGCCATGGAAAAGAGGAGTCAAGACCGTGTCTTTCGCCATGCCAGAGCTGTCGCTCAACCTTTGGGTATAACCATCGTTAAAACCTGTCCAACTTTTTCCTTTACGCCCATGCACGGTGTCGTGTCGATGTCCTGAATACCATTGGTTAACCAACTCAACCGATGAACGCTTTTAAGCAGCTGATGATAGTGAATACGCAGTGCTTTGCTAGCAGGCGGCGAGGAAGTGGTGCTTCCCGGTCGTCAGATTCGTGTGAGCTAGCGGTGAAATACCTAAAATCGCAAAGCGGCGCTACTTATCCAACAATACCATCGTACATAATACATCTAGCATGACTCCTGCGCATTTCGCGCTTGTGCAGCGTGCTGCATATTAAGCAGCCGCGTTAGACAGTTTCCAGCTGGCCATCATCACCCTCTAACATTTCAGACGGTTGTGTTCGGGAGCGATGAAAGGCGCTGCGTATTCGTGGCTTCTGCTACCAGCCACTCTGCTTTTCGTGTGAGTACGTTCGAAGGCGAGTGTAAATAGCGGATATGAGCTTGTTGTATTCGCTTTGCTTGTCGATATGCCTTTCACCGTTCGTGCAAACAGGAATATACAGGCGGGGAAATCTTCGTGTCGCATCTTCGTGTGGAATGTGTTTCCACCGTTAGCGTTTCTGGTTTTCTTGTATAGGGTTTTCTCTCACTACGTTCTTTTAATATGTTTTTAAATATTTTTTTATTTTCGAATTTACAATCCAAATATATTTTATACCTTCGCTTCTAACCGTAAAAAAAGTAGAAGCCCTTCGCTACTTCTTAAACCATCTAAGTTCGCGCTCTCAGTTTCTGTTTCATCTGTTCCGTGTTCGTCCTGCGAAGAGCATACCGCTTTGTAAGCATCGTGTAAACTATCTAGGCCTAACCTCGCCATTTTTGCGTAATTGAGCTACCGAAGCTCTTCTGACTGGCAGCGTCAGACGCCCGCAGGAAGGTGGGAAACCAAGCGTCAACGCGTGCAGGTACCCGCTGTCGGGGCACAGTACGCACTTTCATTTTTTAGTCGGGGTGTTTAAGCTAAGTTGCAAAGGGGGATCGTCACTTTAATCGCCGATATCGTTAGTGTTAATGAAACTATTACAACAGTTCTTCACGTCTTGTGACGTGCGATGGATTGCGTATAGCTTTTATTATTTTCGGTAAATATTCTTTCGTAGCCCCATTAAGCCGCCGCTCCCAGGAAAATAAACTAAAATAAACGAAAGAAATGAAATAAAATATTAAATGAAATAAAATAAACGAAAATAAAGCGGCCCGTTTGCATCAGCCACGTATTAGATACCTTTAGCACAGCGCGTCCACAACTGCTTTCCGCGTACACTGCCCCGCCGCTGCTCGTGCACAGATCGTCTTCAGAGCCCCAGATGGCGCCACGTTCCCGTCAACAGCACGCCCGTCTGCAGCGCCGCGACCAATCAGCGCGTGCGCAGTTGCGGAACGCGGTGAGCGGTAGGCGCTATGTTGAAAGTAGCTATTGACGCACGCCGTCGACGTATTCGAAACCGATGGCTAACGAGATTCAATTACAGCGCAGACAACCGCTGTATACGACCTTAAAATTCCCTTCTTAGTCCGTCTTGGTGATGGATTCGGAACCGGTGGCTAACGAGATTCAATTACAGAGCAGACAACCGCTGTATTCGACCTTAAAATTCCCTTCTTAGTCCGTCCTGGTGATGGATTTCCTGTGTGGCACATTTCCAAAACGCTCTTTTTTCTTTTGTTCTACAGCTTTATCGCGCTCGACGACGCAGACTCTCTATTGAGTACAAGTGCACCGTTACTTCTGTAGCGCTGGCGGAGCCATAATAAAAGCAGCGGGCTGTTGCATTAATCGTTGTTTTAATAATGTCTTTCTCAATCACTCCTGTTCGAACCCACCACGTTCAGGCAGCACGCGAACACATACAATTTGTGCTGCTTACTCATGGCGTATGGTGTTCAGTTTGGACGAACTTCCCCGCCGTACTAATACGAACACAACGAATAGAGCACGGGAATCAAATCCATCCAGCACGTTAAAGAAACCGTCTTGAAGGTGCACACTGCTAGACGGAAACGTTCTTTGAGAATTTGTAAACTTGCGATCTTTGTAAACATTCACTGCGAGAGATTCATGGGAGCTTTCGGAGACAAGAAATCTAGTTAACTTTCCGTCGCCGAAAGTGTAGTCTCAGAAAAGTGCGTAATTTGAATAATCAGGCAGAACACTAGGTTTTAGCGAAACTTGCCATTATGATCGATAACAGAAACGTCGCACTGAGATCTTTGTCCCTTATGTTCTGATATTTTTGATGTCTAGCCCCCATACTAGCAATAACAAAAGCAAATCACGTCCCATTTATTAGCGTCATGCACTATGACCCAACTCGAAAGGTTTTTCGTT
The DNA here is from genome assembly GCF_055824585.1 of Amblyomma mixtum. Taxonomy (NCBI): domain Eukaryota; kingdom Metazoa; phylum Arthropoda; class Arachnida; order Ixodida; family Ixodidae; genus Amblyomma; species Amblyomma mixtum. The sequence goes on along the minus strand of NC_143012.1, from coordinate 74,026,506 downwards.
TGATCTGTGCTAAGCAATAAGTCCCATTATTTTAATGCGCTATGTTTTGTGAGGAAAACACGAAGCGCAAAGGACACACGAAATTAAATCAATGGGATATCGCGCATCTCTAGGATTGCCTTCATTATTTTACCATTTTCTTCTGTGTTCGTGCAGTGTCGTACTCTTGTTTATGGGAGAAAATAGTACATTACCCAACTGCACTTAATATCGAACATTGATTAGCCACTTTCGTAAGTTTTCTTTATGTGTCGCAGTGGCTGAGCTAAGAGGCGAGCGTTCGGCACCAGAGACGTCATTTTTTCACTATTCATTCTTTAATTACTTCAGTTCCCCTTTGTATCAAGCCCCTACGACCTGTGACGTCAGGGTCTACCGCCAGCAATCAGTGTCCTTCGCCTCCTCCTGTAAAATTATAACCGTCCGACTGTGGAAAGCAATTTACGCAACGTATTCTTAAACGCATACTTATAAATGCAGGCTCGTTCATATTCCTACTCTGTGCACTATACATCTTCCAATGAAGCGAGCGAAAAAGAAGTCATGGCATATAGGCTCGTATTCGTGCCTCAAACTGGCGTAAATATCTCAGGAAGACACCTTTGCCAGAGACTCCTCAAAGTGAGCCCCGCCGCGGTGGCTCAGTGGTTACGGCGCTCGGCTGCTGACCCGGAAGACGCGGGTTCGATCCCGGCTGCGGCGGCTGAATTTCGATGGAGGCGAAATTCTAGAGGCCCGTGTGCTGTGCGATGTCAGTGCACGTTAAAGAACCCCAGGTGGTCGAAATTTCGGGAGCCCTTCACTACGGCGTCCCTCATAGCCTTAGTTGCTTCGGGACGTTAAACCCCAATAAACCAACCAACTTCTCAAAGCGCATTTTTTAGCCAAAATGGAGACAATAGTGCCCTAAAGAAGCATCATTCAAGCTGCGTTTTGGAAGAACGAACACCTTTAAATATAGGTTGCCGTTATGGGGAGATTTGTGTGGTCGAAGGCTTCGCGTAGAATTTTCCATAGGGATCTTTTTGTCACTTCTCTCTTTTACCCTCATTCTTCGCTTTATTAACTGAAATGTCGATTTAAGCTGGAATGAAAATATTAACTACGTTTACCCTAGAGCTACTATAATATGCCCTCCGTACCGTTGTACATAGTTTCATTGTGCTGATTTCAGTTTTCAACTACAAAATACAGTTACTATACAGTAACTCTACTTTACCCTAAGTTTCCTAATGTGCTAAACTAGGTGACAACTTTGCTACGTACGATTGCTGCCGCACATGTTACACAAACAGTTGTGAGCACTTCGGTACAAATGGAGTGCATTGGGCCGGCTCCATTTGCGATCGCTGTGATAGCCCAGGTTTCCATATAGTTTCCTCCTCTCCCACTCCCCTCCCCAAGGAATCAAGCGTAGAGAATATGGCGCTGCGCATGACGCTGTCGTGAGTATGACGGGTTTGCGTCGGGCCCAAGCCTACCGTCATTGCCCCTTGAAAGCAGCAAGCGTCAGTGGGAAACAGAGTTTCTTACTATTACCTAGAGGGAAAGCTGGCGCCCCTTCTATGAGAATTTGCACATGCAGATCCCTTGAGACCACTTCAGCCACCATGGGCTCTCAAAGCATCATGGGCCGGTGACCTACGGACTGCAGAACTACAACTCTTGCGATAAAATAATGCAAAAATAAACGCTGTTTGATAACCAAGAATGTCCTAATGTTCGATATCCTGTCTAACGATTGCAACAAATGAGCAGAAAAGCATGCAAATGCAAAGTTTGCTCAAAATAAGAGCAGACTCACTCTCCTCTTGGCCAAGTATTGCACATACAGAAACTAATATTTTGCGCTTAACAGGCGCAGTTTTAAAAAGAAATATGTTTTTAAAGAAACGTTGTTGGAAAAACATTTTTAAAATTCTTTTAATGGTATTTCGGGAATAAAAACCTTTTATTGACGTCGTGTGCTGTTGCGGTTTCGCTACTATGGTTTTTGCACACTGCTTTCGCGGCAAAGTCGTCTGCGCACACACGAACAGCGTTTTCAGAATGAAACACCCTAGTAGTGACACTCTGTGTTCCCCAAAAAATACGACTGTTCCGCAACAAGTAGCTCACCGCCCCAAGATGCTTTGAGCGTCCATGGTAGCTGAAGCGCTGCGCCTCCATGGCGGCGCAGCGGCGCAGAAAGCTGCAGCTTTCCCTCTAGGTAATGGTAAGAAATTCAATGGTGGAAAACATCTTTGGAGGTTGTGGCCATACCTATCCCGCCAGTGGCCGCTGCTGATGACGAGTTGCCAACCGGTACGACAGGCGGCAGCATAGTGACAATTTTCGCTGAGTTTAGCATGTTGTGCGGCAGGGCGTCAACACTTGACACCTTTTTTAACCAGATATTTTCACTCTAAAATAAGGTACTCATGTTCACTATTTCGCTTTGCTTTCTGCTTGCAGATCACTATCAAGGGGCGAAAATTTGGAAAATGGCGTAATATGCACACCAACGGTGAAGTCTTTACCCCACTTTCGCTTCTTTTGTATGTTTTGATGTGGCCACACGTAGGAGCTCAAACTTTCTGGCCCCAGATTTGTCCGTAAAGACATTTTCAAATATCTCAATTGTTTTCATTGTTCGATATCTTTGGTCATGTAATTTTCATTCCTAAGATGATTCTTTTCTGTGGTTCTTCACAAGAGTACTGCATCGAACGTTTGCAAGACGACCCGTTACGGCGTTCGTTTGCTGATCCAAAAGTCGCGGGTTCGATTATGCCCACCGCGGCCGTTTATATTTCTAGGGAAAATACAAAAAAACGCCTTAGCGCTTTGCGATATCACCGCACGATAAACACTCCTAGCGGGTCTAAATTAAGGCGCCGCGATCCACGACAGGGCCCCTAATAGCCAGTGTGTTAGTTCGGAACGCTTAACCCAAAAATTCAAACTTCATTTCCAAGAAAAATTTATCGATAATGAGGTTTTCTCCAAAAGGGATTGTCACTTCTAACAAGTCTATAATAGCACACCTCCTAGAAGTCGCACTGAACACCAAAAGACGCGGGTTCGATCCCGGCCGCGGCGGCTAGAATTTCTTTGGAGGAGAAATTCTAGAGGCCCGTGTACTGTGCGATGTCAGTGCACGTTAAAGAACCCCAGGTGGTCGAAATTTCCGGAGCCCTCCACTACGGCGTCTCTCATAGCCTTAGTCGCTTTGGGACGTTGAACCCCATAAACCAACCAACCATTAAAAAAGTAACAACGAAGTGGACGCCAGTCATAGCTATTCTGGATTAGCTGTTCTTCCGCGTCTTTATACATGACCACTTTCCTCTGCGTCTTTTAAGGCGAAAGCCTTTAATGCCTCATACTGTCGTTAGCAGACGCGTCGGCAGATGTGTCCGCGTTTCGCTTACGTGCCTTATATGGGTATATGCCAATCATTACTTAATCTATACTTAATCGATGGCATTCTAATGATATCGAAACGCGATTTATGGAATTCTATGATAATTAATGACTAATTGAGTAAGAATAGTTAATGAATTAGTCTAATTAACCTTTCTAGTGAGACCACATAAATAAATAAAACCGAGTAGGAAATTGGTCCAGTTCGGGAATCGAACCAGGGTCTCCGGAGTGCGAGACGAGCACGCTAACCACTCCGTCATGCCAGCTCTTTCTTTTTTTGTCTTTATTGCTTACTCCGTCATGCCAGCTGTGTTCATTCCAAGCCATCGAGCTGGCACTCCGTCATGCCAGCTCGATGACTTGGAATGAACAAAGGCGCGTCTAGTGAATACGGTGTCTTCGTTCACTCCCATCTTCCTCCCTTCCCGTTGCGGCGAGGTTCACGTGTCCATCGAGATATGCGAGGCAGTTACAGTTCCTTTCCTCAAAAATCAATCCACAGACTCTCTGGCAGCGTTGCAAGAAGCTGTCGCGTTCCACTCTTAGAGGCGAAGCTTAACATCTTAACCACACATCAGTGACAAAAGCAGCAACCCTGCGCTTAAGGCTTTCACCTCACCGCACTTTAGGTCAGCAAAGTGTCCCCCTGAATTTTTTCTTACTATCTGCGTCGCTTGAATTTGCATTGCATTATCACGCTCAGTGGTGCCTACAAAGTTCGAGCGCATGCCAAAGAGCGCTCCCAGGATGTGCAGACGTGCCAATCGGGTCGTATTTCCAAGTTAACTGGAGCGAGGAAGGATCATTCTGCAAAAAGCAATGCGCCCAATTGATTAAACTCATCCACGCCGCTCGTTTGACTGGAAACGATATCAGTTTCGAAAAAAGATAACGGAAGCCGTGGTCCATCGATTAGCCCTGCTTATGAAATCGGTTATCTGAAGCGTGGCACTTTTGTGGTCGTTTCAATTAATGACGAATGAAACACGGAATCGCCACACCCTGACATGCAGCCATAATGGTTAGTGGCACTGGTGAGGGTCGAAGGCTAATGAGAGCGTTTCTTCGGAAGGGGTCCTATTCTCCAAATACCGTTGAAATGTCGCTGAAACAGAATTCTCAACGCATAATGACATGAATTATTTCGAGGCACAATAAATGAATAAGAAAACAGGCCTCTCCCGCGCCACTACTGTATCGCGGGTAAACGACAGTCGACCCTCGTGCAACGACTGCCTCTCAGGACGTCAGGCACAAGCGAGATCCTTCAGCACTGCCCGGGGTGTTGACGTGGCCGCAGATGTTCCTGAGAGCGGACACTGTCCAAAGAGGGCTTGCCAAAAGAAAGCACCGGAGAAATGAACGTATTGGCGCAGAATCCGCGCCTATGACGCGAGACCAATGCAGCATGCCTGAACTTCGCCCCTGAATATGTTACCTGCAGCACGGACGAGTGGAAAAATGTCATTTCCTCCTACTAGCCTACATACGCCACTCGCTGAGACCAAAACCAATGCATTTGGCACCCTGTCAGGGCTCTCTAAAGCCCCATTTACGTACAAGAAGTCCCATTGAGGTGTCATGTTGCGTATATGTGTGGAGTTTTTTTGTCCAATAATAGACTTCGTATAATGCACCGTAAAGGCCCGCTCTTATGCCTAAAGGTATTTCGATGTTCTCATTTATGCGATGATCAGTTACTCTCAGAGGGCCATTTAGCCGAGGGACACTACGTGTTGCAACGCGAGCTGTAGCCTGTAAATTCCACACAGATGTTCCATAAGGTCACGAATGACGCAGAAGTGCGGTTTCTCCAAAGAGTCTGGAAAGGCTCACGCCTCAGTATTACTCAGCGGATTTAGGGCAGTACGAAATTGAAGCCCTTGAAAAGTGGTTTGCAATGCTAATCCCCTTAAAAGCTTTTGAACTGTGTTGAAGAAGAATTCGTGTGCCCCCAAACTTGAAACTTTTTTGGAAATGTGTACACGCCACTCCTGTCGACGATGCAGGCTCAATCATCGAGGCGAATCACTGTTTTACGGAATATGACCCCCTGCTAATGGCCAACGACCCTTCGTTTATTTCCTTCTTTTGATTTTGGCTTCTTTTTACTTGTTTTTTCAAGTTGTCTATTTTTTATATTATATGGGTTAATGGCAGTCTAACGTCCCAAAGCAACTCACGCTATGAGCGACGCCGTAGTGAATGGCTCCGAAAATGTCAACGACCTGGGGTTCAATAAAATTCATTGGCATCGCACAGTACACGGGCCTCTAAAATTTGGCCTCCATCGAAATTCGACCGCCTCGGCCGGGACTGAACCCGCGTCTTTCGGGTCAGCAGCCGAGCACCATAACCTCTGAGCCACTGTGGCGGCTGATATAACAATAATTTTATTCCTTCATTGTTGTTTTAGTTTTGTCGCTTCATTTTGTCGTTGTTTACTGCGCTTATCATACTCGTTTATCTGTAGAGTGATCGGTATTTATAACAATTCGGGACTTCTTTTTATGCAAATTTGCTTTATTTTTATTTGAGGCAGTATTACTACTCCTATTGTTATTCTGCTTTTATGGCGGTCTTTGGCGGCAGATGCCCTTGCGCAATAAAAATTCATCATCATCATCATCGAATTGGACAAACCGCCTTTTTTTCTAACGATCCGACCACTTGCTAAGGTAGAAAATCAATTAAAAAATTAAATGCAGCTATTGTTTTAATTTAATTGCCGAGAATCGCACTGTCCCACATTCGTTTCATTCAACCTTCATATGATGAGAATGGGGCCTAATAAAAAACTGGAGTCTTCTTCACTCATGTACACTCTTCTCATGGATTCGCATTAACGTATCCAAGATAGCACAGCAATGGGACGTCCGGCCAGTAACGAAGGAGGAAGTAAAGAAAGCCTTAGGAGCAATGCAAAGGGGGAAAGCAGCTGGTGAGGATCAGATAACAGCAGATTTGTTGAAGGACGGAGGAGAGATTGTGCTAGAAATACTAGCCGCCCTGTAAACGCAATGCCTTGTGTCCTCGAGAGTACCAGAAGCTTGGAAGAACGCTAACACTATCTTAATTAAGAAAGGAGACTTCAAGGACTTGAAGAATTACAGACCGATCAGCTTATTGTCCGTTGCCTGCAAGGTATTTACTAAGGTAATCTCTGATAGAGCCAGGACCACCTCTGACTTCAGTCAACCAAATGATCACGTAGGCTTTCGTATAGGATACTCGGCAATAGACCACATCCACACTATCAGGTGATAGAGAAATGCGCAGAATAAAACCAACCCCTATATATACCCTTCATTGATTACGAGAAAGCATTTGACTCAGTGGAAACCTCAGCGCTCATGCAGGCATTGCGGAATCACGGTGTGGAAGTGTTATGCGAAAATATTGCAAGATACTTATAATGATTCCACAGCTACCATAGTTCTCCTTAAAGTCAGCAAAAAAAATTTCAATGCGGAAAGGTGTCAGGCAGGGAGACACGATCTCGCCAATGCTCTTCACTGCCTGCTTACAGGAGGTATTCCGGGGACCGGAATGGGAACAGTTGGGGATAAGAGTTAATGGAGAATACCTGAGTAATTTGCGATTCGCTGATGACATTGCCTTGCTAAGCCACTCAGGACAAGAACTGCAAAGCATGATCATTGAGTTAGACGGGCAGAGCAGAACGGTGGGGCTAAAACCAACTAACGTGCAGAAAATCAAAGTAATGTTCAGCAGCCTAGCAAAAAACAGCAGTTCGCAGTTGGTAGCGAGGGGCTGGAAGTAGTAAGAGAATAGTGACCGCAGATCCGGATCATGAAAAGGAAGTAACTAGAAGAATAAGAATAGGGTGGAGCGTATATGGCAGGTTCTCTCAGATCACGAATGGTAGTTCACCAATATCCCTCAAGTGAAAAGTTTACAACAGCTGTATCTTACCGCTACTCACCTACGGGGCAGAAACGTGGAGGCTAACAAACAGGGTTCAGCTTAAGTTAAGAACAACGCAGCGAGCTATGGAAAGGAAAATCATAGGTGTAACGTTAAGAGACCGAAAGAAGGCGGAGTAGGTGAGGGAACAAACGTGGAATAATTACATCGTAGTTGAAGTCAAGAGGAAGAAATGGGCTTGGGCAGGGCATGTGGATTCCAAGAGAAGGCAAGCGTAGCAGGGGGCGGCAGAAAGTTAGGTGGGCGGATGAGATTAAGAAGTTTGCGGGGATACAGTGGCCGCAACTGGCAAAGGATAGGGTTAATTGGAGAGACATGGGCGAGGCCTTTGCCCTTCAGTGGTTGTAGTCAGGCTGATGATGATGATGATCCAAGATAGTACTCCCTTTATTGCTTCTGTGCTGCGATTTCTTTGTTCATTTGAACGGCTAGAAAGTGCTGTATATTCGTAATTAACGTTCTTAAGAAAATTCTCACTGCTCCCTCGAACGAAGAAAGCACTTTCTTTTTATAAATATTATACGACACTTCATGTCTTTTCGGCAGTAACAGGTAAAAATATTCCTCTTTAATAAATGTAGAATGAACCACTAATGCAAATTATGAAAGGTAGCTAAATATAAACCATACAAAGGAGACGGAAAACAAGCTCTGCATGACGATGTGCGTTTGAAGAAAAACCTGTACTTTGTCCGATAATTCAGAAACAAGACACAGGGCGTCAGTGTAGAACCTGGGAGCGCGCTCAAGCATTCGCTGGCGTGTTCTATGCTCCACTGAACGGGATAGTATACATAGCAGACATCCCATTTAGTTTTGGAACCAATTTAGGCTTGCTTGCTTTGAGTGCAACGAATAAACCTGTCAGAAGCTCCCTTATCGCCGAACGCCACGCCATATGTCCACAGTGGCCCTTTTTTCCTAATTCAAGCTAACTGAAAATGTTTTAGAACTCGACGAGGTCGAAGGAGTAGGATATGTGGAACTTGCATGTAAACAAGGACTAGAATTTTTGTACTAGCATTTGAAATTGTGAACTATCTGACTAACAGTAGCTGGGAGGATAACGCGGCCTGCCATTTTCCCTACCCAGTTAGTACTGTACGTATCTTGCGCCCTCTGCGTTATTAAAATAAACATACCAGCGATATAGTGGCGTCACGTATTTGTCTAGGGGTAGTGAACGATTTCGTAGGGAAAGCTGCATTGGCCACGAACTTGCGTCTTCTCTGTGGCGGTGCTCCGAGGAGGCACAGAGACCGACCTTGAGCCGTTGCCTAGCAACCGCCGCAGCTGGCGGACGCCGCGCGCTCGCCGCGCCATCTGGCATGACGTCACAACACGTCACATATTGCGCTTTTCTTTCATCACGCAAGCTTCAAGATAACGCAGGCCAATTTGCTGTTGCTTTTGTTTAATTCCCGAAGACATAAAACATGGCGTTGAGACGCGCAGAGCTGCGGTGTCATGCAGGTAAAGATGCATGTGCAGCAGCTGTAAGACACATGTGCTCCCATCCGAGTTGACAGAGATCATTAAAAAAATGCACTGCGCCTGAATTCTCTAAAAGGAAGTTGTTTCCCGCCTGCATACTGCTTAACTAATTTTACGAATATGCTTTCAATACGGAATGCTCCTACAATGGCACTTTAGAAAATACAATGTTATTTGCTCTTTTTCAGATCCTGGTCACATATAACTAATGAGCGCTCTTTTTTCTTTATTTGTTGCTCTTTCAAGCTGTGCAATTTGTCCGGAGTTGGGGGAGAGTGTGCTCCCGGCTGTTACTGCGATCGTAGCCCGTGGGACGGCGTCACCGGAATCTGCATGAGTGCCACCGATTATCCAGCCATGCGACCTGAGGCGCGGCTGGCAATGTATGGGCTGCCTCTACTGCGTCGACAGTAGCTGCCGGAGGTTTGACTTTGCTCGAGGCTCCTAGAGACGGTTTTCTCTTTTGGCTGCCTTTTCATCGCTCTGGAGAAAACACAACCCAGAAGGAGCTGTGGACGTTCAAACGATACGATGGCCAATACAGTATCGGGTAACTGGGCCCTCCAAGTCACCACCGAATGGGAAGAATCTTTCATTTGCCGGCCGTTCGGAACGCCCGCTTCTGCAAAGAAGCGCTTAAAATTTTCCGAGTTTTTTTAAATGAGGAAAACAGTTTTGCAATAAAATTGTGCTCACCGGAAGTGCTGTATTTGTGGTTTTAATCAACGCTGTACAAGTACGTAATCAAAAATTTCTGGAGTGAACAACTGTGACCCTGTGGTCAGGCACCGACAATGTTAACACGATTTCAAAACCTACTTTTTCTCCACGAACATTCAGCGTCGAAACGACATGCGTGCCATATTCAGATGCAAAATAAGAACCAGGCCACAAACAAGCGGTCATCATTACTATCACAGTCTTTCCGGGTAAGCCTTCCTCTGCTGGCAATAGCCACAGCAGGCATCTTGAAGACGTTTGATTGAATTACGTAGACTGTCGCGTTTCTGAGCGGACAGCACAAGAGGAACGACAGAAGAGAAGACTTCTCCTCCTTGTCCGTCCGTCGTTTCTCGTTCTTGACTTTCGTGCAGTGTTCACCTGAGTAACCGATTTCTTAACAATTCCACTTTGCACTAATTTTCCAGCAAAACCCCCACTTCTGAGCTCCTTTTCTTAATAAACTACTGTGCTTTCAGATGACGGACCAATCCTTCAGGGTATGAGGTGGACTGTTCAAACACTACAGCTCGCGGTACACGATGCCTTGAAATCGTCAGTGGCCAACTAGCTCCTTATTAAAGTATGCAACATAGGATAAAAAACTGCAAACTCCGGTGGTGTTGTTCCTTATCGGCAAGTTAGATTTGAAGAAAGACTGCCGAAGTCGGCCCAGTAAACCATAAAACGTCAGATGGACATCAGCGAGATATTTAAGCTGGACATTAGACACCTCCACCAGACATCCATTTCAGTACCGTTTATCAAAAATCTGCGACAACACCAAAATTAGTCTCCAGACCGAGGTATAGTACGTAGTGCCGACATCTAGTTCGACATTTGCCAGATATTTGTGCATGGTGTAAGTATGCCCAGTCTATGTAATCTAGACATCTATATATAGAGAATATGACTATACATAGACCAATAATTTGTATTGAATACTGCAGTTGTAATAACGAAAAAATTCTGCATTGCAAAAATTATTGACATCTTCATCCCACTGTTCCTAGGGTCATCTCTTGCCAAGAGCCTTTTGCTATAGCATGCCGTGATAATGCTAACATGATGCAAACAGCCTTGCGTTGAAAGAGCATTATAATGCCGATGGCATTATGTTCACAAAGCCAGCGGAGTCTCACGGGAAGAAATTTCAAAGGGCAGTGAGATGAAGACCTTATATTTTTGTAATGCAGCATGGAAAGCATGGATGCTTGCAACCCATACTTTACGAAACTTCGTATGCTCTATGAAAAAAAAAACACAATTGCGTTTTTTCTTTGACCATGCTTGCTTTGTTATTTCAGCTACAACGCTGTTAACTTAGAAACATCCTAGTCGAAATAAAAAAAACAGGCATGGGCAGTGCATGTAACGTGAAGGCATGATAACCAATTATCGTTAAGGGTAATGGGCTGGATTCAGAGAGAAAGCAAGCACAGCAGAGAGGATTTGGTCGGGTGGGCCGATGATGTTCGGAAGTTTGCTGGGATAAGGTGGCCGCTGCTGGCACAGGACACGGTTAATTGGAGAAATTTTCGGCCAGCAGTGTACATAGGCTGGTGATGATAAAAAGTGGGGCTCAAGAAGTTTCCTCTCAAGAAAGATGAGGTAACATATTCAGCTACACAAATGCCAAAGCTATTTTTGTTCTTTAAAAAAACTGGAAAAGTTGAATAAAACATGCTTAATCAGAAAAAAACTGGTTATTGAAGTCCTGGCTGCTGATTTAAAAAAAAAAATTTTGCAATGTGGCCTCACACCTTAAGCTGAGATATCATGCGCTGGCTGTAGCGCAAGGTATAAATTGAAAGTATGAATAGTAATGAAGTAACAATGCGAATCCTGAGCAAAGTGACTGGCATTTTAAACCAACTGTGTCCAATTGAGTCAGAAACCTGAAGGATGTACATTCAGATTTGTCTTTACTACTTCCAATATATTTTTTTCATTTTAGGTAGGATAATGTCATGGTAAAGCGGGCACAAAAACACACACAAAAATATAGAGAGTGCTGGCCATGCCTCCAATTTGTTAACAGCGTTTTTCAACTTTAAATTCAGTAAGGAAACACGAAATATTGAGTCATTGAAAAAGTGGAATTCTTAAATTATAACTCTCTTACATTCCCAGGACGTGACAAGTAATATCTATGAGGAGTCTAGGTTAAAGCAGATATATATCGTGGGTATGTATTCAGGTTTTCCACGAAAAAAAAGGTTTTTTAAATAGGACGTCTCAGAGATTATGCCTCGGTACGTAGACATTAATACTTAATCCGGACATCTCTGGGACGTTTGTAGTTTGTTGGGTGTGGATGTCTACAAACCTCATGCTTAAAGGGCAGCTGGAACTTCAAGAATTCCACAGCGACTATTTTAGCAATGAAGATGAGCTCTATTTGGAAAATGAAGACTAGCACGGAATAAAAAAAAAACATGGTAACCGCTTTGGTGCGAGCTGAAAAAGCCACTGTTGAACTACACAGACAACAAATGACAGCAGGTGATTTCGACGGTGTTTGGTTGAAATGCCATAGAGGTGTCCAAAACTGACACCTCGGTAGGGGGCAACAGTCGCCATGAAAAGGCACGAGAAGGTTTTGCTGGGGAGAGATTTGTTTTGTTCAGCCCTTTATCTATATCCTAGTTATCACATTACGTTGAAAAGCGAGTAAAGGCACCGAGCAAAACAGCATTTGGTAACTACACGGAAGCGGCTTGGTAGGATCGCCAGCGGCAATCAAATGCCGCTAAACATGACAGCAAAATCTCCCTCTTAGAGCTTACAACCTGAGGATGAGGTTGAAGCGTTTGTTATGGAAAGAGAAGACTGCCTGCAAGAACTTGGAGACACCGACAGTACAATCAAAATCGAAGAAGTACTCAACCTGCTCCACGCATTTAAAAAGGTACCCGAAATGAGAAAAATCTCGATCGTTTTAGAATTTCGGGAGGGGAGAAGTTGCGGCGCCCAGAGCTGTATTCACTAGATGCAGTAGCACTGGCTGTGCCGACATCACAAGGCAGCATCGAGAGAGCATTTTCTGGACTTAAGTACATCTTCTCTTGTCATCGAACCTGGATGACTCCAACAACCTTTGATAACGTCCTCTTTCTTTGCTCTTTTTATGTTGGAAAAAAAAAAGCCGCCGCGGGGGCTCAGTGGTTATGGGGCTCGGCTGCTGACCCGAAAGACGTGGGTTCGATCCCGGCCGCGGCGGTCGAATTTCTATGGAGGCGAAATTCTAGAGGCGTACTGTGCGATGTCAGCGCACGCTAAAGAACCCCAGGTGGTCGAAATTTCCGGAGCCCTTAACTACTGTGTCTCCCATAGCCACCGTAGAGAAGGGCTCCACCATGTTGGCAAATAAAAATTCGCAGAATATACTCAGCACGTAATAAAAACTTTGCCAGCAGAAATTATGTCATGTCATGCTTATTATAAATTATAAAGAATGGACATCACAGTCTAGCCTGAAAGTTGTTCCACAAGAAGTTATAGAGCGCGCCTATTCAGGCATTCACAGCGCTCAACAAGACGGTAGTCGCACCGTGTCGCAGCCACAGGAGAGAGACAATTCTGTTGTCCGGCAAGTACGATAATGACTCCCACCCCAAGACATTCAGGAGATTTTTGTCAGCGCTTTTCGACACACATATAAAAGCAGCCCCCTCCCGACCATCCTTTGTGGAATGTCTTTTGGGCCTGGGAGCACTCCTCAGCTGGAGCTTTCAGTTGCGATGCCTGGTCGCCGCCATCTTTCCTTGCTGGTGGTGCCCCATGTGAGCCATGCCTAAAACCCAGCACCTTTGCCATACTGTGCTCTGCGTATGGAAGTGATGCAGCTTCTACCGTGCAGTGCTTCTAAACGCTTCCTGGCAGCTTGGTGCTTTGCGGCATTGCTAAACTGACAATAAGGCTGGTTGTGTTTAAGTGAGGCAGCAGACCACATAATTAGAGTGAGAGATCGTTAGTATTTCAACCTCATTGGGACTGTATTTGCAGCGCGTAATATATGTGCACGGCACACTGGCGCTAGCGAGTGGAATAATCACTTAACACTTAAGGTCTCTGCGATATGATAAAACAATTTATGGTGAGTGCAAAAAAATATCAGCAAACACTTCGCAATCCAACGAAGGTATTCCGAGTAGAATCACAGCTGCCCGTTGTAGGCACCAGAGTAAAACACCGCTCTTCCTTTCTTCTCCGCCCGCTGTGCAATAAGAACAGCTGAAATTATATTTTTCTTCCACGCCAACAAAACATAAAAAGTATTGCACCTCTCCAATTTCTGCAGATGTGGTTGAGTGAATGTAGCTACAGGCGAAAAAAGAACTGCCTGCCGTCACGTCGAATGAACTCAAAATAAGCGCACTGAAGAAGTAGCTACAGCCAGAGTTGCCATTTTTTTTAGTTCGCCTTCTACACGATCTGTCCCATCAGGAGCGTTTTTGTTAACACCATACTTGCAGTAGCTTACAATGTTCATGGGATCAGAGGTACTGATTTTCCCATTTGCCGAAACACCATGACACTCGTGGACTCATGATTTATAATAAAGAAATCGCAGACGCTTTGTATTGTTTTCTCTTATGGGAAAGGAGTTAGATTTTCAGAATCCTTTAATTAGTTTTAAAAAATTCTCGAAGCAGGCTGAAATGAGTTTGGTGTAATGCGTAGTCGTGTGACGCCTTTGGAATAATTCTTAAGCGAAGGTTTCGGGTAAAAAAATATTAACGGTGCTTAAGCTTTGGTTAATCTGAGTGAGAAGCGGCAGCGTCACGATGTTTTAGCTTGGCAGTCTTGTTATGCTGCTTGTTGGGCATTTGTTTGCTTTTTTTCAGGCTAAACCATAGTGAACCTACCACTTCTCACTCGTTTTAATCAAAGCTAAAGCACCACTAATTTTTTTATGCTCGCCAGAACGCGTGACGTCACGGCCTAGTACGTGAGGAGATGTGCTATTCGTGTGAAGGCGTGCCGCTGCTGCAGACCCTGACGTCACGGCCTAGCACGTGAACATCACATGTGCACTCCGTGCCCGGCGCGCCAGTGTTACTTCCGTTATGTACTCGGTTTTGGAGGCCATGGCATTATGCCCTAGCACCTGAACACCGCATATCGATCTAGGCACGCCGGCAGTCGTTCCGTGATGTACTCGGTTAAAGATGGCGTCACGTCCTGCTCTATCACGTAAATGCCGCGTTTAGGAACGCGAAAGTTAATCACGTGACCGAATTTTGGTTAGCCTTGACGTGACCGTGACGTTCTCGACTTGACCTTGACTTGACCTTGAGACGGCTTCCACCGTGACCTGTACAATTGCTTGACTATTGGTCTGATCACTGACCATCCACCGGTTCTCAAGCGTATAAACTGAAGGTTTGATTTTGGCCAAGCCTTGAAGGTCATCGGCAACGCAAGGCAATCTTAGCCTGAGACCTCTACTAGCTACCACTGACATCGCTTTCCCTTTTATTGGCTGATATTTTATCAGCAGCAAACGTTTCCACTATTAAAAATTTCGCACTTATCCAAACCGGAAATATAAGGGCTTCCCCTTCTCTGGTATTGACAAGCAAAACAATTGGAGAGGCCGAATAAAAAACAAACCAGCAAATGTGAGAGCAAATGTGAGTGCCCAGGGAGAGAGCGCGCGGGCCGCCTGATCGTCTGGCGCAATGCCCTGGAGTCGCTGGTGGCCGGAAGCACAGATGAGGTGGCAATTTGGAGGGTCGCTGGACCGAGAGTAATTTTGTAAGATGTGCCAGAAGAGAAGAGGTATCCAACCCAGCTCATAATTCCGACACGCCCCCTTTGAGTCGGTAATGACGTGTGTCACTTGTGGGAGACAGCGGGCGAGAGCAACCGCGATTTACTCTCCGCGTGTGCTTTGCTGTAGGCGCGGAACGTGAGTCCTGTCACTGTGTTGGTGTTGTGGACCACTTCCACGGTGAACCACTCCCCACGGTGGGGACCGACAATGTCCACGTAGTACACATGTTGTTGCCGACCATAATGTCAGAATGCCCTCTTCTGTTACCAATTTTCAAGGTAGAAAATCAAGGAATTACAGTCAGTCGACAGCTAAGGAGCCCTCGAGCACGGCTCTTGGGAGTGGCTGTCGGCTGGGAGTTACTTGAGGGGTGCGGCAGCCGAATCTGGTCAGTGATTCCGGGTTGGTTCGGCGTTGGAAAGACGAAAGCGGCGCGTCGGGGAAAACTGTTCGGCGATGCGGCGGTCGACGTCGGGGCGGTTCGATCAGTGCGGCGCTGAGAACTGTTCGGCGGTGGGTCGTTCCTCGGGACAATTTTATCGGCGCGGTGGTGGAAGCTTTTCGGCAAAACAGCGTTTGGCGGCGTCGCCTCCAAATGTCGCCGGATCTAGTTGGCCGACGAGGGCTCGAGGAACCACGTTGTGCTGCGGATTAATGTGACCGAGAAGGCGAAGAGTGGCGAAGGTGATCGCGACTCGTGGCGCGGCGAAGGCAGGGAACTACGCTGGTGGGTGACGTACTCAGAAGTTGACGGCGGAAGGCCGGCCACGTAGACAGTGAGGACGCGCGATTCTCAAACCACGCCTGGGCAGCGTCTTTGAGGCTGAAGTACACGTTCCGCATTTTCGCAGCGCCTTCCGAGCTGTTGAATATCGTTGCCCGTTCGTAGTAAGTCTGCCAGTCGGGACCATTCTCGAAATGGTCACCGTGAAGGGACTTAGGGGTCCTTGGGGTCTGAAGGGTGAGGTAGGAGGGGCGGGTTTTATGGGCAGTCGCAATTAGGGTGGGCGGTAGTGTTGCCACGAGTGAAGTAGAAGGCAGGGGCTCTCGTCAACAGGGAAGACCTCGTGGTACAATCCTTGGAGCCACTGGTTTACAGGATGAACAGGCGTGGTCACGAGAGGCGGGCGCGTCGAGTCGTCCGCACGAGATGGAAGCATCGATCGCACCTCCGCCAGTGTCACGACCGAAGGAGAGCCGCGCAGGTAGACGTGAGGGGGAGCCCCTGAATGAGAATCCCAAATATCCCGGAGCCAAGTCTATCCAAAGCGCGCCTCCCCAACCAACCAGCGCTTCATCGTCGTTTCGACTAAGCGCGGAGGCAGTGTGGTGCTAGGCACGGGGCAATTTCGATATCTCATTCAGATGTAGCTACATCGTTTCGAAGTCAAGGAAGGAGTTGTTATAACATGCTCATTCATACCACTCATCTATAAAAGAAAAAAAAGAGAGGATAACTGAACAAAAATAACAAATGCATTCCAACGACCATGCAGCACATGCTATTGTATGGACACTTCGCAATAAACTTGAAAAACAAAATCGTGGCCTTCATGGCATTTTTGCAATATTCCTAATCTAGACGATGTTGCTCGCGACTGCTGATTTTGAATCAGTGTAGGCGGTAGGTTTTAAATGGTCTCGTTAGGTGGTAAAATAATAAAGGTAGCTGAGGAGTTTTTAACTGGTTAATACACTTCCTGAAGTTACCGGTACCGTAAATATGCTGGAAGCAGTGCACAGCATTTGGCCTTCCCGCTAGTAACAAAAAGGGATGTGATGTAAGCCTTACAAGCACTGCAAGAGGGGAGAGAAGCTTTTTAGCAACAGGTAACGGCTGACCTGCTGAACGACGGCGGTGAGAGCGTTCTAGAAAAAAAGACCACTCCGAATATGGAATACACCATAACCTCGAACGTGCCGCAAATCTCTCCGCGCACAAACATCGTGAGAATAAATGTATCAGCAAATGATTGCGGCCGCTAAATATGTCGAAACGAGGTTAGTTTTCACATTAAGACAAACGCGTGGTTGCTCTACATTTTAGGTCTATTTATAATTCTATTTTTAAATGTGAATACAGTCAGAAATGACCATAATATGAAAGAGAGTTTCGTGGCCCATTCAAAGCCTCAAACTGAAGATACTTAAAAAAAATTGTAAAAGTGTTTTTTTTTTAAGCGTGATGTATTTTAACAGAAGCGCCAGAATTATTCAGGGCCCTCGCACCAGCATAAGAACGTAGCATTGATTTGTTCTTCTTTCTTAGTGCCTTCTTCACCCACGTTTTATCGCCACGAGTCGTGGTCTTATCGCTTTCTGTTTACCACGGGAGGGGATTTATCGTTTGTATTGTCGCCAAGCGCAAGCATATTGTGCGGGAATGATCGCACGCCTATCCTGGACAACTGTGTGCACATAGTTGGTCGCGGGCACATAGATGCTTGTTGTCTAATAGGCTTCTACACATATTGAAATACGGCGCGGCCGACAAGGTAGGCTATTTTAGTACTGAGTTCTGTCAAGAGTGGTGACATTACCTTAGTCAAGCTCGTTTTGTTCCTCGGGCACCATGTTCCGGCAATATAAACCTGCGCTTAAATCCTTAAAGCGGCTGCGTGCACAGCCCGAGCGCTGCCATTATTATCTGAAAATATATTTCGAGAGGTAAAAGATCAGGTATATGGCTCTTTAACCACTTTGCTTTTCACAAACCTCGTGCAGATGTAAAAGTGGCATGAAACATGCTCCAACATTTTACCTATATCCTTAAAATTTGAAACAGTGTTAGTGCCAGTACCATTGCTGTCTAAAAATGGCTTATGGTTTATGGTGCTTTAACGTTCCAAAGCGACACGGGCTATGAGGGACGCCGTAGTGAAGGACGCCGGAAATTTCGACCACCTGGGGTTCTTTACTGAGCACTGACATCGCACAGTACATGGGCCTCCAGAATTTTGCCTCCATCGAAATTGGATCGCTGCGACAGGGATTGACCGCATGTCTTTCGAGTCAGAAACCTAGCTCCATAACCACTGAGACACCACGGCGGCTGTTTCTAAAAATATTAGGAGCATACGTTTAGCACCTTGGGCACACAGTCAGGTTTACTTACTGCAAGTGAGCGCAAGAATTTGCGCTGAATAAAAAGTATAATGGCTCTAAGATGTTTAGTCAGATGCATTATAGACTGTTCAAAGCTGTATGTTGCGGTACATCTTGCGACAATGAACAAAATAAATGCGCGGACATTGATTTCCATTTTGCGCGTGTGCATCACATTGAGACGTTTTTGCAGTAAGCGTTTTCATGCTGTACACAACGGTTAAGGGATACTTTGCGGCAGAAAAATAGTGGCTCGTTGAAATCGCAGTGCGCAAAATCTGCACTGTTGGGCCTTTTATCTTGATTCTGATCGGCACCCTTGTAACATACCACCGCGTCACAGAGAAGTGTAGTCCTGCGTATGCTATCTATCTTGCACAAGTGTCCGCTATCTTGTACAAGTTTAAAAACAGATAACCGATTTGCCAGATAGCAGTCTGTTTTTCATCCTGAATGACAACCAATGAACAGCGTTATTCTATTTCGCGTTCTGGTAAGTATTGAGAGTGCGTTATCTCTTGTTCAGTTTGACGGCCCAGTAATAGTCCAACTGCAATATCGCCTGACGTGCACGCGAACTAATGCGGCGTTTCTCACAAAAAAGAGGGCACTGCCGTCCGTTTAGGTAGGTTGATTGGTTTATTGGAGTTCAACGTTACAAAGCGACTCAGGCTATAGGGCCGCCGTAGTAAAGGGCTCCGGAAATTTCGACCACCTGGGGTTCTTTAACGTGCACTGACATCGCACAGTGCACGGGCTTCTAGAATTTCGCTTCCATGAAATTCGGCCACCGCGGCCGGAATGGAACCTGCTCTTTCGGGTCATACGCCGAGCGCCGTAACCACTGAGCCACCGCGGCGGGGCCCTTTAGGTAGTAAATGTCAGTTGAAGTTGACTGCAAGAGAGCTTGATTATTCTGGACCAAGCGGACGACACATCGAAAGATGATGTGCCATTACGTTCCTTCCGTCCAAATGGTAAGGTTCCTTCTTGCTCCGCGAGATGTCGCTGTATTGCGCTACAGTTGACAGCCGTGCTGTGCGGACGTGCGTTTTTGGTGCTCTTCGGTCTTTGGTGCTCTTTTTGGTGCTTCGGATCACGCGTGGAGACCGGGACCGGAAAGACTGCGAGAGCGACTGCGTAAAATAGATGAGTACTTTCCTTTAATCGTATTAAAAGTGCGTTTAGTTTTTTAGGCTGTTAGGGGAAGTGCAGGTTAAGGAATAGAATTTAGGTCAGTGACCTAATTTCGGCCGGGACTATTTGGCCGACAGTTGTCTCAGTGTTTTTTTTTTTTTTGTGCGTTAACTTTTAGAGAGATAGCTATTTTTTTCCAAGTGATTGATCGGCATTTGCGGTAGCCAGACTTTTATTTTAATTTTGCACGTGTTTTCAAGTGTTTTCGTCTTGAGCGTGTAGATATCTGGGCATTTGGTGCAAGCAATAATCGAGTGTTGCTACTATGGTTAAGCTACTGAAGGTTAGATGTATGGAGTGTGAGGAATCGGTGAATTTAAAAGAAACGCGGTTCGATTCAGTGGAGGAGGCCGAAGGCGCAGATTTTATGTGCAAATTCTGCGTATTAGGTGCACGCCTGGACAGGGCTGAACAGGCGAACAGCGAACTAGTGCTAAGGATGGATGCTCTAGAAACAGAGTTACAGATAGAGAGGGCAGAGAAGCGTAAGCTTCAAGTACAGCTATCTCAGATCGAGTCAAAAACGGCTGACACCGCCATTGGAAGCCACAATGGCGGGCATTCCAGCGCCAGCCACGTGGATGGGGCTTGCACTGGGATGGACAGCGAGGGGCCAGTAGGTCAGACATGTTCAGGCAGGAACAGCTATACACAGGTGGCAGCTGGGAATTCGAGAGGCGGTACTGAGAAGGAGTCCGAGCTATTTCCTGGAAATGAGGGCACAGTCGCTGATAACAGGCAGCAATATCCGGAAGTTAGGAGGGAGTGGCAGAGTACCCTAGTGCTTATCGCTGGTGACTCAAACATGGGGCGCTGCAAAAGAGCTATTCTGGACCGGGTGAAGGGTGATAGGCGGGTAACAGTCGGGGTGTTTCCAGGAAAGACAATCGACGATTTCCTGAGAGCGACTAAAAGTGAACTTTCCGAGAAGGCTGCAAGGCGTAACTTTGTAGTGGTAGCGGCGGGGCTAAATGATGTCCTGAATGGTAACGCCGCACAAGTAGGGAAAACATTAGCTGAGGGAGTTGACGGTATAAGGGCGATAGCACAGCAAGCGCAGATCGTGGTGTGTACAGTGCCGGAGGTACAAGGAAGGAATGCAGAGGTTGCTAAAGACGTTGTGAATCTTAATCGCGAGATAAGGCAGTTAGGCCTCGAGAAAGGCTTTGAGGTGGTAGAAATAAACAAGGAAGTGCACAGAGCAGGTTCGGGCAGAGATTTTGGACGAGATGGCATCCATTTCAGTGGAAGGGTAGGAGAAGAGATAGGCAGGCGCCTGGGAGGCCGAGCGGTAGATTTTTTAGGGGGTCCACGGTGGCTGAGGGCGTAGGGGTAGGTAGAAGCGATGTAAATGTAACAATGGCGGCTGATCCCAACAAAATGGCCACTAGGAGGCCCAGAAAGAAAACTACGAAAAAGAAATTTAACGCCAGGATCAGTTACATAAACATGCAAGGGGGTATAAAGAGAGCGAAATGGCTAGAAATAGAACAGCAGTTAAAGGACGAAGCAGTAGGTGTGTACGCTCTATGCGAGACACATCTGAGGGGTCTAGAAGATCCACCTTTCATCGCTGGCTATGTTTGGGAAGGGTGCAACAGAACAACAACGGAGAAGAAGGGAGGAGGAGTAGGTATGCTGATACATCAAGGAACAAATTGGCAAAGAATAAAATCAACTTGCAAAGAACATGTCTGGGTATCAGGTACAATTGCTGGCAAAAGGACATGGCTAGGGGTAGTTTATTTAGGGACCGGGGACAAATGCAGGCAAGAAAACAAGGCTCTAGTTAAGTGTTTCAATGACGATATAAAGCAGATTGGAAACGGTGTCGATATTATTTTGCTTGGAGACATGAACGGCCACATCGAGGATCTGGTTGGATACACAGATTGTAACGGGAAGTTAATGCTAGACTTGTGTGAGCGGCACAACTTAGTTATTGTCAATAGAGAAACTAAATGTGAGGGACAAATCACGTGGGAATCCCGTAACAGGCAAACAACCATTGACTACTGTCTAATGTCGCAGGGCATCTATAGCAAGCTCGCAATAATGGAAATAGACGAAGAGGGGAAGGACAGCCTAGGAAGTGATCATAAACGTATTAGTCTACAGTTGGGAGCCCTAGTCAAAAGAGAAATGCAACGAAGTCCAAAAGACAACGCAAAATTAAATGATGAACAAATAGCCCTAATATCAGCCGATATAGAAGAAGTAATTGAGAAACGCCACATGGAAAATTGGGATTATAATCAGTTGGAACTGCTCATCGCTACAAAAATGAAACAAGTGAAAGGAGTTAACCGCTGGAGAGGAAAGAGGAAGCCACGAAGCTGGTGGAATATGGAAATTAAGGAGGCCATCGAACAACGACGGGTGGCTTCAAGGGAACACAGAGACGCAAAGAGGGCGCAGTTATCTGTAGAGGAAAGAGTAAAAAAATGAGAATCTTATCGACAAAAGAAACAGCAAGTTCAGGTCCTAGTCCAGGCTAAAATAAAGCAGTCCTCTGATAAATGGCTGGCTGAAGTTCGCGAGGCAAACAAAAGGGGGGCCAAGAAAATTCTGGAACCATATAAGCTGGTTGGGAAAAACAAATCAAAGAAAGCAGGCACAGATTATAGATGCTGAGGGAGAATGTTTAGAGGGAGACGATGCTGTGGACTACATTACGTCATTTATAGCTGCGTCTTTTAGCGACGCCAATGGGGTAATCTCCCCAAGTGAGGCGGCAAAACAGGACAGCACAAAAGAGAACAGCTTAGAACTGACTAGTCTTAACTGGGAAAAGGCGGAAGCGAATATTCCTAAAACCACATCCGCAGGGATAGATGAAATTCCAATTAAGCTGATTAATGAACTTGGCCCAAGAAGCAAGGACGCGCTGATAAAAGCATTGGAGGCAGTCATAACAAATCAGCAAATTCCGCACAGCTGGAGACAGATTAAAATGAATTTGATTTATAAAGGGAAAGGAGATAAGATGAACATAAAATCCTTCCGTCCGATCACGATAACATCTGTTATGTACAGGCTGGCAATGCAGGCGGTGAAATTAAAAATGCAGTTATGGGTAGAAGGGAATAGGATACTCGGAGAACTTCAGAATGGGTTCAGAAGGGGTAGGCGGTTAGATGATAGCCTGTTCGTGCTTACCCAATGCATAGAAATAGCTAAGGCGGAAAATAGACCTCTGTTTATAGCCTTTCTAGACATAAGCGGTGCATACGATAACGTGAACAGGGAACTCCTGTGGAGCATATTGAAAGATTTAGGTATTGGTGATGAGGTAATTGATTTTCTACAGGAAATCTACCGAGATAATGAAGTTGAAATTACATGGGAAGGGAAAAAAAGTACCACAACGGTGGGGGTGCACAAAGGATTAAAGCAAGGTTGCCCTCTATCACCGCTGCTGTTCATGCTTTACGTGATAAATATGGAAAGAAGGCTAGAAGAAAGTAATCTGGGTTATAATCTATCGTACAGATTAGGCGGAAATGTAGTTGAGCAGCGACTCCCGGGTTTAATGTATGCGGACGATATTGTACTGTTAGCAGATAGCCAGGAAGATTTACAAACTTTGGTTAATTGCTGTGGAGACGAAGGAGACGCTCTAGGATTCAGTTTTAGCGCAACTAAATCAGGGGTGATGATTTTTAACGATACAACTGATCAGGTGCTTACAATACAAGGCCACGAAATACCCAAAGTGGCCGAATACAAATACCTCGGGATATGGCTAAACGAAGGGCAGATATACACGGAAAAGCATGAACAGGCCCTTAGGGCAAAAGGACGAAGAGACGCCGGGATAATGAAACATAGGGCATTATGGGGGTACAACAAATATGAAGTACTAAGAGGTATATGGAAAGGAATAATGGTGCCGGGACTTACTTTCGGCAATGCGGTTCTGTGCTTAAGGGCAGAAGTTCAGTCGAGATTGGACGTAAATCAGAGAGCTGTTGGAAGATTAGCACTAGGTGCCCACGGCAAAACCACAAACGAGGCAGTACAAGGGGATATGGGCTGGACATCGTTCGAGGCACGGGAAGCTAAGAGTAAAATACTATATGAAGAACGCCTGAGGAAATTGGACGATAACAGATGGGCAGCTAAGGTATTTAAATATTTATACAGAAAGAACGTTGACTCACAGTGGCGGAAAAGAACTAGAAGACTAACCAGTAAGTATGCCGGTCATGAGGACGGAGAAAGAAAGAGCATTAAACGACAGGTTAAAAACGCGGAAGTTAAAAATTGGATGAATTCAATGGAAAAGAAACATAGTGTAGAACTATATCGATTCTGGAAAAGGCAGATCAGGAAAGAATTCTTCTATGATAACTCAAGAGGCAGCGCCCTACTTTTTCAAGCTAGATCAGGGTGTCTCAGAACGCGCAGCTACAAAAAGAAATTTAACGAAGATGACACATGTGCAGTGTGTGGTAGATCTGTGGAAACAATTGAACACCTCGTACTAAAATGTGATGGTATCCATCCGGATGTCGATGCAGGCACAGTCACTCTTTCTGAGGCCCTAGGGTTTAAAGATAACAATGGTCATGTAAATAAATCTGCATTGGAAGTCAGCAAAAAGCGATTGGAGGATTGGTGGCTGAAAAGCAGAGATGTGGCATAAGGTTAGAATAGTAGGAAACCGTAGGCAAAGGTGATGGAGAATCTTAATGAGAATTGCCAACACAGTGAACAAAAAAAAAAATAAATAAAGAAAAGCTCAGCATGGTGGCAATTGCCACCACCCCGTTCCAAAGGGGGCGCTCCTATCCATCCATCCATCCATCCATCGTAGAGAACGGGCACCGAATTAGTAGGCGCGTGCTGGTTGGGATGGCTGCGAGTTAATTGCGACGCGAAGGTCCCTATATGCTTGTAATGGGTTGTTTGGAACCAGCCTCGATCAAACTTAATTGGAACGTACACTTACTGAAAAAACTGTACGTACATGCAAGCTTTGTAGAAAGTATAGAGCGCAAAGGTTTCATTGCAAGCTGTGATGCTTGGCTCGTTGTGCATTGACAAAATTCAAGGTCTTCTAAACGCTAGCGGAACTCTCGGCATTGCGCCTCCAAATTTTAGGTCTTCCACGGATGATACAAAAGCCTCAGTAAGCGCCATAAAATTAAATTCTTTGGGCTCTGCCTTTTGACAAAGACTGTACCTTCAATGTCCTCTCAATTCCTCGCATCTCTCTTTATAACGGCGCGTTTCTGTTGTCTGTCAAGCTGATGTTGTTGCCGAGGAATTATTTTCCCTAAAACCGACTTATTTTCAGATATAGCCAGACTGTTGACTGCATGATGTCGTCGCACACGGCGACACAGAGTGATTGTGCTGGTACAATACAATTCCTGTTCCAGAACGCGTTTAATGCCATATTATATGTAAAGCCTGTTTTTTTAAGAGATAGCCTCACGCCACACGGTGAGGCATAACTTGGTCGCGTGATAATTTCCAACAACTCTCCTCTTGACTCTGTCCGCAATAATGTGAGAGCGCATCACATTTCTGAGAAGTGTGTTACGTGATAGTAATGCGTTACATGACATTTTCCATTTGAAAGGAAACTGTTTTCGAGAACTAATGTTCCCTAGTCACTAGGTGCAACAAATTATCACCTTATTCGGATTATTTTCCAGTTTCTTAGCTAAATTGTAGTGTAAGAGATATATAACGCGAGACATTCATCATCATCACCAGCCTGACTACACCCACTGCAGGGCAAAGGCCTCTCCCATGTCTCTCCAATTAACCCTGTTCTTTGCCAGTTGCGGCCACAGTATCCCCGCAAACTTCTTAATCTCATCCGCCCACGCAATTTTCTGCCGCCCCCTGCTACGCTTGCCTTCTCTTGGAATCCACTCCGTTACCCTTAAGGACCAGCGGTTATCTTGCCTTCGCATTACATGCCCTACCCAAGCAAATTTCTTCCTCTTGATTTCAACGCGAGACCTCTATCGTTATTTCTTGTTTTCAAAGAAGCATTTTGCCTGGTTACGCTCGAAACTCCGAGAATCAGTCTGATTCAAAACTTACCATGATGGTTAACACTGTTCATAAATGGAAAGCACAAATCTGCATGTGTGTGTGAGGAAGTACAAATGTGACTGTATAAATATTTTTTGTATACATCGCTGACATCCCAGTCTAAAAAAATTCAATATTTTTATTGGTTCATGATGTTAGCTACATAAATTGCAAAACTTCACGCTGTAATACACAAGTCGAACAAATCTTTGAGCTGAAAAATCTTCACTGCTGCTACGTTACCTACTAGAACGTCAGCGAGATAGTATACGCGACTAAAATCCAAGGACCGCACCTCTGTTGTTTTATTGTTACTTCGCGTCTGTGGGTTTCAGTACTCCCAATCGTATGCAATGACGAATATAGAAATGCAGAAAAAAAATATATCCGCAAAGATGTCACGAGGATTGCACAAAAGGCGATCAAGTTCCGCTCAAACTGCGTATCGCGCCCTAGCTTTGACTTCCGGCGGCCCGGGCTGTCGGGCTCTTACCCTTCTATGCCGTGGCACGTGGAACTAACTGCTGGGCTTGATTCGGGTACATCCGGGATGTTTGGTTGCTGCCTGTCTGGATTTTATGCAGCTTTTATGCGAGTTATCATGTGCGAAATAAAAGGGTGACGGAGTTTTCGTTGTTACCTTCCACCACAAAACAGTGAATGCCACATTCTTGTAACTGTCAGCCAAATGATACCGAAAGATTTTCGTTCGTGCGGGCGCAGTAATTGTTCTCCCAACTCCGGCACACAAGTGCAGTCGGTCGACCCGTGACATCAAGCAACTCTGCATCAGGAAGTGAAGTCTTTGAAATATACTGATTATATAAATGAACGAAATGAACGAAATAAAATCTGTTTGTTCTTTCCTTTCCTCGAGCACAGGAAGGTGGACATGTTCCCAGCGTCAGTAGAACTGAAGTCTAGTACCTAGTTGTCGTCATCCCGCCGTCAATTACTCACACAGAAGGAAATTAACACGGAAGTTGGGAAGGAGGTGATGACAGCAGAAAAAAAAACAAGAAATAAAACCTAAATGACGCTCCGGACAGCAAGAATAAAAAGAGAGCCAGTAAATAAAATACAGAGCCCTTGTTCCTCATATCAGCTCTGCGTTGGGTATCCATCACAACGCGCCGAGCTGCAGTTATCATCCATCCGTTCGAACCAGCCACCAGGATCTGGGACTGGAAATAAAATTTCCCCTCTCTCTCTCTTTGACTTGTCTGCGGTGCTGTTGGGCGAAAGCATGCATGTCGCGTCAATGGCGAGCTTTCTAAAATGCGCACGATCGGAAACACCAATGGATGAACTGAATACGCAACTGTGAGAACGTCTAGTATTTATTGGCAGCCATTGTTGCCTTTTCAGCCACTGGCTGGAAGTCCCTATGTTGAAAAACCAACCACAGCGGCACAAGAACTGGCTCAGCCAGGAATATCCGCCTGACCGGGACTCCGTCGCCCAGTAACGCAGATTATACAGGGTTGCCAGATCGCTGCGACCACAAGTAGTCAAATTAGCCCCCGCCGTATCCCAAATGTAGCCAAAAGCTAAAATTTTGAGTAGCCTAAAAGTAGCCTGAAATCTACTTTTTCAGAGTTAACTCCTCAGGTATGTTAAATTAATTTTATGCGAGGATATTTGCATATTATTTTTTTGACACACATGACCTCTCAGATGGCGGTCATGGCATAGTTTTCCCGCCCAGTACGCACCATCATTGAGGTTATGAGCTACGTTTGTTTGTTTGTTTATTGGGGTTTAACGTTCCAAAGTGACTCAGGCTATGAGAGACGCCGTAGTGAAAGGCTCCGGAAATTTCGACCACCTGGGGTTCTTTAACGTGCACTGACATTGCACAGAACATGAGCCTCGAGAATTTCGCCTTCAAGAAATTTAGCTGCGGCGGCCGGGATCGAAACCGCGTCTTTCGGGTCAGCAGCCGAGCGCCATAACCACTGAGCCATCGCGGCGGGGCGGTTATGAGCTACGGAAAGCAGATACTGCACCAGTTTAAGAAGTGCAGCCACGCAGGAATGCAAGCTAATCCGTGATAAGGCAAGTGCGGTCTGTATCAAAAATGTCGTGTTTGATTTTCTCAGAGCAAAAAAAAAATACCGAAAAAAAAGGACAAAGCACGAATAGCATCCCACAGTAAAGTCACCGTGGAATATTATGCATTCAGCTAAATAGTGTAGTTCAAGCTCACGGTAATTTCCGAGAACACAACATCAAAATTAAAAACTACAATTAATTCCAAGCCAAATTTTAGAACAATAAATGGCGGTTTGTACAAAATCTAGTACAACAGTAAACAGAAAGTGGGCTTAATTAAGAGGGATCTCAGTCATCAAGAGCTTGTCGGGAAGCGGAACTGCTTGATCCATACGAAATATGTTGGTGCTGAAACGGGACAGACATTACTGGACTGGTTGAAAATCCGCCACCCCCGTTCCTGGCGAGCCCGAACGTGACGTGGAGGAGCGTCTACAACGACTAGTTGGGCATTCTATTTCGCATGTTGGTTTTAATTAGCGACACCTGGTTGAACACTTGTTCGACGGCGGCGTCTAACTCGGGTATTGACAACAAATAGAGCGTGAGCTCAGATTTCAGTGGGTTTTGCCAGCAACGTTGTTTTTTTGTATTGCTCACGCTTACCCATACTTAATTTATCGACCATGTGCCCTCTGCCAAATCGTCAGCTCTTATTTCGACCAGGCGATACTCAGAGTCTGGTGCAGAAATTTTGCTAGAAGTACCGAATTTCGAAAAGATGCAGGTCACTCCGAAGCTTGAGGTTCGCAGGAAGCTGCTTCAGCGCACTTTTGCACTCTATAATAAAGTTGCCGACCTTTCCATGAGAAATTATCAGAGTCGCCGAGGGAAAACTTCTAGAGGTTCACGAGAAAAAGAAATCCCATACCGCATGCCTTGACACATGAGATATGTGTTGCTCCTGCTCCGGTTTGTCAGGCTCCGCATAGCCAGGCATTAGAAATCTTGCCGTTAGCGCTTTACAAAAGAACTAATTCCTCGTTTAGCCTGACAGGGCCCGGTCCTCGCGCTGAAGCTTGTTATTAGAAATTCAAGAAGAAGTAAACTTTAGCCATGAGTGCACATTTCGCTTTATACTCTTGCTGCATTGCAGCGTTCACTGCTTTTCACTGTTTCAAAGGAGCTTGTAGGGTAACCCACTTATTGACTGTTGAACGCAAGGCAGGTACAACGCTGAGCCATTTTGTCGCACAGAAGCTGGTCTTGACATGATAGCCAGCACTGGTAGCACTGCTGCCATCAACCAATTATCCGGGACATCGACCGAGATGATGGTGTTTCCCTGCGCTATTGCTGGTTTTTTGGGGACGTTTTCTCGTACAACAAGTAGCGAAGATCGATGAATAGCGCATCAATCGCCCCCATACAGGCTAGCTGTAGGGAAATGCACACACATTTTAAAAGAACGCATTTTCTGCCTTCTTGTTTTGTGCAACGGCTGTTGGGCTGCACACACATGACAGTCGCCTCGTATGCCCCAACGTTCAAACAATATTTCACTGCTGAATGCTAACAGCGTGTTCAGCTCAGAAAATGGCCCCTCCGCAGATGCATCGGTCTCTGCAGCACAAAGCCGAGAAAGGCTGTAACAAAATCACTAAAGATATGCGTTGCAGAGCAGAGATTATAACGGCTTTTACTTTTTTTTGTACATGTATGCACAGGCAACAATGCAGCCCAAAAATAGCCACATATAGCCAAAGGCAATGTTTTGACGCCAGTTCGAACAGTTCGCGTTGTTTAGCGTGAGTAGCTGCTGTTCACAGATTGGCCGCGGGGGGGCTCTTTTCGCCGCTCGTGCTTGTCAGCCGCCGTGTGGCCGCCGTATACTCGGCGCGCGAGCCGGAAACTGCGATGACGAGTGCTTCCACGGCGCCCGTCGCATTTATGTGCTGTTTTTGAAGGAAAGAAATAAAACGCTCTTTTTTTTTATTTCGCCAATCATTTGTAACAGTTCGCTGTATCAGAACCACTTCTCGAGGAACCGTTTCAGTCCGTGCCCCTCAAGGGCGAGGTTTAAGGTGCAACGTAACCACTTCGTAACTACAAGGGGAAGCTTTGGGCCAGTTGGTCAGACATGTTGGGGAGGAGGAATAACCGCAAACTTGACCGCTCGTCCTGTCCTCTTCTCGATCTTCAGTCCTGTCAAGTTTGCGGTTATTCCTCCTCCCCAACTTCGTAACTACTCCGCCGCCCGAAAGTGTAAAGAACAGACAGAATCCTTAGGCAACATTACTGCCAGAAAATAAAAATGCATAAACAAAAACGCAATCTGGACGTCCGTCGCAGAAGCTACTTTCTACTATTTGGAGGAGTCGCCGTCAGCGACAATCAC
Source organism: Amblyomma mixtum (assembly GCF_055824585.1). Taxonomy (NCBI): domain Eukaryota; kingdom Metazoa; phylum Arthropoda; class Arachnida; order Ixodida; family Ixodidae; genus Amblyomma; species Amblyomma mixtum. The sequence continues at coordinate 73,996,405 of NC_143012.1, read as the reverse complement.
GCTTCCGAAACTCCGCAGCAAGAATTTGTAGAATTTGTAGCAATTGTAGAATGATTAGCGAGAGAAGAAAAACTAGACAGTGCTTCATTTCTCTCCTAAAAAATGCCCCATAAATGCCACGACCGCCGTGAATGCGCGCTGCCATCGCAGTCGAGGAGACACGCGGTGAGTATGGCAGCATGGCGGCTGACGAGCACGAGCGGCGAGAAGAGACCGCCTGCGACCAAGCTCTGAGGAGCAGCTACTCACACGAAGCGAGCTATCAGACAGGAAAGCGGAAGAATATCGGACGAGCATGCGCCTAGTTATCGGCCAGCGCCGCCTCGACGCGGCCACTGCGCCCCGTAGTGGCGGGGAAGCAGCTTTAAAACGCCGCTCCAGCATCTTGCCGACATCGTGCCTTCACCCTTTCAGTCTGGGCCTGTGCGCCGACTGAGAAGCACGACCTGCGGCAAACGGGCATAGGCTGGGTCCCATGCGTCAAGCGTCATGTTCCGTCCGGGCGTTGCCTTAATGCTCCTCTTCGCCTGCTTTGTGGGTGAGTTTTCAATCCAGTGTGTCACTTGTTTCAGGATTGCCGCAATTTATTCCAGGACTGCTGCTTGCAGTTTTATTCTTTCATACTTTTATTCTATTCTTTTATTCTTTTATTTATTTTATTATACTTTTATTCTTTCATAATTTCCGCATAGGATGGGGGGCCTTGGCGAGAGCTTCCGGGTTCGAGGGTCCGGTCGGTTAGGCCTCGGGCAAAACGGCCGACCCCTTCGTTCCCAGAGTTCCCCGGGTGCGCAGGTACCCACACTAGGCTTACAGTGCGGTCTCAGTTTTGTCTACCTGCCGCCCAAATCCTCTGCCGGCACCCTCTTTGCAGCTACATGTGAGGGCACCCCGGAGGCGCACCCAAACCGCAGCGCTAAAAATTGGCCTAGCGGCACGAACACGCAAGAGGGTGACTCCGCTATTTAGCCTGCGTGGCCAACTTTTCACGCTTCCCCTTCTAGCAACCTAGAAAGCAGCAGCAGTTCTCCAATTTCTCCATCCATGCCTCAAACAGTCTCTATGAGAATGGATGAAGGAGGGAGTGAAGGAAAGAAAGAAAGAGAGAGAGAGAGAGAGAGAAAGAAGGAAAGAGAGAAGGAAAGAAAGAAGGAAAGAGGGAAAGAAAGACAGAAAGGAACAGCGCAAAACATCGGGACAAGAGACAAGCGCTGTCTCTTGTTCCGATGTTTTGCGCTGTTCCATCAAGAATGAATAACCAACATGCCCAAGCTGCTGTCCTTACAGAAAGGAAGACAGAAAGAAAGGAAGAAAGAAAGAATTAAAAAAGAAAGGAAGAAAGAAAGAAAAAAGAAAGGAGGAAAGAAAGAAAGAAAACATAATGGTTCTTCATAGTGGCAATCCCAGCAATAGTTCAATATTTTTGACCAGACGGGTCCATTAGCCTGCTCGAACTCACAATCGATATTTTTATTCTGCCTACGATTAACACGAGGAATGCAAGCCATTTAAAGTTGAATCTCTTTTTAACACGCAACCTTTATGGTCAGATATTGCTGCAGTTCTATGGCGCTAAAATTTGGAATGACATCCCGCATGAGGTCAAAATATCTAGCAACTATCAACCCCCTTAAAAACATTGTGTCTTAGTGACATCCGGCATGAGATCAAAATATCTAGCAACTTTCAACCCCTTTAAAAACATTGTGTCTTAGTAATATGTAATAGTTTAGCTATGAGCTGCTTTTCTTATTTTGTGACTATGGGCCCAATCTAGCCGGCCATCAAATTTGGATGCGTGATTTGTGTGTTTACTAAAGCGAAAATTAAAAAAAACTTGGCACATCACACAGTGAGCAGCTGCCCACATAGCCAAAGCTGGGGTTTAGAAGGAGGTTAGCACAAGCGAGGTGGTAAAGCTCCTGCTTGGCGCTACGCTTACTCTGTGGTTTCGGTGCCACGATGTATACTGGCGGCGCTGGCACAGAGACACTTCAACTGAGAACACACTGGTTGCCCGTAGGAGAGGTTGTTCTAACAGTGTGTGCGCAAGCACCTTGTGACCTAAACTCTTCAAGGTAAGGGCACGAATGAGAATTGCAAGCTAGCATTTATAGAAGCCGGGTACGTTACAGGGGAAAACAGCTAGTGCATGTCAGGTAACAGCAGGTCTCTTGAAGGACCGTTGTGAGATTGTGCTGGAAAAACTGGCCACCCTCAATGAGCAATTTTTCGTGACCTCGTGTGTAAAAGATTATGTGAAGAACGCTAAAGATCGTCCTATTTGATGCGTATGGGGACGTCAAGGTACAAAAAAAATTTCAGAGCGATCAGTTTACTGTCCATTGTTCAAAGGCAGTTAATGAGAAAATTTCTAATAGAACCTGGACAGCCATAGTCTGCGATCAATAAAAGGACGAAGCGGACTTTCGTGAATGCTACTCGACAGTCAACCATACTCACACTATCAATCAGGTGACGGATAATTGCGCTAAATATAACCAATCTCTACGTATAGCCTTCGTGAACTACGTGAAAGCATGTTATTGTTCACAGCGCAACAAGAAGGGGAAAAAAGCGCTTGTTTGTGTTACTCTATCGTCTTTCGTTTTTCCCGTTCTTGTTGCGCTGTGAACAATATCATGAATACTTACCAACTCGCCCAGATTTCTGCTTTGCTGAGAAAGCATGTGATTCATTCCAAGCCTCAGCAGTTATGCAGGCGTTAGCGTGTCAGGGTGTAGAAGAGCCATATGTGAACATACTAGAATATATCTCTAGCTGCTGCACCGCAATTACTCCACCATAGAAACAGCAAGCAAATTTTTATTAGAACCGATGCCACGAACAGAGGCACGATCTATGCAGGGATGTTCACTGCTTGCTTTCGGACGCTGGAGAACACCTTAGTGGTCTGCGGTGCGCTGCTGACATTGTCTTATTATATAATTGAGAGGATGAATTGCAAAGCACAGTGAATGACTTAGACCGGTAGCGTAGAACGGTAGGTTTAAAAATTAATATGGAGAAAACTGAACAAATGATCAACAGCCTCGGAAGGAAAGGCCAGTTTAAGAAACCTGGCTAGGTGTGGAGAGTGGTAGAACGGTAGGAATATATCTACCACGGAAAGTGACCGAAGATACAGACCACGAAATTGAAGCAACTAGAAGAAGAATGGGGTGGCACGCATTTGGAAGGAACTCTCAGATCATGGATGACCATACTCATACCTGCAGTGAGATGATTTCGAAATGCGCAGAATTAACATACAGCTACAAGATCTTTCATAGATTGCGTGAAAGTATTTGACTCAGTCGAAACCTCAGCTGCCATGCATGATAATCGGAACCAGGTTGTGGAAGAGGTATACTTAAAGTGCTGGAAAATATGTGCAGCGACTGCTCACCCTTTACAGTCTTCTGAAGAGAACGTAACAAAATATAGCAAGGAATGGTGTCAGGTGGGTCGAAACTATCCCTCGAGTACAATTAGGAAAGTGTTTACAGGAGGTATTGAGATATCTAGATTGGGAAGTGCAGACTAAAAATTTAATGGAGAAACCCTTAAGTAATCTGCTGTTCGCGGACGACATTTGTTTGCAAAGTAACACCTGTGACAAATTGAAAAGGATCATTAGGGACCTAGACAGGCGAAGAATAGTCGGTATAAAGATTAACATGAATAAAGTTGAAGTAATGTTCAGAAATTTCGCAAGGAAACATCGTTTACGATAGGCAGCTAAGCAGCAGAGGTGTTCAGGGAATAACATCTTCTGATGGCAAGTAGTGACCCCAGATCCGGACCACGAGAATTAGGTATCTTGAATAACAATGATGTTCTAAACATTTTAGAGGTACTATAACTTTATTAATAACAGTTCGCCAATATTTCTCAACAGGAAAGTGCTTAACAGCTGAACCTTCGAAGCACTATGCTATGGGGAAGGAACGTGAAGGCTATCGAAAAAGGTTGATCTGAAACTGACGACTGCTGAGCAGGCTATAGAAATAAAACAATCGTTCTTGAAAAAAACAGGAAGACTCTAGGCTGAGTAAGAGAAGAAGCGAGAGTTAACTATATCGAGTCAAAATAAAGAAGAGGCCTGTAATGCGAAAGCCAGATAACCGTTGTTCGTTAATATTATCCTACGAGTAAATGAGGTGCGCGAATGAAATAGGGAAGTTTGCGAAGATAAACTTGGGCGCATCTCATGCTTGACGATTAATTGCAGCATTATGGAAGAGGCCCGGTCCTCCAATGGACACAGCTGGGTTGAAAACGATGATAATGTCAGCTGCGCTTGGCCCTTGTGATTGAAACTGCGTTACCTCGGGCATTGGGTTTGGTTACTGAATCATCTGCTTTTTTTTTTAAAGTGAGCTTGATTGCCCCATGGCATAAAACAGCAGGTAATGATAGATGAGAGGGCCTAAATAAATGAGAAAAGTTTGCTGATCTAATGAAATCGAGGACTGAACTGTGATGAGGCCCTTTTGTCCAAGCGGTGTACGAAGCCCTATTATTGGGTGAAAAACCCGCCGCCGCTAGGTGCCGAATTCTCGTCGGCTTCAGCGCCGGGCAAACCGACAGCAGGTGGTGAATAACGGCCTCAAAGTTCTAGAAAAGAAGTCCGTGGTAAAGATCATCAGTGCATTAATCCATAGCCAGCGGAAATATTTTTATATTTGCAGCAATCTTTGTTTTTCCTTTGTTACAGGCACAAGTTGCAAAACTATTGACTGTTTAGAGACTGGGGAGTCGTTCCTAAGAGACAGCTGCGGCTACAACCAGACATGCACGTAAGTGTCAAATATTGCGTATTAAATCACTAAATTTCTGGTCAACACGCTTTAAATGCCATTTGGATTTCATTGCACCCTTAAAATAATCATAAACGACTATAGTAGAATTGGTGCCACGCTAGCTCATTCCAAATTTGAAAGGACAAGTTGAAAGTAATCGACTATCAATTGTTCAGTGACAGGTGGTGTGCCAGGTTTGATGCGGTTATGTTGGTACTCTAATTTCAATAAATTAGTTTCTCGCGCTTTCTTCTTTAATTAGGTTAGAGGGGTGAAAAGGTGCTCAAAAATTCCGACACAGAAAAACAGAGACGCATTGAGTTTCTCTATTGCTGTGCGTTGGCCGCTATGAACGCTTTTTCACTCCTGCAATGCCTAAGCAACTAGTCCTAACTATGGCCATTTAGGTAAGGATAATATGGTTGCATCGATGGAGCCATGCTGCGTGTTTATTTTTTATAGAAATTCTGATAAGAATGCATTTAAAGCACGATTTCTGACCCACGGCCAGGCACGAGTGAGGGTGGTAATGAAAGGTGGCCACCCTTCAAAATCGTAGCTTCGTGAATGGCGGCTGTGTAAAGTCAGTTGGGTAGCATGGTTTGAGTGCCGTTCCGCGAAAGGTTCTGTTCCCCTTTCTTGGGCATCACAATAAAATAATGGGAATGGGAGAAACGATCGTGGCTGCTGCTTAAGAAGAGGTAATGTAGTTATTGAGCATTAAGAAAGAAAATATGCTGATTTCTCGCAATGTTTTAGAAATCGCTTTTTTTAACTCTTGGTAGCCCTGGTCACAAACGGTTAATATCAGATTCATACATTTATGGAAATATAGCCACCTAATTTCGCTAGCATGTTTTCTTCTATATAATGATACGGAAGACACTACCATGCATGAATCACCATGTCGTATTCGCCTATGACTGCTATATAATTTAGAATCAAATTTTTCTCTCATGCTGTTTCGATTTCAACAGCCCAGCGTTGGAGGCGACGTCAAAGTGTGGGTATACTTCAAGTGAGGCATGAAAAAACGTCGATATAACCGCGGCTTAATCATTTTTATTCACTAGAGGGCTGAAGCCAGCCTCCTTCAAGAGCCGGAATGACAACGAATGTAGAACCAGCGATAATATTGCAGTTTTTTCAAGCCTCACATGAACTCTAACCACAATTTGACGTCAGAGACATTGGTCGGCTGTTGAAACCGAAACAGCATGAAAAAGAAATTCGATTATGATCATTTAGCGCTTGCAGGAAAATACCACATGGTGAGTGATGTTTGTAATGATGCGGAAGCAATAATTATACAAGAAAAAACGCACCCAAAAGTTAGGTGTCTGAACTCCTTTAAGGTGCAGCGTTCACTTGCTTCTGGAAGTGGCCGACGCTTCCATGCCGCTACGAAGTGCAGGCCGCAAGCTTCGAGCTTGAGGCTGTTTTTTCGCGCCATGCATAGTACGAAATAATTATGATTGAAAGGACTTTCTGGGTTTAGGCAAAAAAAAACAGGAATGTGTGCTGAGTATTCTTTATTACGTTCTAAAAACTCCCTATGCATGGTAATTACAATCAAAAACATGAAAGCATTTTGCAGTTTTGAGAAAAGCCACATAACTGCTAAAATAACAAATGGGGGCCCTCGAAAGTTTTGTGGTAGTTGATTTATTAAAATACAAGGGCAATGGCAGTAACAAAAGCTCCAAGCAATGTTGTCATGTGTGATTAGAGGAATTGGCGTGCAGAGTAGCAGCACAAAAAATATGTGATAAAGAAGGTAGCTCCGCCATTGAAACTTCCCATTAGCAGCGCAGTCATGCAGGGGAAAAAATGTTTGTCTTATTAAGTGAGAAGAAATTACTACTCAAATTCGCTAATTTTTTTGGTTCGCAGTTTTACAATTTTGCATATTTCGTCTTCCAGCTAATGTCATATCGTATTTTGTTTTATTTGCCTGCGAATACTTTTCCCTTCTGTGGAGTAAAAAAATTTCTAAGGTTTTTGCCCCTCATTTCAGGGTTCACTGCATGTCTGCTTGCTTAACCGAAACCAGAGCCCATGTTTACGGAACCGTGTTTTATGCATTGGTAAGTACAGTGTGTTTATGCCCATCCTGATTGTGAATTTTTTCGACAGAATTTAAGGTGATATAGCCCAAGTAGACGTTTCTGACCCTTTAGATTCAATATACCACTTAAAGTTCTTGCCGTTACACGCCATGGCACATTTAATGCCGCAGCTTGAGATGTCAGCAGCAAAAGTCCACGCAACTCATCGGGAAAAGGGCCAGGCATCTAGAACGAAGAGCGCAGCTAGGTAGCTACAACATACGGCCACAACAGCTTAAAACTCTGCTTTAAAAATATTTCAGGCTGGCAGTTGGAAAGCACGAGCTGAAGCAATTTGCTAAAGAGGCCAGGTAGGAAGAATACTTTAACGAGGCGAAATTGCGATAAGCAACCGTGTTATCGACCCTTTTTTCTTCGTGATCAATGCCTTCATAAAGGAAAAATGGGATTGAAGGATAGAGAATCAAGCGAGAAAGAGCATGAGGGCAATACTCACACATATGCAGCAGGCCAGAAAGGCCTCAGGTGCCCGTCGAATTGAGATACTTCAACAGCGGATAAGATCCGGGGCGGTGGCCACAACAATCTGCTGCCCTCAAGGCCTACGACGAGCTTTTCTGCTTCCTGAGAACGACTGAGCTGAGGGACCAATTTTGACTGTGCCGCTCACTCTTTCGCTCTTTCCGTTCTCAATCCCATCACCCCGCTGTTTGCCTGTTTAAGCGCCAGGTCGCCAGGCGTAGTCATTATCCTCTTTGATATTCGCTTATGGCTTATAGAAATGCTTGTGTTAAAACCCATGGGTAAATGAAAGTAACCGTGCACTACCCGGTAATCAAAATGGCAGTGGAAAAACTTCGAAAAAGGTTTCGTTTGTCAGTGTTAATCAAAACATACTTCGCATTCCCGGGTATTCAGTTGAACGTACACTAACAATATTTGCTGATGTTGGAGCATCAGTTTTCTCTATCTGACCTTTCTAGAGGTTCATTGTTGCCAGTCTCCATTCCTTCAAAATCCAGCAGCAATATCGTTTGAAGCTTATTTCGTTGAACTATTACTCAGCCGAATACATCTTATTCTCAAAGTAACAAATATTCCTATGATGAAGCGTAACAAACTTGTGAGTTCTATGACTCCTATTAGGTCGTTTTGGCAGGAAGCGTATTTTTACGCAGAAGCCAACTTAGTGGCTGCTCAGAGCGCTCTTATTGCTACACAACACAAGCAAGGGTTACTTCCGTAGTACGTCATACTTCCAATTCTGCTTAGGCTGTAGAATCATTTTTTTTAAGAACGCCGTAAAAGACGTATGTGATTGTAGTATTTCCACTGCCTGAAGACAATATCACAGACTACCAGCCCAAGGCCAACAGCTGAACAGAAGCTAAAGATTGTTTAAAACAAGACGCGGACTGAAAATTATACTGTAATTAAGGAATTTAAAACAAATGGAGGAGAAAATTTAGATTTCAGGACTCGGGAGCATAAAGCTGCCATTTGTGGTGTGGGAGTGCGTTCCTTTCATTAGGCTGCTATCACATTAGCCAACAGTGACCGAAACCAACGCGCATAAGGAAAAGTTTCGATTTTCTAAATTTTTTTTCTCACTCACTGGAGATAATAGAGAAAATATTTTATTGCTGAAGGATAACTGATTACAAATTTGAATAAAAAAACACAGCCGCAAGCCACCACTGCGATCAAAATCCACGACCACCGAAGGTTGTGGATTCGAAGGTCGTCAGTTGGACCCTACAGGTGGCATGTGGTAGTTTTTTCTTCTATTTTCTAATCAATTATCTTTCAGCTATAATATAATCATTCTAATATTTACCTGTTTATTAACCCTACCAATTAAATAAAAGAGTCTAAATAGTCCCTTATGCTCCTCTGTTTCGATGACGGTTGCCTTCCTCAATTCAAATGTCTGTCATATTGAACCCTTCATTCTCTGTCCCTTGTCTCCTCAGTTTACGAGTGTATTGACTAGAGTCCCGCTCAGGTCACAGGAATTATATCGTTTTTTCTTAAGGATATTAATCGGCGAAAAAATATTTGGAAAGTTTCGGCTTGAATATCTCTCAAATCTCTTAAGAGAAAAAAAGTATGTAACAGCTGTATCTTACTGGTACTCACCAACGGGGAAGAAACGTGGAAGAAAAAAACGGGGGATTCAGCTTAAGTTAAGGACAACGCAGCAAGCTATGAAAAGAAACATGATCGCTGTTGTGTTAAGAGAGCGCAAGCGGGCAGAGTAGGGTGAGGGAACAAACGCGAGTTAATGACATCCTGGTAAAAAACAAGAGGATGAAATGGGCTTGGGCAGGGCATGCAATGCGACGGGAGAACAACCGCTGGTCCTTAAGGATAATGGAGTGGATTTCAGGAGAAGGTAAGGGTAGCAGGGAGCCCCAGGAAGTTGGGTGGGCGGATGAGATTTAGAAGTTTGCAGGATACGGTGGCTACAGTTGGCAAAGGACAGGGCAATGACTTCGCTGTGGTTTAGCACCTACATCAGCTTGAGCTAGGCGATAACGTGAGCTAGATAATTTTATGGTTTCATATTAACTTCAGATGGCAACTAACGGCTGGTATCGTTAACGCGGAAGAAATTTTACTTGGGAACGCTGCCACTCCTACGCTACCTTGTCACTACACAAAGCGACGGCCGCCCATGGTAGTGAAATAAAACTGAAGTAATGTGGAGCTCCTTGCGAGGTACGCGGATTCGCGACTGTGCTAAATTGCGCATTCATATGCACCGTTCAAAGCTCTCAGCCATCACGCAGTGAGGACAATATCACCCGTCTGAAACTTCAACGGCCATATTGTTTAAGCGGTCCGGGCACCACTACAAGTAATGGCAATGATTCGCAAAGCAGGATGTGCTGGTAAACACATGCCGTCTAAGATGGTGTCGCTGCACTTTGAATGTCTTGAGCAAAAATGAGCTCACCGTCCTCCTGTGCTTTACGCTTAAGAACTTCAGCGATCCAGTCGCCTTCTCGTCTGTTGAAGAAGTAGGCGTTACGACGTGTCTTAGGAAATTCAACGAGGTAAGAGCGTTCGAGGGACCCCGATTTCCATGTGATCAAATAAGCTGCACTTATACGTAATACTGCGCGGAAGTGTCTACCCTCACTGCCTGTATTCAGAGTTGCGATCTCAACAAGGCTTCAATACCTAATGATAGGAAGTCAGAAGTCATTGCGCCTTTTCAATAATTTATACAATGTCAGTCTTTGGGCTTACTTGACTTCATATTACACAGAAAGGGGGAGATCTCTTTAGGCGTTAATAGGTGCATTGATGGAGCCTTCAACAAAGTCTAACAGTGGAACTCTGACTTCCGGGTTTGTAATAAACTGCAGGTCATTCGCCCGACTGATGTGCACCGCGCTGACCGCTATTACAACGCCTGAAAAAGAGTCACACTCCAGGCAACTGAACACACTTTGTGGGCCTCGATTTAGGAGATGTCACTCTATGACACGTTTTAATGAAAATTTGAAGCACTTTGTTGACATGCCGCAAAACAGCAAGGTAACATAATGACCTCAGTGCGGCTTCCGGAATGCCACATTGCCTCTGACCTTTGTCAAAGGCCATCTCTCAACAGAAGATTGATCCTACTTCTCGAAGTTCTGTGTCGTACACTAGCGAAACCAACGAACTCCGCAGAAAGAATGAAGCAGCACAAAGCGGATGTCAAACAAATGAACAGAGATCGCAGAGCGGAGGCCGAACACTGCGAGGCACGTGGCCATAAGATTGTCTTCGAGGGGATCATTTTGCTGGACACTGAGCCGCGCCCGCACAAGAGGCTCATACTTGAGTCATGACACATTTAGCGGACGCGGGGACTAGCTGTAAACCGCTCGCTAGAAGCCCTTCCGCTTCTTACATCCACGGTCTAGACTCAGTGACCCGGCGGCTGACTAAACGATGGCTTAAAAGGGCAAGTTGCAACTCGCCCACGGTCACACCTGATGATTTAAGTGAGTAGGTGGTGAAACCCTGTTTTTTTTAATTTTTATTTCGCGTTCTTTTCTGGTATAAATTTCCTTTCCAAGCAGGCAGGCCTCTGTGGAATGATTTCTTTTGAAAGATCGATATCACTTTGAACACATGTTAATGTCAATCCGCTTTTACAGTAACCTCCATAGCTTACAAAATATGGCCCACTGCCTAGTGCCGTGGAAGGACAGTTTATAATCTAGCGTTGCTCGTGGTATCCCGGCTGCAGGGTCTCGGCACTGAATGTAGTTTTGGTGAGAAGTCTTAAGGCCACAGCGTTCAGCTGCAGCGTAATTAATGTTCCTAGGATGCTCCGTGTAGAGGACCATTCAAAACACAAGCCAAGCAGGAAGCTTCTCTACCGCGAGAAGAAAGCTTCTTCTAGCATTTCAAGGTAATTCTGTCTTCAATAGTGCCGTAATGGCTCTATGTATGGGGCTGAAGCGAAAAGCGTTTGCCCTTAAGAGTTTTGACCAAGACAGTGCTTGCTTTAATTTATTACTGAAATCAGAGCCGCGCGTTTCACAATTGAAATACAATGATCTTTTAGCCTCCTCGTTCAGTGAGACGTACTACCGTGAAGAACTCCTCAATGCTAAGGATATCGTCACGAAAGTGGGCACACTTTTGTCAACGCGATGGCAAACAGTCATCTGAGAAAATTTTTCAAATGCGTTTCACACATTTCGGTGCTAACTGCTCGAACTTAGTTATGGTACTCTCCTTTTTTAGCGCGACTGGAAACGTGTCATAACCGTTGCATGATCATCTGGAGAATTCAATTTTCTGGGTACAGAAATATTTTCATGGTGTTTTTCTTTCACCAAAAGGAATCATCAATTTGCAAGAGCGCGCTTCACGACCTCCGGATATCGGCCTGGAACAAATCAGAAATGACAGCGTCTTTGCAATTTTTTAAGGTAAATCGTACCGACTACACCGGCTCAATGCGATATGGCGCCACATCTGAAAGGTAAAGAAATCCCTTCTTCCTGCTTTCTTGTCATGCATTTTGCTGTTTGTATCCCCACAAGTTTACCCCTGATACAATGCGATTTTGAGTGCAGCTCTTCACGCTGCGCGTTTACCAGCCAAGTCTACCTCACTTGTCCCGGTAGAGGAACTGGCAGGACGTGTCGCAGCACGCTTTTGCGTTGCACTTATATAGTCTCCTCCCTGGTTTGTAGTTTGCACATTCTGCGTGTACAGACACAGGTCTATAGATAGTCTATAGATGATCTATAGACTTATGGCCATACATTTTCTATAGACTACCTATAGACTTGTGGCCATAAACTTAATGTAGTTACTGTCTATAGACAGTCTACAGACAAAATTCTACTGGCCCAGTAGACATGTTTATCGATTGTAGATTACTGTCTATAGACAGTCTATAGACAAGTCTACTGCCCAGTAGACATATGTTTATAGATTGTCTATAGACATTCTATAGGTGTGTGGCCTGGCATTGCTATAGATCTTTGTCTATAGACAGTCTATAGACTTATGTCTACTAAACCATTAGTAGACCATTAGTAGACTGCCTTTAGACAGATGGTCTACAACTGTTGAGAAGGCAACCAGACAGAGTTTACAAATGATACGATCAATTTACCTACAAATTTAGTTTATTTCCAAGCTATCCAGGCTGGGAGTATGCAATACATGCAGCCATATGAATGCACCACAGTAAACTAAAAGATGAAAGTAACATGCCGGCTAGTTTCCTGAGAAGCATTCCTGCGGCCTGTTTTCTGCAGTCAATCATCCGGGCATGTTCACCTGTACAGTACAAAGGAAAAATTAATATAAAGGGAACTGAAAAAAAATTCCCATTCCATCTGTGCTTTACAATGCAAGGCAAATCCTGGCTATGCCATTTGAGAAGGGCAATCTTGATCTTTTGGTTTGGTTTTATGGGGTTCAAAGACCCAAGGCGACACACGATATTAGACGCTGCAGAATAACTTCGGCCACCTGTGCAGAGTACACAGGACTTTAGCATTTTGCCTTCCATTAAACTGCGACCGCGTAGGCAGGGATCGAACCTGCATCTTGCAGGTCGCCAGACGAACATGATAACCACTGAGCTGTCACGCCGTCTTCATCATTTCGTTTAATGCACATGACAGATTCTAAGTTGTTTCATGAAACATTGTAACAAAGAACCATCATCCCTGGAGCATTCTACTCTGAATCCAGTTCTGATACTGATTTCTGTGTGGCAATACTGTTACAGCCACTACTGATCTCTATATGGCATTCCTTTTACATTATTTGTAACAGAAGACTTCGAAGAACTGTGCCACATATCCTCATTGACTCGCTACGAGCTGTTGAGAATGCCACCTCCACAAAATACAGATTCAATTCGCCTTACACAGTGGTCCAAAAAGGAGAATATTGTAGCATTTATTCTTATAACCGCTATAGAAGAAGCTCTTCAAAATACCCTGCATGAAGCCTGCATAATCTACTTAAACGGGCACAAGCTATGCAAAACCAGCAGGCAGAAGAGAAACAGTTCACCACAGATTTGCGCCTATAACTTGAAGCACAAAGACGGAACAACATACTCATACATCAGCGCGCGCTCTTAGAAACAAGCGGGTTGCAGCGCTTCCATGCCGCGCTCACTATTCAGAAAACTCATACAGCACACATAGGCTGCAGCTGCACCATTTCAAAAGCAGTCGCGAGCTTGAGACAACATATTACTGTCACGATAAAACACCGTCTGAAATTCACTTAATTTTTCCTTCAAGTGCAGCCCCAACAGCGTAGTAAGGAGGTGTTTTTTGTATGGAGGTAACCTAACCTAACGCTGCTAGAAATATCAGAGAAAGCATTGAACGGGCTCAAAGTCGAAAATGTTTCAATGAAACAATTAACGTCTTCACCAACAGGCGCAGCTATAATAACACAGCGAGAGCTGAATTGCATTTGAGGCGCATATAAGTGGCGAGTTACATCGGTGCTTTCGTAAAGTAGCAGTCTGAAATTAGAAACACATAATTTGCCTCTCACGCAAATGCTATTCGAGAAATCTGTGCACGCGTGAGCGGGATTCATGAACGAGCCACTCGGAACGAAATGTAAGCCATCTCTTGTCGAGCCGACCTTTACTAGGCTTTCAAAATGAAGTGCCCGCAGGCCAGCGGCAGCGGCCAACGGCTCTGATGACAGACATGGACGAATCCATACGTGTTCAACGAAAGGGAGACAGGATGCAGCTCGTAGGTTTTTCGCGGTGTTTGTGCACGCCGGCCATTCGCGCCGGCAACGAATTTTATTCACTCATCACACTATAAGCATTCCTCCAGCGCCGCTTGACTACAACTTTGACAAACGTCCCATGCTCCAGTCTGTAGCGTTACAATACACCTTTGCTGAAACGTCGGCGTCCACGACGAGCACCGAGCGAGCGTCCATACATAGCAAGCAATGCACACCTCACAAAGAACAGCCCTCCATGGTCCGGACAGGCGATAGCACAGAAATTAAAAAAATTAATGTAATCCACCTCAGAACGCGAGTGTATGTACGTTCTGGGATGCGCCAAGTAAATTGAGCTCACACGGCGCTAACTAACGCACTGTTCCATTTAGACCGTCATTCACAGGCTAAACGACATTTCTGGCCGCGCATCTAACTTGAAACGCGAAAAATCTAGTAGAGTGCTCGCGACATGTGGCTTACCATCAAGAGTATCGCACCGATTGCCTTTCCGCGGATTAGTAAAGGCAGTGGCACAGGCTTAAGCGGCATTAGTCGAGAACCCGATGGCTTCCGCCACATATAACGCTGCTAAGAAACGAAGATAGGACGTTTGTCGCTGCGCACATAATCTGTTCTGGTCAAATGTTTAGGGGAATCCCCCAAGGTGGAGTAAATTTGTAATAAGGGAGTAATTACTCATTGGCATCCACCCAAGCTTGGGTGGATGCCAATGAGTAATTACTCCCTTATTATAATCTGTTCTGCACGCACAGCTCTGCTTATTGTGGTTTAGGAGACCAAATCAATAAAATATAACTGTGTGGACTTGCCGTAAGCGGGCGATGAAGTTAGATTTTGGTGAAAATGTAATCCGCGAGAGAACAAGTCGACGCCACCGATGCATCCACGCACACGGTTGTTTGCAGCCCGAATGATTTTCCGCCGTCTCGCGGTAAAACGGGTAAAACGTAAAATAGAAACCCATTTCACGGTTGTATTTTTATCACTCGCACTCTTGCCATGTGCAGTTGGATCTGGTATCCAGGACCACGGAAGGAAATTGGTTTATAAGCTTAAATTATTCTGTTACCCTCTAAAAACCTTATTGTTTTCGTGAAAACAGAACCGAAATCTAACTGCTTGTCCATACACGCCGCATCTCCCACCGAATAGTATGTGGTACACTTCTGAAATAATAGTTATAATGTCGAATAGCATAACGTATGTTTTGCGTGTTTTTGTGTTTAGAAAACTGATATGCGCGACATCAGCGTGTCATCGGCTCCGGAGAAACAGGTGCAAGGGTAGGGTGTCTAGCAAGGGTAAGAACGAAAAAATGCTGGCTTTGCGATAGTTGCGTGGCAGCACTTTTTGACGTGAATACAAACTTCAAAGGTGTAAATGGCAGATGTTAATCACACAGAGGACCATGCTCTTTGAGCCTATTCTAAAGTGTTTATAAGGGATGGGCGCATCCTTAAATTTTGACAACAGTGTTTCCCCCTTTATTTTCAAGACGTTTTAGAGAGAAATGTAGAACCGCTGATGAAATGTTTCTGAATTCAGCGCGTTGGACAGTAACGATCAAAAGCTGGAATTGAATTGTCTGGAGCGATACCTTTAAAGAATGGCGTATTCATTGATGTAGTACAGTTTGCGGGAGCGCTTACTTCAAGAGTGGCTGCCTTTCCCCGGCTTACTTGTTGGCATTATTTAATTTTATTGACAATATACGTCATGGTATAACGAAAACGAGCTGATCAAGGTTTCTGAAAACAATATACAGGAGGGTGTTGTAATCTCCTCCCGCAGTGCTTGCTAATTTTCGTAATAGCGAAGGAGGTGAAGGACTCCAGACATAGTTGCAGTCACCAGATGCAGGTCCCCTCAGCATGCAGTGCAAAAAGAAATGACATTGTTCTGCACTTAGACGAAGGTCGGTGTTTATGTCATTATTAGATAAAATTATGATTGTTATAGACTGGTCTACAGAGAGTAGACTATCTATAGTGTATAGTCTATAGAAAGTCTATAGACCGTCTATAGACGAAAGCAAATTAAAGCAGCTATAGACCTTAGTCTTTAGAGAGTCTCCCCGCATGGGGGCGTCTGCAGCCTGCAGACGTTGGTGAGTGGCGACACCACGGGGTATCCCGAGCATCCGCAGGGACATCCCCGCAGAGGGATGATGGTGAGCATGCTTCACCACGGACCCGAGCATCCGCGCTTAGCCGTGCGTGGCATCGCCGTGTCCGTGGAAAACGGGATCCTGGTGGTTGAGCCGATGCCGAGCGTGTGGACCCTTAAGGCCCCTCGGCGGAGGCAACACACCACTTTGGCCCCAGCTTCCTGTAGACGGCACCTCCGGCCTGACCCGACCGGGGGAAATCGGCAGTCGCCTTTTCCTGTCCTCCCCTCTATCTTTCACTTTCCTATTTCCTTTCTTACAAATTTCCTGTATCCTCCTCTCTTCTTCGTTTTTTCCTCTTTTTCCTGGTGGCGAGGGTTAACCGTGTCTGACCAACTACCCTGAGTTGAGTCATATTAGGTTATAGTTAAGGTGTACAGCTGGCGTGGGCAGGACTTTCTTTCAAGTTCCTGTCGCGTTCCCTTGTTGGACTCCATGGTGGGTGGCTGGCACCATGACCGAAAAACATCAATTTTTTTATGGCTCCCCCCCTTTCCAAACCTGATCGCTCTCTCAAAAGAGGGCGGAACGAAGCACCGACTTTTTCACTAAAAAGAAACCAACTTTCACAAAATTTCATATTATGCACAGTAACTGTGAAGAAAAGCAAGCCCGAATCATATCCCCATTTTTGTTACCAAATGGCTAACAGATACCTTAGGGCCTGGCTACAAGGTATCAAAAATGTCCAGCGGCGACCTACTCCTTGAACTACGCGAGCGCATCCAGTGCTCGAAACTCGTAAACATTGCTTCTATAGGGGACATCTCTGTCTCCGTGACTCCACACCGATCCCTCAACTCAGTCAAAGGCGTTATCTCAGAGGCTGACTTTATTCACCTAACAGAAACCGAAATGCTTCAAGGACTCTCCGACCAAAATGTAATTGACGTCCACAGGACCAAAATCCGCAAGGATAACAAGGAAATATGCACTAAACACATGGTCCTTACATTTAACACCAGCAGCCTGCCCGAAACAATCGAAGTAGGATTCCTGAAAGTCAACGTAAGGCACTACATACCCAATCCCCGTCGCTGTTTCAATTTCCAGAAGTTTGGTTATGGCTCACAGAGCTGCCGCGGCCGCAAAACCTGCTCGAAATGCGCATCAAAGGACCACCAGTCTGAGGAATGTGACGCAGCTATACGCTGCGCAAACTGCGAAGGAGACCATGCTGCGTACTCCAGGGCGTGTCCGTCCTGGAAAAAGGAAAAAGAAATCATCACCATAAAGACCAAAAAAAAAACATTTCATTTAAAGAAGCCAGAAGGTATTTTGCACTTACAAATTCATTCGCCTTCTCAGCAAATTCAAACTTCGCTGATGTGGTGCGCAGGGGCGTAGCACCACACAGCACTCCGGCACCTGCCGAGGCCAGTTCCACTGTGCCTGTAGCAGGGCCACCCTCGCCCCAGGCAGGGGCAGCGAAAGCTGCTCTGCGAAGTCCAAGCCAGGGAGTGCCGGCCCATGGGTCAGCATCCCGCAGGACTTCCCCCCGTCGGGGGAGGCCCGACACCAACACATCCGCGGCTTAGCGGTCCTCCAGCACCTCTGGTGAGGTGACGGATACAGCTCCCATTCCGCCCGCATTGCAGCGGCGGACCGGCTCTCTCGAGCGAAGGAAAGATGGAACCCCGGTGACGGGCCCAGAACAGTAAATTCCTTCCGTTCCATTCCCACCCAAAAACACAAACATGACATTTGTGGTTCAATGGAACTGTAGAGGAATGTTGAGAAACTACAGTGATATAACACATATTCTAGGGTCAGTGATGCCTCTAGCTTTATGTCTTCAAGAGATCAATCTTGGTCCACAACATTCAAATATCTTAAAACATTATAAAACTTTTAGGCGTGATCGCGAGCATGCAAATAGACTCTCGGGAGGCGTCGCAATCGTCATTCAAAGCGGCGTCCCGGCTGAAGAAATCAAACTGAAAACAAAACTTGAGGCGGTTGCGGTTAGTGTCATCAGCTACGAAGCAATAACAATATGTTCTGTATATCTTCCCCTACACATCACTTTAACATGCCAAGATCTAGAAGGGCTGATCGATGAACTACCGGAGCCATTTCTGGTAGTTGGCGATTTTAACGCTTACTCTCCATTTTGGGGAAGTGAACGTTGTGACTCTAGAGGCCAAACAGTTGAAGATTTTATACTTTCGAATAACGTCTGTCATTTAAATACGGGAAAAACGACATATTGCTGTCCAAGCTCAGCAAAAATGAGCTCTCTCGATTTAGCTTTCGCATCACCATTAGTTTTCAACGATTTTAAATGGCATGTTTTAAATGACCCCATGGGCAGCGATAACTTACCTACCGTCATCAGGCTCTCATCGTCCACTCCAATCATCCCTACAAGGCCACGGCGCTAGAAAATTCAGCTCGCCGACTGGTCACTTTTTACAAAAAGTGCCACTCTGGAAAAGGAATTTTGTCACCACCTCAGCACAGATGAAATTAATGAGAAGTTTACTGAATGCATAATATCGCGGCATAATGTGGTATAGCAACACTCGCTATACCACAAACAACAGGACTTGCACAAAAGAAACAAAGTGTGGTGGAAACAGGAATGCACATTAGCAAAAAAAGCAACAAAACAAAGCCTGGAGCGCTTTGCGTCGATATCCCACTCCAGAGAACTTACTTACCTTTAAGAAGGCAAAATCCAGAGCGCGGTATGTGCGAAGAAATGCAGAGAAAACCTCTTGGCAGAAATATGTCTCCGCAATTAGCAGTTCAATAACATCAAAGAAAGTGTGGGAAAAAGTTCGTAAATTTACTGGTGACCATACCCCTTTCACACTTCCTCTCTTGACAGCACCCGGGACACAAACATCTTTAGAAGAACAGGCCAACATATTGGGCGAGCATTTTGCCGAGATCTCAAGCTCATCCAATTACACAAACACATTTCAGAAATACAAAGCAATAGCTGAAAAACCAAAATTTCCATCTGGAGCAGGTATGCATGAAGATTACAACCAGCCTCTCACACTGCAAGAATTAAATAAGGTATTATCTTCTGGAAAAAAGAGAGCACCAGGACCAGACAACGTGCATTACGCTACGTTCGCCCATCTCTCTGAGGCTGCTGTAGAGGCAATGTTAAAATTCTTTAATAAAATCTGGATAACTGGAAATATACCTGATGAGTGGAAAAAAGCAGTCATAATACCTTTTCTCAAACCCGGAAAACCACCAACAAGTCCTAGCAGTTACAGACGAATAGCCCTCACCAGCTGCATTGCTAAATCTTTCGAAAGGGTAATAAACATTAGACTGACCTTCGTACTTGAATCTCGGAAACTATTAGATACTCACCAATGTGGGTTTAAAAAAGCATGCTCGACCACAGATCACCTTGTCCGCCTAGAAAACACCATCCGGGAGGCGTTCATCCGCAAGCAGCACTGTATCGGGGTCTTCTTCAACCTGGAGAAGGCTTACAATACCACGTGGAGGTTCGGTATCCTCCGTGACCTAGCGGACCTAGGTATCCTCGGCAGGATGCTGGGCTGTTTGAGCGACTTCCTGACCAATCGCACGTTCAGAGTCCGCCTAGGCGCAACCTTCTCCAACACTTTCATTCAAGAAACTGGCGTAACCCAGGGCTGCATTCTCAGCACGACCTTATTCATCATCAAAATGAACTCCATAGGAAAAGTAATCCCAAAATCCATAATGTACTCAGTTTACTTAGACGACCTCCAAATAGCATGCACGTCTTCTAGCATACCTACCTGTGAGCGACAGATACAAATAACAGTAAATAAACTGGCTACCTGGGCAGATAGAAACGGATTTAGATTTTCCCGTCAGAAAACAGTAGCGGTTCTTTTCTCTTTGAGACGAGGCCTACGGGCCGACCCCACAGTATATTTAAACCAAACCCCATTACCTGTCAAACAAGAGCATAAATTTCTAGGGATAACTTTCGATAAAAAAGCTCACTTTCTTACCACATATAAATAGCTTAAAGAAAAAGCTTCCAAGGCTCTCAATGTGCTGAAAATACTGTCAAGAAAACGCTGGGGGTCTGATAGGGCTTCCCTGTTACATATATATCGTTCTCTGGTTCGCTCTAAGTTATACTATGGCTCCATATTATATGGCTCAGCAAGACCGTCCTACATAACACGACTGGATCCTGTCCACAATCTTGGTTTAAGGTTGTCTTCCGGTGCTTACAGAACTTCCCCAATAGCAAGCCTGTATGTGGAAACTAATGAACCTTCCTTACAAGATAGAAGAACTGCGCTAACTTGTACATACATCCTCAAAATCCTTTCTCAGCCCAAACATCTCTGTTACCCAATTGTCACGAAATGCCCATCTCGAATACTCTTCAACAACAAGCCTCACGTGATTAAGCCGTTGCTCTTGCGCTTCGAAAAAAATGCCAAGCTCTGAACATACTAAATGAAATTAAAAATATTGCCCCAACACACGAAGCGCTACCACCGTGGTACACTCTCCCCACAGTGTGTGACGTCACACTAACACACCCCAGGAAAACCTGTACGCCACACGACCATATAATACAAGAATATGTAGCACTACAAGAAAAAAATTGAGGGGGAACTTTGACTGTCTAAAGTGCGGACAGGCGGAAGCGCTTTCCGCACCACTTTCACTGCTTCATTGGCACTGGTGGCGTCACATAGAATTGAGTGCTAATTACTAAGTGATGACAAATCACTAATTAATCGTTAATTACTGGTTAATGCAAGAATACTAATTAACTGTTAATTAATGTCGCTTAAGCTTCGCCTTTAGGAGTGGAACGCGACAGCGTGTTGTAGCGCTGCCAGGGAGTCCACAGAACGCCACCACCCGTTCGGCGCGATGCCTTGCCCTTTGAACGCAACGCTTTTTGAGGAAAGGAAATGGCACAGTAATTCTGTGTCATATCGGTGGACACGTGAATCGCACCGTAGAGAAAGGGAGGAAGTGGGATTGAAAGAAGACAAAGAGGGCCCGTAATGGAGAAAATGAAAATTGTATTTGAGGAAAGGAAATTACGCAGTAACTGTCTCACATATCATGGTGGACAGCCGTCAAAATTCAGGGGGGGGGGGGGGGGCATTTTTTGACCTTAAGTGTGGTCACTGATGTGTGGTTAAGATGTTAAGCTTCGCCTCTAAGAGTGGAACGCGACAGCGCCTGGCAACGCTGCCAGGGAGTACATAGAACGCCATCGCCCATTCCGTTCTACGCCTCGCTCGTCGGTTTTTGAGGAAAGGAAATGTAGCTGTCTCTCATATCTCGGTGGACACCTAAACCTCGCAGGAAAGGAAGGGAGGAGGATGGGAGTGAGCGAAGACACCGTATTCACTAGACGCGCCTTGTTCATTCCAAACCGTTGAGCTGGCATGGCGGAGTGGATAGCATGCTCGTCTCGCACGCCGAAGACCGGGGTTCGATTCCCGAGCTCGACCAATTTCCTACTTGTTTTTATTTATTTATATGGCCTGACTAGAAAAGTTAATTTGGCTAATTGGGTAATTAAGAAATTAACTAGGCTCAGTCCCACTTACTTGAAGCATCACTATACGATCCCTTCAGTTGGTTGCATGGTTGCTAGCCAAAGTACAATTGGCCCCGTTTCAAGTTCGCGCACTGTGACGTCACGATCGTTTCGACCAATTGAAAAGCGTGACATTTGTGTCGACAACTGCTGCTTACAACGATGAGACATTAAAGGCTTCCGCCTTAAAATACAGAAAGTACACTGCATTTTATACTGATGGGTCAAAAACTCATGCTCATGTAGGAAGCGCAGTAATAGAAGGAAAAAATAAAAATGCAGTACGACTGCCCTCATGTGCTACAGTTTTCACCGCTGAGTGTTATGCCATTTGTGTTGCGGTACAGAAAATAACAAATGAAAACATCAAAAACAACATCATTTATACAGATTCACTGAGCGTCCTTACAGCATTAAACTCCAAAAATGCCATGGAGCCACTGATGGAAGCATCATACACAATATAGTAAATGTACAACACAAAAACATGTTATAAAATTCTGCTGGGTTCCCAGTCATGTTGGTATTAGGGACAATGAGAGAGCCGACATTTGTGCTGCACAAACCAGAACCACTGAAATAAAACATGTGAATTTGCCTCCTAGGGATTACATGAAGTTAGTACATAGCAAACTAAGAGCCAAGTGGCAAGCTTCTTGGGAAAATGAAGGAAACAACAAGCTGCGTACCATAAAGCCCATTTTAAATGATTGGAAATCATGCCGCCATAGAGAGCGTTTTATCGAAGTAATTTTATGTCGGTTACGCATAGGTCACACACACATCGCCCATAACTTCTTATTAACAAAAAAAGACAAACCTGTGTGTGAAATGTGTGGTGTGGAGCTCACAGTAAATCATATTTAAATTTCTTGTTCGTATCTCGAAGAACTTAGAAAAAAAATTTTTACGGTATTTTACAACGAACACATTCCATTTCATCCCGCATTGCTTTTAGGCGAGCAAACACTTCTCGAGTTTTCACTCGTTTGTAAGTTTCTAAACAAAGCCAATGTTTTAAATCTATTATAATGCAACCTCGATACACTTGACATAAAATCATCTAAACTTGTGTTTGGCGTATGATAGCCATAGTTGCTTATGCGGCATAAAACCCCATATAACTAATCTTTAGAGAGTCTATAGACCATCTATTGACGAAAAGAAATTGAGGCAGCTATAGACCTTTGTCTATAGATTTCCTATAGACTGTCTATAGACAAAAGGAAAAATATAACGGATGGATATAGAGTATATAAAAAGTCTGTAGAAAGTCTATTCAGCATTTTTATAAGGGGCGTCATCACGCGCGACTCAGTTATTTCGCTGCATGCCTGAGAGGTTGCACGTCCGCCATTACCACGGCCACCACTTGAGCAGCGTATATATAGTTCCTTCTGCTTCGGCTGATCGCACAGCTCGACTCTGACGTTGACGTCGCTGAGCCTTTTCCTGAGCAGAGCGCTTAGCTGCTATGTTCGCCTCACTCGTCGCGGTATTATAACTCGCCAGATATGTATTCTGCCGCGTTTTTGCTACGTGGTCGCATAGCCACTGCTCTTCGGCTATAGTAACCCGTGAATCGGCCACCCTCTGGGTGCGACATCGCTCACTTGCTGCCACGACAGCCTATGATGATCCTTTAAAGGGTACCACCATATGATAAGATTTTTTTTCAAGCAAAGTGTATATTGATTGAAACTGCTTCAAAATATAAGAATCTAGAAATTAGAACTATCTAGAAAAAAAAAATTAAACAGACAGAAGCTCCACTTTAAGGGTACGACGCAATAGCGCTAACGGGTGAATAGACATATGTGTGCAATGGGTCATCCTCGAATTTACATTCACAGATCCGTAGGTGTCCTCATACTATTCCTAGGACAGTGGTGCAGAGGTTAAGTGATGCACCACTGCCCTGCGATGGCAGGTGCCGGCACTGGTGGGGCTCGTGGAACCAAGGTTGATGCTCCCGGGCAACCTCTCGCTACCGCTGGGAGCCCATATCACTTCCCATAGAGCTTTCAGAAATTAAATGCGCCTGTATACAGACTATGAAGAGGCAGAAGTCAATAAGTAAGCTATTTCCAATTGTAAGAAATTTGAGCCACCACTCTTGTGCACCACGATAAGACTCCGTCGCTTTCAGTATCCCGGTTAGCAGTCAACAGAAATAGTAGGTGAATACTGTTGTTAAAAGGCTGTTCATTCCGTCGCCTTTCGTCCTCGTCATTTTGAGCAGATTTTCCTTCGATCATGAACCAACTAGCCCGCACGAATGTGCTCCTATAGTTGGCCGCAAGTAACCATACAGAACAATCACGCCTGTCAGCACGAGTTCCTTCCAAAGACAAAAATTGGCAGTGGCTTAGCTCTGGTTAAGCCTGGATATACACGCGAAAAGCTGCATTTATGCTTTGTTTGACGTCACGGCTGTCGCAGTTCGCGCACAAGGCACTGGGAGCACCACGATAGCGGCGTAGATTTTGAGCCAACTCCCTCGCTACCACTTCTGGGTCTTCTTTTCTTCCTTCCATGGCGCATGTCTGCGCCTCTTCTACGGCCGCCGCCGCCGCTCACGCGTTATCGCAACGCCTTCATAAAGAACATTCGCCTCTTGGGACGGCGGCGGAGACCGCGCGGCAGCGGCGAAGGGTAAACCGGTGGCGAGGAGGGAAAGGGCGCGCCACGGCGGGCCCCAGGGGTGGTCCACGCGAAGCGCTATGTTGAGGAGCCTAGTGAAGCTTTTCACTTCAAAACTAAATGTACCTTGCACGGCATGTTGACGCGACGATGAAGGAAACAAAGGCATCGATTCGAAAAGACGCCGTGGTGTCACGTTCCCGAAAGATGATTAAGAACTTCAGATCGGGCTAGACAGGAAACAATAGCGCCTACAAAGACAAACACAACCGAAGAACGACACAGGACAAGCCTCTTAGGACAAGTATGAACCACGATTTTACGAAATAAGAATTCTCGGAAGGACCAAAGATACTACAGCACAAAAGGTTTTTGAAGCTTTCCATCATATCCAACTCCCTCGGATAGAAATGTTTGTACTTTAGTACATTGAAAGATACGGTTCTGGCAATATTGAAGGAAAAGGTGTGTTGTTCTCATATGTAGCAAAATCTTTCTTTTCGGTTTGGTTTGGTTTATGGGGTTTAACGTCCGAAAGCGACTAAGGCTATGAGAGACGCCGTAGTGAAGGGCTCCGGCAATTTCGACCACCTGGGGTTCTTTAACGTGCACTGACATCTCACAGTACACGGGCCTCTAGAATTTCTCCTCCAAAGAAATTCAACCGCCGCGGCCGGGATCGAACCAGCGTCATTCGGGTCAGCAGCCGAGCACCATAACCACTGAGCCACCGCGGCGGCTTTCTTTTCAAGTGTTTCTATGGATCACATTGAAAAGTTAAGACTGCCGTAGAAAACCAAGGGGGGCGCTTTGGACGATAGAAAAAACATTAATGGGGAAAAAATGTAAGACTGCCCTCGGGTGATTTGTGGATATATTGATTGCTATACTGAAATCATTCTTTACAAGGAAAAATTACGGTCATGAAGGATTTCCCACTCAACTTTTTTTTTCTCCAGAATTGCTGGGTATGATAACAATGAAAGAAAAGATGGTGTTAGTGATACCTCTGTATCCGTTTTGAAGACCGAGATGTATCTTGAACGGTTTTGTTGATTGCGTGTGGTCTTCCTCCTGCGCATTCCATGGTTTTCTAAATATTTGCTGGCTTATCAGCGAATAAAGACAGATGAACTAAGCGCCTGTCAGGCGCCGTTCTTCCCTTGTGTTCGTTTATGTAGGCCCTCTTGTTTCCTGGCCGTTCTTTAATTTTCGAGAAAGCAGCATATTTCTGACGACGCCATGTGATGAAAAGTAGCACGTAATAATGTTTAGGATGGCGTGTTGGGTAAGTAAAAGCTCATATTTTTTTTATTCTTTCTCTTCGCAACCCACGACCATTTGTAATTCAACTTATAAACACGGGATGTATTTAGTTAGTGTCATGAAAGGCAAAAACTCGTGTGAA
Source organism: Amblyomma mixtum (assembly GCF_055824585.1). Lineage (NCBI taxonomy): Eukaryota > Metazoa > Arthropoda > Arachnida > Ixodida > Ixodidae > Amblyomma > Amblyomma mixtum. Next base: position 73,970,511 of record NC_143012.1, on the reverse strand, counting down.
TTTGCGCTAACGTTCTGGGTGCGTAGTTACACCGGTATTTATTCATCTTGAGCACATCTCCATAACTGAGAAACGGTTCTTTAAGACGTACTTCTTCTATAACTTTGCTTCAAATTGCAAGGTATTCCTAGTGCGCCAGCTATGGAATCTGACAGACTTTCCGTTTCCTCTTTTCCAGCTTCTTCATAAATTCGCCGTATTTTCTATTTATGTCTTCCCGTATCAAAGGTATGCTAACAGAAGTGTTCCTTCGAGTTCTTTTCTCCTGCAGAGTGGTTTTATGCTAATCTATTTGTGGTTGCACATGCATATAACGCCGCTCTATGTTGCACGTATGAAATAATTGTGCAAGTGCGAGTTGCGATGCCTCGATGCAACTAAAGAATAAAGTGGAAAATATCCCATGGAGGAAACTCTTCAGCCAATCTCATATACCTACTGTCAGGACGGCTTGGTCAACTTTGCACCTACCGGTGTGGCATCGCAGCTGCTTAGCAGGTGTGAGAGGAATCACCGCACCATCACGGCACTATGTCCACGGCCTTGGTTGAAGGTTCTTCTTTGTACGGAATTTGGCCCTTCGTTCGAAACTTGCATTCGACTATCGTAAAAAATAGCAGCACCAGCCGCATGCAAGATATTCGAAGAGAGTTAGAAACTAAAGCATAAAGCGCAAATAAAAAGCAGCAGGTTGTTTAGCTTCTTTATCCAAGTAGTCTCCTATGCTTCCTAATCAGCGTGGTAAACGATAATCTTCAGTGTTTGGAAGAGCAGTCCGGTTGGCCGGTGGAGCATGTGCGTTGCTAAGGAATTCCAAATGGTGCGTTTAAGAAAGCAGTAGCATCAGCCGTAGCTCGCGTTCATCACGCAGGCGGAATTGAAATGCGCACAGGAAAGCCCCGAATTCATTGGGCATTCCTAAATGTTTGAGATTTGAAGCCAGATTTAGGTATTTCATCGCAAGAAATAAATAGGTAAGATGAGACGGGAGGAATTCACTTAAAACACACAATCACTCAAAGGATAAAAAAGGTACTCTTACTATGGCTATAATGCGTGGTGGCGACGATGGTGAATTGGCACTAGTAACGGCATTAGTCCCGCAATGTGATAGATCAGTTAAATTATTAATATAATAGCTGCACTTTAGCACACTACAACTTGTGCACTGCAGCTTAATGTGTTTAGAAATGTGTGTTTGATCTCTATATGATTTTAGCATGAACGACCTTGACTGGTGCAGACGTGATTCATGAAACTATGAGAAATTTAATGAATCATTTTTAAATGAATGTTCGCTTGGCACAGTCACCTAAAGATGCCACTGGGGCTCTGTCAACTAGGATGCAATAACGGGGAACGGCATTCAAGCACTGCATGTGATTTAACACTGTGAGGCTCAACGTTGCACATATTAATGTGGTTCACAACTTAATTACTTACAGAGGATGTTCTGGACATCACCGCTTTGCACAGGAATTTTATCTACGGTGAAAACATGGCGTCGGAACTCGAATGCCATGGCCCTGAGGATCGCCGAATTGCCTTTGACTACACAATCAAGGAACTCGCATTGCCGCCTGATGTCAACCTTCGCCCAGAGAAACATGAAGGTATTTGCAGCAAAGCGAAAATGCACAGAACCGCAAGGTTTCCAGCGGGGCACTATGGCAGCGCACATAGCCATTTTATCACATTGTACAGAACTGTGCCGATTCCGCAAGTACCACGAGGGCTCAGAACAAGCTCGTAGTATGCAGCAGGGTCCAATGTCTACTTTCGGGTACGCTCGTGCCACAAGCAAATTTTCAAACTCTGTTTCAAATTGAGCTTCTTTTGTTTGATATTAATAATTTGAATTCAAGTTCGACTGATAACACATATCGAATTTCATCGTTGTTTTCTAACAATAATTTAAAATGAATGTTTTTGAGGAAATGAGGTAGAGCAATAACTACCATTTCTTGGTGGACACCTCAGACATAAAGATAGTCAAGGAAGGAAGAGATAATTATGGCCCATGTGGCTCAGGACTAGTACTGACTGTTTTTTTTACTTCAGAAGCCATTAATCATTAACATATTATGACTGCAGTATACAAGTGCTTGTTATTTTCCATCTTTTTTATTTGGAATTCAACACTTGCCGCCATTTAAAATTAGCTGCATGTGCTCTAGTACGCATTTGCGCAGGTGCTTCCTGGCCCCCAAGGAGATACTTGTGTATGGTTAGCCTGTTTAGGTGTTTCTATAACCTGACTTTTTTACAGTGGTACCTTCTGTCTGAACGTGAACGACTTCGAGTACCCGCTTCCTGACGTCAGTGTTGCGCTTCTTGTGAGCGCTTCGTTCTTGATAGGCACACTGATTTTCATTGAATGTATAGAACGCATATTTCTAGTAGCCGTTTAGACATGCTGAAATTAGTGTTTTGCGTTGAGCGTTTAGAAGGGATGGTTCCATGTTAGATAGGCAGTGGTAAGGGGCTAGAACGCAGCCAACAGACAAAAATCAGCGATGGACCTCGAAAATATGAAGTTGACCACGTTGATGAAAAGAGAAGAATAAGGGGTAGGTGGATCAGACTGCAAATTTTCTTTTACTCAACCGGTACAACCCATTCAATCATCGGACTAGAATTTGTTTGCTTTGAATTTTGGCGTTTTATGTGTTGATATTTACGCCTTTTGTGAAGTATAAAGCATATTATTATGATAATCATGTCGACTAATTGTTTATTAGTTTTTCATTGCTCCTCCGTTAGGGGCATTAACTGTGTATTAAGTTATAGTTTTTTTCCTCTCTCTAGCTTCAGGTGCCTATGTATTGAAGTGGCCAACAAAACCAAAAGTCTACCCTCACTTGCGAACAAACATGTTCTGGTGCCAGGTGGAGCGAAGCACGCTATCCAACGTCGGTTCACCAGCCATGTTTTTTGCGCTTCAAGGTAAGAAACAGCGGTTTAGCATGAAACTTTGCTAGTCCTCATTGGGTTTTGGACTGGATAAGAGAACTTTTGTTATCGGAATAAGTAAACCCTGGATTACTTGATCTTGCTAAGTGGCCGTCAGTGGAGACTGCCGGTGACCACGAGGGAAAAATAAGTGTGTATGAACTAGGATGATGGAAGACTGTATTCTTCGCGATTTCCACAGGACCTCTCTTGACAGCGAAAGGAACATAAACGCACATGTTTTTATGGGTGGTGTTTTTTAACGACAAATCGACAAAACAATCTGCTCGAGCCTTTATACACGTGCTGTACCTTAAAAATAGTTATGTCATTGGTGTCCGGTAGTTCTTAGGCGCCATGTTAAAGGCTGTTGGGACTGGGGCATCCCACCGCTGCCACCACTGTTGGGACTGGGAGTCCGAGACAGGAAACGGTCGAGGCGACTGTGCGTCAAAAGACTTTTATGTACAGTATGTACAAGGGCTTTTACATGATACAAGGGTCAAGAGCACCACGGCCTAGCACAAAGAAGAAGGGCGGCCCCGGCGGCGAGCGTAGCTCCGGCGTGATGGCTCTTCTGCTGCCCGTCTGCTGCTCGGGCTCAGCGCAGCTCCGTTTTTAAAGCCGCCGGTGTCGGTTGCGGCAGCCAGCAGTTCAAATCCTCCAATCAGGTCACGGCACTGGCCACCGTTCAAATTAGACCAATGGTCGAGAGGCGACGGCCGACGAAGCGTCGGAAGAGTTCGCACCGACGGTGAGGAGGGAAGCAGGAAGGGTCCGCGTCGGCGCCAGCGAGGCGGGATGATTCACGCTGCACGCCGCGACATGTCCGAGAGAGTCTGAGCCTGCTTTGAGCGTCGGCGAGCGCGCAGCGCAGGTTTCCAGCGAGGCCAGCCAGCGAAATGTGGGCGCCGGCACTACAGCACCACCGCCGCCAGACAATGCACCACGAAGACGAGCTACTTCCGCGTGGCTCGGATGCGGGGCGCGCTCGTACGCCAGGCTCCTCCAAGTTCTCGTCCGGTGTTCAGCCTCAGGTAGCTCCAGGCTCCTTTCCGTGAACAGGTCCCGCTCGTCAGGACAGGATCACTGCTCCGCAGCTTTGTCGCCCAGGTGACTGGATCAGCTTCGCTCGGTCCTTCGGAAGAGCTTGCTTCTCAGCATCGGTCGTTGATCGTTTTGCATGTTGCCAAGAACCGACCGACAACAGGCAACACCCAACACGACCAAGTGCCCTCTGTCACCCGTCAATACACCAGACTTAAAGGTGATAAAAACTCCGCTAGCAATAGTTCTGCCCCCTTTTCGCTCCCTCTTCAACAAGAGACACATGTGGGATACCAGAACTCTTAAAATAATAAACTCAAACAAAGTGTCAAACGCAAGCAACACAAGGAATGAAATGATTGTAAATTGGGTCCCTCGAGATCATTTGGGCAGGAAAACAATCGGCTGAGGCCGCGAATGAGGACATCAATTTTGCCCCGATTTACGAGCGAACTTGATAACCGTACGCGAAGTCACAAAATATAAGTACGAGGAGGCGAAGGCAGCCTTGCTTAGAAAGCACAGCTTAGTGCGTCCACGACAGCGTTTAACTCGGTTAAACGACACCCGCTACCGCGGAAGCGAATGACTCTGCCTCTTTCGCTGTAGCTGCGCTTTTTTCTCTCTCTCTACTGCCGTGGTAGCTGATGTCTCTGCCTCTTTCGCGGTAGACGCGCTTTTCGTTCTCTCTGTACTTGTCTTTCCAGTTTCTACGGGCGGTACAGTACGAGAATGATTTATTTCCTCTTACTGACGACTGATCCCGTTCTTTGCGCTTCGCGCGCCAGTTGCGGCGTTCAGTTGCGAGTGCGCAACGCTTCCGGTGAGACCGTTCTTTCTTTCTCTTTGTTCGTGGTGGCAAGTGAAACCTCCCACGAGTCTTGACTTTCTCGCGCACCCGTTTGCCTTTCCGCTCGATGTGTGGTTCGCCTCTCCCCAGCCTTTTGATTTTGCGCCTACTAAGTGGCGTCATCTCGAACCGTGGCTTTCCATCGCGATACCTATGCTTGGCCGATCGCTTAGGCGGTTTCTTCTTGCCAATTTTCCTGCCCCTGTCACTGCGGCCCGGTACAGTCTTTCGCTTTTTGAGCCGTACACGCGTTTTCCTTGCGCGCGCGTGCCGCTTTCTGTGAGAGCGCAGTTTCTCACGTGACTGCAGCGGAAGGCGAGAGCCGTCCAGAGAGCACGCGCCTTTGCGCGTCTTGCTCTTGCCGTGCTGGCGGCAAGATTCACGCTTGTCCCACTGCTTAATTTTTCGCCTCCTGGGCAGCGCTCTCTTGTATCTCGGTTTCCTCCCTCGATACTCTTTCCCGCGCGAATTCTTGTATGATTTCTTTTTGCAGTTTATCCGACTGCTCAGATCCATGTGCATCGACACACTTTTGCGCTTCGCTTTGCGCGATAGTGATGCCTCGCACCTTTCTTTAGCTCTGATTCGGACTCTAGTTAGAGGGCTAAGAACGTGACTCACTTTGCTGAAGTCATTTTGCCGGTGACGCTGGCGCTTCCGATGGTGGCAACCCAGTTTCGCGCGTTTGCCCTTTCTCTCTTTTCGGCAGCGCCCGTCTTTCTTATGCCTTAGGCTAGTTGGTAGTTATTCATCATTAAATTCAAAGGCGCCAAACCATACCCACACACACGCACAGGAGAAGAAGGAAAGACGAGACAGAGCGCCACTCACAATTGATTTAATGTGCAGAAGTCACGTACATATATGTCACTGTCGGCGCATGCGCAAGGAAGACATTAAGCTTCGTGAGGATAAGCAGCGATCAAAAAACGCTTTTTCAGCCTTATACAGGTTTATCGACGTTTCGCTGACGCACAAGTTGCCCCTCTTTTCGATATGGAATGCTTCTATCAGTTCTCTGGCTTTTGTCACACTACTCTTTGCCAAAATCCGCACATCAGAAAAGCACGGTTCACAAGTGCGCGACGGGCAGGTTCTGATGTGCATGGGTACATGGGGGCCATCTTTATTTCGTTCTACACTTCTTTGGTGTTCTCTGATCCGCTCATTGACACATCGCCCGGTTTGTCCGATGTAGGAACTGCCGCAGGAGAGGGGAACTTCGTACACAACCCCTACCGCACATTTCGTGAACGGTCGCCCATGCCTGGTACCGCAGCCCCTTTCTTTTACTTTTTCTTTTCTTTTGGATAGTCGAGAGCAAAGGCTTCCGAGCTTTTGGGGGGCGGTAAAAACGAGTGGCACCCCATGCCTACTAGCAACCTTCTTCAGGTTGTGGGCCAACTTGTGCACATACGGCACAGCCACCGGTCTCACCTGTTCTCGAGGGACCTCCTCCCCTACTCCTACTACCTTCTTCTTCAACTTCCGTAGAAGGCTTTCGGCAACCTGTGTCACGACCGAACCAGGGAACCCGGCTGAAGTTCCCCGCTCCTGCGGCAGTTCCTACATCGGACAAACCAGGCGATGTGTCAATGAGCGGATCAGAGAACACGAAAGAAATGTAGAACAAAATAAAGATGGCCCCCATTTACCCATGCACATCAGAACCTGCCCGTCGCGCACTTGTGAACCGTGCTTTTCTGATGTGCGGATTTTGGCAAAGAGTAGTGTGACAAAAGCCAGAGAACTGACAGAAGCATTCCATATCGAAAAGAGGGGCAACTTGTGCGTCAGCGAAACGCCGATGAACATGTACAAGGCTGAAAAAGCGTTTTTTGATCGCTGCTCATCCTCACAAAGCTGAATGTCTTCCTTGCGCATGCGCCGACAGTGACATATATGTACGTGACTTCTCCACATTAAATAAGTTGTGAGTGGCGCTCTGTCTCGTCTTTCCTTCTTCTCCTGTGTGTGTGTGTGCGTATGGTGTGGCGCCTTTGAATTTTCTTATGCCTGCCTTTCATCTCTCGGCGGCACCACTCTTTCTTTTGCCTGCCTTTCACCGTCTTTCGGTGACAGCTCTCTCTCTTGAGCTTGCCTTTACTGTCCTTTCGGCGGCAGAACTGTTTCTCTTGTTTGGCTATCACCTTGTAGTGATAGCTCACATTCCTGAACCGGCGGTTCCTTTTCTTCCGGTTGCATCTTTCTATCGTGAGCTTTCCTTTAATTTTCGCCTCTGGAAGCACATTCTGCTTCCGTCGCCTAAGTTTCTTCTTTCTGACAACATCACTTTGATTGTCAGCCAATTCACCTGCGCTACCTGGCTCACGTCTATCTATGGCGCCTTTAATAGCCTCCTCCAAACTGCGTTCTTCCTTGTCAGCCTCTACGAGTGCACATTCGTCCTCATCTTTCTCGGAAGGAATGACGTCTACCGCCCCTATGTCGTCTGGAACGTTCTGTTCTCCACTGTCGTCCAGCACCTTAGTTTCTTCAGGCGCAGACGAACCAGTGTTTTTCACTGATATTACTGCCGACACGCAGCTCTCGTCATGCCCCTGACGCGTTTCAGCCAATTTCGGATGAGGGTCCGCTCTGTACTCAGTTGCGGTGTTCCCGCTACAGCAGCTGCTTTCTGGAATGTCGCAAATCTCAGAGCAGTGCGAAAGCACGAGGCTCGTTTCGCATCGCTCGCCAGAGACACCAACGCACAACTCAGCGTCCGCAAACTCTACATGCAGCCGCTTCCGTTGATCGTAAGTGTCGGGTTTCTGCATTTCTGCCGAACGCGCTGCACCACACGGTGTGCCGTCCTCGTTTACTTCGCTTGCGTCGGCGCAGGGGTTTTCATTAACGTCCAGACGGACGTCCTCTCTGCCCTGTTCAGCAACTTCTCCTGCTTTCGACACACTAGGAGATCCGCTTTCCGGTAACTCCACCACAATTTCAATCGGCGAGACCTCTGTAAGTGCATCGTCCGATGCTGTGACTACCTTATCCGATGGTATAGAGGCTTTCTCAGTTGGCGAATGCGGGCAATTCCCACTGTTACAGCAGCAGTTACATCTGCCACGTACGGACTACGTTCATCTGTGCAGCACTGGCAGCTCTGCTCTACAGCTACGCACTCTACCTCTGTGTCACGATCTTCCGACCCTTCAGCATTTTCGAACCACTCTAAAATGTCGGCTTTAAACTGGTAGGGAAAATCGTAAAACAATGGGGTGCTATTCTCTCCCAGGTACCTTTGGCGAAGGTCCAGCGGTGACACGTTATATCTCGCTAGTAAGAAGCTTTTCAGCTCATCGTAGTCCGCCAAGCCGTCGTCCAACAGGCGCTTGACAACGTCGTACGCTTCGCTGGAAAGCAGGGCTACCAACTTCTGTGCCCAACCATTCCGCTCAACGCCTTTCTCTCGCAGACGCGCTCGAACTCCGCCAAATATTTCGCCATATCTTCGGCGATCACGAAGCGCTGCGGCCTGTCTCTCAGCTACTGACCGTTGGTCTCATGCAGAGCGGACAATGTTCTATATCTCTCATATCCGATCTCATGCTCTTCAAGCTCCAGGTCCATCAGTTTCTTAGCGCGAGCATGCCGTTTTATCTGAAGCTGCCTCCGTTTTTCTTCCTGTTCGCGCTCAAGCTGTTTCTGTTTTCTGCCTCCTCGCGCTCAAGCCGCTTCTGTTTTTTGTGCCTCTTCGCGCTCAAGCCGCTTCTGTTTTTCTGCCTCTTCGCACTGACGGCGTAGTTTGTTCTCATCCCAGGCCTCATTAGCTTCCTTAGACGTTACTTCCTCTGCCCGCATGATCTCAAGAATAGCATGATTTCGTTTTGCAGGGCCCAAATCAATGCCCAACTCTTCACAAATTTCGATGAGTTCCTTCACTTTGAAGTTCTCCATCGCGCACAATAGCCTCTTGTAGTTTGCCCTTTTCTTACAATTCCCTTGCCGTTCACTACTATAGCACTACTAGTATGACACGCGCAATTAATTCTTTCCAACAACGCCTCGTTTAATCCCTCTGCACCAGCTTTCGTTTCAAAGCACTCCGACTTGGCTCGAAACAGCAAAGCTCTCTACAGTGCTACACCCAGCCCTACTCTAAACTACAATCACGTGTGCTAGAGCAGTCTGGCGAATTGAGGGGAAAACATCAGGCACTCACCGCGCCGAGGTAGCTGACGCCGGTCGATCCCGCAGCTGCCATCCACTGTTGCGATTTTGGCATCCGCACCGCTGCCACCACTGTTGGGACTGGGGCATCCCACCCCTGCCACCACTATTGGGACTGGGAGTCCGAGCCAGGAAACGGTCGAGGCGACGGTGAGTCAAATGACTTTTATGTACAGTATGTACAAGGGCTTTTACATGATACAAGGGTCAAGAGCACCACGGGCTAGCACAAAGAAGAAGGCCGGCCCCGGCGGCGAGCGTAGCTCAGGCGTGATGGCTCTTCTGCTGGCCGTCTGCTGCTCGGGCTCAGCGCAGCTCCGTTTTTAAAGCCGCCGGTGTCGGTTGCGGCAGCCAGCAGTTCAAATCCTCCAATCAGGTCACGGCACTGGCCACCGTTCAAATTAGACCAATGGTCGAGAGGCGACGGCCGACGAAGCGTCGGAAGAGTTCGCACCGACGGTGAGGAGGGAAGCAGGAAGGGTCCGCGTCGGCGCCAGCGAGGCGGGATGATTCACGCCGCACGCCGCGACATGTCCGAGAGAGTCTGGGCCTGCTTTGAGCGTCGGCGAGCGCGCAGCGCTGGTTTCCAGCGAGGCCAGCCAGCGAAATGTGGGCGCCGGCACTACAAGGCACTGCCATTTTTTCGTCGCTGTGGAAAGCTTGTAAGCTAATCAGATTAGTTACTTGGACAACGACACATAAATGAGTTGTCCACTGTCTGGATTAGAACTAATAGTCTAGGAGTACTTTATTTTCAATGCTACACGCGTTTCGGTGTCATGTCTTTCTGGCTCCCCAAAGAATAACACTACGCACTGGAGTCTCGTTTTCGGTCTCGACTGTTTGTATACAGGTTTCAAAAAAATTGATTGGGAAACGTATAACTTTTCTGTTATTCATGATGGAAAGAACATGCGATTATTTCGCATAGCTGTGGCTATAAAAGAGAACAGAAAATGCAAAACTGAAACTGCAGATTGAGAAAATAGCAGGCCACAAAATGTAAGCACTGGAGTGCTGATACCACTTTCCTGTTTACTCTTTGCGGTAATAATAACGGACCCTTTCGACCCAGAGGAATTTCAAACCGACGAAACATAGCGGCTTCGCAACGCAACATGCTATTATTTGGTATAGCTGTGGCTATAAAAGAGAACAGAATACGTAAAACTTAAACTGCAGATTGAGAAAATAGCAGGCCAGAAAACGTAAATATGAGAGAGGTGATACCACTGGCCTGTTTTCTGTTTCCGATAATAATAACGGACTCTTTCAACCCAAAGGAATTTTGAACCTGCGAAGCGCAACGGCTTCCAGGTAACCTTAATGAACCATAGGGACTTCGAGGATGGAATTGAGGCCTCAAGAAAAAAAGCGAGTGGGGTTCGGCTCTCTCTCTCTGAAACAAAGCCGCAAATCCTACATCAAAGGTTTCAGAGAAGCAAGTTCAGTTGGTAGTTATCGAAACTAGGTCTTCACACCTTGCATACCCTGGCTGTGGCTGACAACTCTCTCACCGACCTTCAACTATGCGCTATTCGCTGCCACTCACGTCAATAAACTCTGCATTTATCACCGATTTTTTCTAAACTATATCCACCATTCCTTTGCATCTCCCAGTTCTCTGAAACTAAGGCTCAACTACAGCACTCGTTTTTCTCTTTAACCGTCGCCATTCGCTTCACTTATTATCCTTGTCGTTTCATACAAAGTCACTTCTTTGCATCCTCGCCGATCAACTAGCTGGCGGTCAGGTTGGTCCACAAGATGTGCTTTTCAAGTAATGTAGCTTTTTTTTTCTGCCCAGTGTGGAATGGTAAATTTAATGCAAATTTCCCCTTAGGGGTGTTCACATTGCCTTTTTTTCGGTTTGCAGCAGGGCCGAGTTTCCTGCCGGTAAACTACACGGTCACAGCCAGCCCTTCCGAGAAGGTAGCTCTGCGAGTGGAGGAGGTACCTGGTGTTACCGAACGGTTTCGAGTGACGTCATGGGCCAGGGTGGACGCAACGGGATACGCTACTGAGAAGCTCTCAACAAATGGACCCGACTTCAGCTGGCGGAGAACCGCGGTGGGCATCCAGCACAACGGAGTATACGTGGCAAATGGCCTGAAACTTTGGACACCAGGAAAGAACAGGGCTATCATCCGGCTGATTGTACGCAGTAAGTGAGACTTGACCATCAGATTGTTCAGACGTAGTGGCAGGTGGGGCTAATTGCTTCAGCTGCTAGGGAAGAAAAATATTTCGCTGTGGAGGTTTGTGTTCTTGAGTTCTATGCAGGAATTTATATCATTCTCAATAAAGAGAGAGCTCGGCGCTGGTTTAAACTTTTTTTTCTTCACTTTCCGGAAACTGCAAACTTTGAAGTCTGCCAACAAGGAATGTCCCGCCTTTTTTTACTCAGTGGTTTGTAAGAGGATAGCTTCTAATAGCGAAGTTAAAATTTTATACATCTGATGGCCTTGAAGCTTCGGAAGAGAGGTAACCTTGTTTATTTTAATAATTAGTTCTTTATCAGTCATCAAAGAATGAAACACTATATGTTATTCGTACGATGTTATCTGAATTTTGTATTCTGCGCTACCAAGTAGCAGTATTTAAATTCAAGTGAAAGTTGACCATTCGCTAGCGAATGTTGAACTTCTCCCAAGAGGATTCGTGCTTTTCCCTGCATCAAAATGTGTGGTGTATATGTGTGAGCTCTCATCACTGCTTTTGCTTTGTGGACGAGAGGAGCACAGCAAACACATACCTCAGCCCCCCCCCCCCCCCCCCCATCCTATTCCCGTCAAACGTGAGATTTACTGAGAAACGAATCACAGTAAGGCGATCCTTCGCTGCTGTTGCGTGGCTCTACGTCACTATCTCCTATCACCGAACCCTCCTGCGTTTACGGTATACAGAGCAGTGCTAAGACCTTTGGCTGCGTACAGAAGGTTGTAACGTAGATTCTTAGTGCCCGCAAAAAAATGAACTGTTCAGAATAAATCCAGTCCAATGGCATGTCAGTGTTTAATTCTTTGTGCTCAATGCCAATTTGCTTGATTCTTTGGCTGCAATTGACTTTTACTTAGCATAGAAAATATTAACGTCGTCGAGGTAAAGAAGTGCCTCGCGAAGACTTCCTTTCTCCGTCACATATACAGGCTTTTCCGGTTTTTATTTTGAAGTTCTGAGAAAAAGAAAAAAATGACAGTAAGAGGCAGGAATATACGACTAGTGCAGAATTGTAGGCGATTGTCTTGACTAGGTCAGTATATTTCATATAAGTTCTTCGTCTGCAAGTAAGTATATATTGCCAAAATTTGGATAGGCAATTACTATGTAAAACGTTTCCCATAAAAATTGCAGAACGTGCTCAGAAATTGTTGGTTGTTTTCTTCAAAGTAGTTTTCTTTGGGATCCTTTTTAGCAAAAAGAAAAGTGTGCGAGATTTTAAAAATTGTCAAATGCCTTAGTGATCTCGAGTCACGGTGCTGGTGCCCTCAAACTTTTGAGGAGTTAAGAAAGTCGGTGGCGCTATGACGCTGTGAAACAACCAACCAGCAGTCATATATATGGTTCTTCGGTAAGAGCCGGGCGCCTTCATTTCCAGGAACAACAGCGCTGTAGCATAGGCGGGAACACACTGGGCAGCAATAAATTATTTGTGCTATGGGGATACTGGAGATGCAGCTGTTAGACTCCTGGTGCAGCGTCAGGAATCTGACGGGGCGAATTTGCAGTGCTTGTCGCTTATCGACGCTGTGACTGGTGTCTCATTTCTTTCTTACTTTGTGTAACGTAGTTTCCTTACTCCTAACGCGAATGAGGGTGCTCACATCGTGAAGCATGAGGTTGTGCTCACGTGAATATTTGTTTTAAAAAAATCTTGCAGGCTCCTGTGAGCTCTCGAATAATGACGCCAATAAGGTTTCCTGAAAGTCTATAATTCAATTGCGCATCTTTAACCATTCTATCCTGATTTGATGCTGCAAATTTTGAGGTAATTTTAGCCAAAAAAATGTAAGCATTTTCTGTTTCCTAAGCTGAAAATCAGGCGTGTTTAAAAAACTATGCATACTTCGTCAAGGCCATTTCCAATAGCCTTCACCATTCGTACGTTCCTGGAGGGCGCAGCCGGTTGTTCAGTGCTCGCACTATTTCGCTGAAACACTGAGTACGCTCTGCGTAGGAGTTGGTGCTACTGAACAGCAAGAATAATATGAGGTCATACTGGTATGATGCTGCTGTCTTTGGAGGTCGCGAGCTGACATGATATTACAGTCAGAGGCCACATCTCGCGCGCACCTAAGAAACGCGTGGCACCATAGTTGAAGTTTCCACAGCCAGCACTACGAATAAAGACCGGATATGTAGCTTTGAAAAAATCAAAGGTGCAGTGAGCGTATCACTTCTCAGTGGACAGCTCAATGGCGCCGTGAAGGAAGGCAGGAAGGATGTAATGAAAGGACGAGGAGAAAAGGTGTAGTCGAAGGCTCCAGATAAACTTCGACCACCGGGGCTCTTTAACATGCAGTGACATTCCATAGCACATGCACGTCTCCTATTCGCCTGAATGCAAATGCAGCCTCCGCAACCGGGATACAACCCGTGTCTAAGGCTGAGCAGCCGAGTGACCTTGAGAGGGACGGTATATGAGGAGAGGGAAGGGAAACAAAGGAGGTAAGGCGGGGCATAGACAGGAGGCACCGCAGCCAAAGCTACGGGGTAGGGAGTACACGACCAAGGAAAGGACCATGCGCCATCATCGTAGCTCTTCTAAGCATGGGGCTTGCGCTCACTTGGAATCACCCGACCACCGCGTGAACGCACCCCTGTCCTAGCCATCTATCGCCATCATTGGCTAGAAGACTAGGTTCGAAGGCGTCATCACTTTTTCAAACGCTGCTGACAACGTTTACGTTTACAGTGAAGGTGACAGTGATAGTGACAAAGTGTACGCTTGGAATTGCTCAATTCGAATTTTGTGCAAGAAGTGTAAACCATCCCAATGGGCACTGAAACTCCCTTGGACGTCTTGGGGACGTCCATTGGAGTCTCGGCGGCCATTGCGATGTAAGGTTTAATTGACGAAAGCCCTGAGCGACATCGACTTACGCCAGAACATGACGATAAATAGAAGCTCCTCGGCGGGATACACTAAAGTAGATAAAGAAACATTGCGACAAATGTTAGTAGAAGTCGGGTATTAAACAGAAAGAGAATGTAGAATCCTTTTTAGTAGGTTCTTTGGGGTTTACTGTCTCGAAGGAAGTCAGATTTTAAGGAACGCCATAGAGGAGGGCTCCGGATAATTTCTACGACCTGGGGCTCTTTAACGTGCACTGATATCGCACAGTACAGGGCCTTCAAGCATTTCAACTCAATCCAATTGTGACGGCCGCGACCGGGATTTGGCCCAAATACTTCAGGTCAGCAGCCCAGCATAATGACCAAAAAGTCATCGCAGTGGTTGTAGGGTCCTTGTATCCCATCGTTTTCTATGCTTAGAAGCATGAGCCGAATTATAATTTTATGCGTCCTTCTTAACTAATTCAATAAACCAGAGTTTTAGTGTGGGAGCTCTTATGCGCTCAGCATTAACGACGAAGAATCTTGTCATCTTCTCATCTTGTGCCGCTGCCTAGCAACAGCGAAAAAAATAAATAAAGTTAATATCCACGACTTGCACTCGCAGCCGCGGCGGGCGCGCAGGTCAGCTTTGCAGGGCGCTGCGCTAGAGCACTAGGTTATCGAGTTTTTTTTCAACATGGCATTTATTACAAAGATGTGATGTTTTCTGCCCATTACCTATGTACAAGCATAATGAAAACAGTGGCAAACCAACAAGCCTAGGCAACCAAGCAGGAGAAAAGGTTTAATGCGGAGCACATATGATATCAATCATAAAACAACACATATAAACAACGAAGAACTGGAAAAAAGGAAATGAAGAGAGAGTGCCACTCCTGTTCGAACTCGGTCTGGGCTACATTTCTTTCAGAATTATGATCATTTTACTGAAATGGTGTTCTGGTATTTTGCAGAAACAACTGATTCAAAGTGTCCATCATGCGTGTTTTCCGGAGGCTACGTAAAGCAATTAAAAATAAATATGTAAGGGTTTACCAGCAAATGGGAGTGCAGTGAGATATCGTAGAGACTGCCGCGTCAAACTAATTCTTTTTTTTCTGTGTCCGTTGCATGATATCCCAGATAAGTACTGTGTCTAAATAATTGACGAAACAATGACCAATCGTATGAGGAGCGCCACAAAGGTACAATATACCATGGACACCAAAGTACCCGTTTTTTCTAGCGAAATTTTGACCGGTAATGTGTCAGTGTTTAGCTTGTAGAAAATCTTTTTTTGTACATGGCGAGAGGGGCATTTTACGTACTCTTGAGTCCATCATGTCCCGATAAACCAACATACGCAGAGAGATACATAGGCCGAGGGAAGATCACCACGCAGAACAAATCCTTGAATAAGCGCTTCCTCGAAGCTGAAAAAAAGTAACTCCGGGGAAAAACGAACAGATTAAAAAAAAACAGCAAAATACACCTGATGCTTCAATACCGACAAGTATGCACGTTTACGAACATTAGAAGACTCAATTAAGCTCTGTAAACCAATAAATTGACTTGCAAGAATGCATGCAAAATTGCATGTGTAGTATTCTGAAACAATCTGTAGGACAGGTGGAGTAAACGAAGGCCGCCGGAGCTTATAGGCCGGAATATATTATCACACCTCATTGATTCAAAAAACCAATCCTACACAAAATTTCCGCCGGATTTTCTCTTTTAGAATCTCGCCGCAGCGGTACACGCATCGTGGTACAAGCATAGAAAGTTGTTCGGAGTTCGAGCCAGCTATGAAAGCTCACATCCTAACGAACTATAAATTGTTATAGGTTGGGGGCGTAGAGATGTGTAGATGAGTCATGCAGTGCATGACTCATTACGCTGAAGATCCAGTGACGGGTTCTAAAACTGGATAGGTAGCATTGCTGGCTATTTCCAGTGAAGATGCCGGACACCAGTTTCGTTCAGTCTTCGGTGTTGTAGCTGCATGCGCCACTATTTTGTTTTTCAACCATAGTGTTAACACTCGTAAATGTGTGAAGAACGTGCAGGTAGCAGCAAAAGGTAGGCACAGAAAGATTTCGCAATCGACCAAACTCTCTCACTTGCAGCCTGTCCTCACGGAAGATTTGGCTCTTCGTGCAACTACTACTGCCCTTTCTGCCAAAATGGAGGTATATGTCACGACATCACAGGCCAGTGCATCTGTCCGCCAGGGTTCAGGGGAGAGCTCTGCGAGTACCGTGAGTACAATGCTTACGCAAAAAAAAAACCCCGCGGAGTGTAATCACTTTGTGCATTTTTGTCGTCCTGTGTGTTTATTACCATTCATATCAGAACTGTAATAAGTGGCATTAACACATTCCAGGCGTATATGAAAAGGTGCTTCAGTAGAACCTGTCGGGGCAGTTGGTTCATGAAAGGTGCGAAAAACTGTGAGAACAAGGCACAGAAGGTGTTTGTGTGCATTTTTGCCTCTACGACATCTATGTCTCGTTCGCGCAGCCTTCTGCTCGCGTATATTCCTCCTCCTCGCACAGTAACGGCCCCCTGAATGGTTACCATAGAAAAACATGCACCAGTTATGCCGACTGCTATTACTTCTACTACTGCTACTGCTACTCCTACTGCTACTGATGCTGCTGCTACTAACTACTACTGCTTCTACTACTACTGCTGTTACTACTACTACTGCTACTACTACTTCTACTACTACTAGTACCACCACTACTACTACTAAAACTACTGCTACTACTACTACCACTACTACTGCAGCCACTACAACTACTAGTACCACCACTACTACTACTAAAACTACTGCTACTACTACTACCACTACTACTGCAGCCACTACTACAACTACTACTAGTACTACCTCTACTACTATTGCTACTGCACCTACTGCTACTGATACTACTGCAACTACTACTGCTACTGCACCTACTGCTACTGATACTACTACTACTACTACTACTACTACTACTACTACTACTACTACTACTACTACAACTACTACTAAAGGCGCGGAACCTTGGAGAGGGTGCTTAATAGCTGTCGTAAAAATTTTGATTAGTAATAAGTTAATTTTTTTCTGCTACTGCTTACGAGGTGTTGTGGTTCAAATCTAAGTGCCACTATAAGAAATGCTTGTCATAAAAGTTCCTTTGCCAGGCTCCAGTGAAAATCGATCTTTACTGTGGTTTGCTGTTTCTGCAAACACGGCCACATACAAACGCCTGCAGCGACGTGGCGTTGTAAACGACGTCGCTCGTGAACACCGATGCTACGGTGTAAAATCTGCATGCCGCATGACGGTGTAAACAGGCTCTCTTACACTCTAAAAGATCTTTGCCGCAGCCTCTTGCGTGCACCTGTTTATTTCGCTTATTCCTTGAACAACTCTCTACTGAGTGAGGATTGTCCACCACAGCTGATGTTTCTTGTGATCTCTCTGTAAATTATTTCGCATATAGTTTTGCTGACAGTCGATATAGAAACATTACCTTGTTTTATTTTGCATACTAGCGTGCGGGGACGACTACTTCGGCCGACACTGCCAGCGCAGATGCTCAGAGACCAATCCTGACCGAAACGTGAAGTCTTGCCGGGGAATACTGATGTGCCTGCCGGATCCTTACGGGTGCTCCTGTGGAACCGGCTTTCATGGACCGTTTTGTAACGAAAGTAAGTCATTGAGCACATTCGGCGGATTTATATAAATTACCTTTACAGCGAAAGCATTTCATGCCTCATGAGTGGATGTACAGAATCTCTCTACAGAGCGTGTCGGCAGAGCGTGTTATCAAAGCGTGTCCGCGCGAAAATGACTGTTTGAAAAAGAAATTTCAGGGCATTGTCGTTCGTAACCAGGTGCTCTGAGTGCTGGCAGGCCCGAAATGCATACGTCAGGTAGGATTTTTGGTTAAAGCATGTTTGAGGGGCACGGACTGAACGTGTGGTGGTGTGTATGATGGCAAAGTGTGCTGGGCGGTGTGTACTGATGTTAGACAACGATGACTTGCAAAAAATTGCAGGCGTTCAAACGCCAATGCTTTCGCAATTCTCCAATGCAGGAGACTTGAGTGTTCTACAATTTTCTTGGAAGCTAACTTTCGCATTCAGTATTTCTGAGGAGAAGTGGAGTTGCATTTTGCGGTACGGCACTGTCACTAGCCCTATGTTTTTCAGCGAATGTGCAGTCACCGCACATAACTAAAGAGCACGACTAAAATGATATTCAAAAAACTGCAGTCACCCGCTACAGACGATTATAAAGTTATTATCTTGCTCTTATTCTGCCCTATAATTTTGAAAATGAGTAGATAATTGGTGGTTTCAGTAGATTTTCGTGTTGCAGCTATCAGCAAAAGTGTGGAGAGTATCGAGTGCGGCGACTTGCTCTATTCAAACTTTGCTGTACTGGCAGGTGTGTCAGGTAACCTGTGGAAATGGTAGGTTTCCTAACAGCACAGAGCGCTCTGCACAAGTTGGTTTTCTTATAATAAACTTAATGTATTGTGCTTGTTTTTCTCTGAGGTTTTCACTATACAATGTACTCTTAACTTCCTTTTCAGTCGTTTTTAAGACGTCTTCAGACGGGTAGACCGCAAAATTAAAACTGCCACTACGCTCACTGTAGTGCTGGTGCCGGCAGCGTTCCTTCTGGCATAAAATACTGACAGACAGCAGACACCTAAACCGTCAAAATAGTCATAAATAAAGAAAACATTCATCGAACCCAAGGAAAGCATAGAGGGATGTGTTTGTTTTTCTAACCCGTGGAGTTGATGAATGGAAAATAAGAGTTGGATTACTTTGTTCTAAAAGACAATTGATTAGAAAGCAGAAGCAAAAAACACCGATGAGATACATTCCACGACCACTGATTTTCACGTACGGTGCTCCAGGAGCTCAGTTACGGACACGGCTGTCCGGTCTTCCTCTTTAGGGCGCATTTTTCAAGCGTGAAACCTAACCTTCAGCATGTTCACCGACGCCTCCCATGGCTATAGCAGCGAACGTACTACATCCTGTATTGCTGCAAGTGCCATGTCCATATCATACGTCCATATCAGTTTTTTTGAATTTGGAAAAAATGTTTACCCGCGGTGCTGTGGCTAAACAAATTTTGGCTACAACGCGCCAAAATATGTGGGCTTCCGAAAAGCTTACAGGCAAAGCAACTTCTCCAGTTCAGGCAACTCCTCGAAATAGCCAGAATTTGTTTGGACACAGTGCCGAGGGTAAGAGCATTTTTGAAATTTTGAAAAGAGATATGGATGTTAATTATGATGGGGTACAGCCTCTCAATAGTTAAGGAGCCTAACAGTAATAGTTAAAAAGTTAACCATTCAATTTTAGTTAACCGGCAGTGCTACTTAGCACTTCTTACCTGTATACTGATGTAGTACGCAGCTGAAAACGCTGTACCGAAAAAAGCGCTATTCTAACTGAACAAGCCTATTTTTAAAAATTTTGTTAAGTTTTATGTGAAACGTCCGGTATATGTTTCGCGGAACATAAGCTAAGTGCAAAACAGTGCTTCAAGAATGGAATATTCAAAATGTGACTATGAGTGCGTGTGGCTTTCTAATAAAATATGGAAACTACCAATTTCTCATGACGTCTCATGTTTCCTTGTTTCATCTTTTTTGCGTAGAGTAAATTCGGGTCCTTCAAGTGGTGCGGGGGGGGAGGAGGAGGTTCAAGCTAGCCCTAGTTTTGTTTTGCAAGTATCTACTGTTGTAAAGCTACTTTTATTGTTTGCGTGGGGCATTAACTAGCCACTCAGTTTTCTGTGCTCCAGCCGTGATGTCTCAGTGGTTACGTTTATGCTTAACTGCTGGCCCGAAAGACACAGGTGCGATCCCGGCTGCGGCGGTCGCATTTAGACGGTGACAAATTGCTAGAGGCGCCGGTATACTGTGCGATGTCAGAACGTGTTAAAGAATTTCAGGTGTTCAAAATTGCCTAGAGCCCTTGATAACCTCCCTAGTACCCTGAATTGCTCTGGAACATCATACGCAATAAAATCAAATGAAACCAAAATTGTCACTGGGAAAATATTTGCATAAGTCGAAGCTTGAAGTCGCAGTTGAAATTCGGATAATATTTGCTTGAAGTTTCTACTTTCATTGTGTTTGGCTTGCGGTTGTCTTATTATCGGAGACTGGTGGCCTTTCTAAACTTCCAGATATTTGTTTCATTCAATTAACCTTGCGCCCTCCTTTCTAGTAATATCTCATCTATACGAAGGCTAAAAAAACACGGCTACATGTGCTCATTGCTGTTTCTTTTACGTCTAAATGCATATTGTGCCTTCACTTAACCCTTAATCTGCCACTCCCGAGATAACTCGGGCTACCACATATGCACACCCCCTGCCCGTCCCGAGTTAACTCGTTTTGGCTTTTTAACTCACCCCCTGCCGCTCCCGATAATACTTGTGCAAAAAAAAGCTAAGCAAACATGTAGCGCCATCTATGGAGAGACTCCGTAAATTCATAGATTTTGTAGGATAAATTTTAAACAACAGATGGCGCGCATATTTTCACGTCCGATCACTTCGTTTTGGTCTGCGCACAGCAGCCATGAGGCTATGTGCCACACCCGTCCGCGCTTTGACGGACGAAGAAATTCAAAATTGCTTGTGAATTCGGAGTCGAATGATAATGAGAACGAGGAAGGAGCCGACCTAAGTGCCTTGTCGAGTGATGACAGCGATGAAGTCCCCCTGCCACCGAAAAATCCGCGTAAAAGGAGGAAATTCGACAGGCCAGATTGGTGCTGGAAGATTTGATTCATTACAACTAATATCTATAAGATTATCCTGAATAAACATATCTACATGTGCTGCAGAGCATTTTAGTACGTTACTAGCAAAAAATTTCCAGGAAACTAACATGCAAAAAAACCCGGCAGGGGGTGTGCAGATGTGAGTAAAAAACCTGGCACTGAAAGGGTTAACGGTCCTTCCCGCAATCATTCTTGCCGCAGCGTGCCCAGCCCACGACTACGGTGCGGACTGCAAGCAGAGTCGTGTGTGCTTCTGCAAGACTGAGGAGTTCTGCAACATTCACACGGGAACCTGTGCCAAGGATAAGGGAGAATGTCGTCAAGGGTGGAAAAACTCTCCGTTCTGCGATACAAGTAAGGCTAACTGTTTACACTCGCCGTTCGTTTTCCAAGGTTCCCAGATAACCAGGTTTGCTTCGGACATGGACAGCTCTGTTCATGTAGCATGCACAAGTTTCTGGAGGTTGAAATATTGCAGCATTTCTCATCGCCTTTCAGTTTCCAAAGGGCCGGAAATTTCTCCAGGACTCACGTTTGCGCATAAGTTTACTGTTGGTCAAGAAACAATCTCGTGAAAAAAAAAAACCTGGTAAGGTGAACAAGTCTTTAGAGATTCAAAAACCAAACTTGGGTAAGCAACACTGTGAATAAGTCAGCAAGCATACAGAGTTCGACGAAGAACGCTGAAGTTGAAAATTCAGCAATTTCCATCTTGCCGCCTAAATCTTTCCTTCTTGAATGGAATGCATTGTTTAATGTGCCTGTCGATGTTTGTGTGCGTGTCAGAATCGAACATGGCAAAGAAAAAGTGTTCCCGCTGATCTTGAAACGCCTCGAATGGGAAAAAAACAGACTGTCTCCACTTTATCAGCCTACGTCCTACCCACGCGCAGCAAGAAATGCATGTTAAGATTCTTTATTCTCAGTTTGATTCGCGCTTAAAGGCAACCCCCCTTCTCTCCTTTTCTACAAAGATTAGGAACTCTTGACCAAACACCACTTCGGCACGAAAAGGAAATATTTTGAGAAAAAAGTTTCTGCACGAGATCACGTTGAAAACTAGCTCACCCTTAGCAACGTCAAGAAGGTATCAAGGGGGCTGCAATTGAATCTATAGAAAAGTTATATTCTTTGCTGCGATGGCTCTTTGGAGCTTATAGCTTCCAAGTGCTGACAGTGGAACTACAGCGTGGGTAACTGAATATAGGAAAGCATCTGTCTGATTCCTAGAAAACATTGATGAAAAAAGAAAACATTGATCTCCGCATTAAGATATCGAAATTCAGTGTTTTCATTTCTCGTCTTATAACGACAAGTACTTAAAAAGCAGACATCGGCGCGCATGAACTTCATGAAGAAGATAGTACTCTGCGAGCAGAAGTGATTGTGTATCACTAAGAATAAATTTTTTTAAAGGCGCGTACCTCTGTTCTCTCTAAAAGTATTGAAGTTTTACTATAATCAGAGACAAATTCATGATCACGCTGGGTGCATATTTATATAACCACATGGAATATTTATAGCTTGTGCTGACAACACATTTGAAGAGAAGCTGTAAATGTGTTTTTTTTTACATTCTAAGCTCGCAGTCGGTATATTCATTCGAGAACTCTCTCTTGAAAGCAGTAAGATTTGAGTTGTATTACGACAGTGGTAACAGACTGTGTTATAGCTATAATCTTGGCAGCCGACGCGTAGTTGTATAACTGGACGTAAAGGTTTTGCAAGATACAGGTGTCATAAAGTACTCCCGTGTAAATTAGGAAGAAATGAATTACACAGTGCAGAATATAACTTAGAACTATGTCCCTAATGTTCTCTACCGACTCCCAAGTCCCAATAAATCTGCCAACTCCCAGGTTGCAACAGATGCAGAACATGCCAACGGCTTTTCAGGTTACCCTTTGTTCAAGAATGGGCCTTTGGTGGAGAACATAACCGACAAAGATGCCTCGATAGTGTTCAACCACTGGAACTCTGCTGTCGATATAGGCAGTGGGAGCCCCAAAGAATACCGCGTCGAGTACAAGGTAAGCTCTTGAGTGCTCTGCGTTTTTCCGCACACGAATAAAATGCCGAAGTTGCACATTCACCAAACCGATTGACATCCATTTAAGAAGGGATTTGTTTGCTCTCCCTTCTGATTGCTCACATACTAAGGAATCATTTACGACAATTGATATATAAATCTACAAACTTTTTACCCTGTTAAGAATGTCTAGTGTTCACGTCTTTTAAATGAAAAGGATAAGCGGCACCCAGGAAAACCACAAAATGATCTCGGCGTTTTTTTTATCATAAAACATTTTTATGCTACTATTAACACTTTGATGCTTTAAGATAAGGCATTCAATTTTCTACTCGAAAAGTGTATACTCATTCAGCAATAAAAGTAAAGCAGAGAGAACGTTATGTAAAACACAAATAGAGCTCTGTGTGCTATGCAGTAGCAGTGTCGATCGCCGCTATCAAGTTGGCTGGAAAACTCAACTTTGGTTCACGGTACGCCCTGCTAACCGAAACCTCAGGTTTACAAGAAAAAGCAGGTGAACATTTTCGTCCCTCTGGGGACACGACTCAAACGAGCAGAGAAAGAAATGTCTCTGCGATTAGGGTTTACCGATGTCGCGTTTAAGCAGCAGAGCTATAATCTTCGCAGCACTCAACGACTGATTTTCCGTGCGCCGTCGCCGCTTGGATTCTGCCTCAGCTGCTCGTACTGAGAGGTGGTACCGGGGCCGCCGTGGACCCACCACCACAGCTAATCGGTCCAATAATAGAAGTGTATTCAGAAAGGCCAGTCCTACAAAGGAACAGAGTGAAACCAGCCATTTACAATATTGGACCGATTACCTGTGCTACTTGGGGTGTTTCTGCTTGAGCGGCATGTGTGGTGGCTGCGGCATACTTTCGCCCACGAGGAACATCTGGTTGCGCAGGGTCTAACTCCACATAAACTGCGCAGTGGTACGGTAGGCCAACCAGTGGAGACGCCAGAACTTTGCCATTTATCTACCCTGGGCTACTCAGGGGGATGGATAATGTGCGCCAGCTATGCGCGGAGCGCGCAGACGGTGCCATGCTCTTGATGATGCTCGCACCGTGGGCCACATGGTAGGGGTTACCGTTACCTTAACAAGAGACAACACTCGCCCCTGCAGTGATTCGCTAGTGGCTGCTGATGGAAAATTAAAAGCATCAACCTCACCACCTTCGAAAAGCTGTGTCTCCTGAGAAACAAGCTGTGTGACAAAATCCCACGCAGAAGGGAAATCCTTGGGGAAAATGTATCGTTGATTGTAGCGTACATATTGGTCAGTGCAGGCTCTCACATTGCACAGTTCTCAGCTTCGCTAGCACTTCCTGTCCGAGAAGGTGCCAGGGCTACCATTGAAGAGTCTCGACTATTTGCAACAGTGGTGACCAAGGTGTACTAGTCTGTACCGTTTTCGAGATCAGTGCGAAAGGAATGAGTTGGGTTTCCATACTAGTTAGCTGCCTTTGCCGGGCGACTACAGTGGACAAGCAGGACAAAAAGAGAACCTTATTTCGGAGGCCATTGATCTGCCGTCTCGTTTACCAGTTTTTTAGTTCCGCGGGTTCTCTATGCACAGGAAACGTCTGCATAGGACGTTTCTTAACGGAAGGTAGCGGAACAAAACTGCGTGAGTGTGCCTTCGTGAACGAAGTTGATTCCCAGAAAAAAGGTCTATGTCACATATTCCCGATAAAACTTGCTCTTTATTGCTTAAAATGAATTCTTGGCAAAATAGGTCGGAAATGAAACGTGGAACAGCAAAACGGTTTCTGCTACAACTTCCAAGGCACCCATCCGCGTTGTCCTCAAGCCCCTACGAAGCGGTACAAAATACGAGGTTCGCGTCTTGGTTATTGACAAGGATGGACGCCATAGAGAACACGATGCCAACACTACTCACTTCCAAACTGCCTGCGGGGGTAAGCTAAAGTGTGAATTGCTGAACTGCCATCATTTATTAATGAGGCTTTTGTTTTCAGCACCGGCCTTGCCTCCTCAAAATGTGAAGATCGACGACAGCTCCACAACTGCAATCGTGGTCAGGTGGACGGTAAGTGACCACATCGCGCAAGCATACCTGCTCAGATATGTATTTCTTTTAATGTCGCTAATGGAGTATCAATGCGACCTGGGGCCCCTTCTGCACGACAGGTGTGTGATTAACACTGAGCCCGCATTTCATAAAATTTTTGCAATAGAACTGCTAACTTCGACAGAACGACCTGGAGAAGAGAGCTGGCAAACAGAACGAGTGCTAGTTTTTTTCGTTGTCTATCTGTTGCGGGACGGTCTGTGAAAGTTAGCGCTTCCATTTCGAAATGCTATACAGAGTATCCCCAATCGCCGGTCAATGAAATCGTAAAGGTTGTTTTGCTTTTCTGAAATGGCCCGCCCACGTCGGAGGATAGGCTTAGGTTCCGTGCACATCCAAACAGAATGAAATACAGACAGAGATGGAATGCTCAGTCAGGTGTAATAGCATTGGTTAAATATCGAGTTGAAATTTATCAAAAGGTGGTTGAATCAAGATTTCGGCTTGTGAATGAGCGGCTGGTACTAATGAAAAATGATAACTTTCTTCAAATAACGTGCCTGCAAAAGGTGCGCAGAAGTAGCAGAGTTGAAACATTCCCCCTTATTACATGCTCTGGGAGGCGACCCAATTATAGCAGCAGTTCACTCAGGCATAAATTTTTGGTTGAGAGGTGACTGATTTTGATCTCGATCTATGAACTCCCTTACTCAACCCACTTAGTATTTACATTCTCAATCAACGTTTTTTTTTATTCTCCTCGTCGCCTTATTCCCGTGTAGTGTTCTGAAGAAAAAATGTAGTCTCTCTGATTGCCTCAAGTAGGTGAAAGCATTAAGTGCATTTCAGAAAGAGAGCAGGACATTCAGGGATGGCTCATATGCAGTAGCAGCCGCACTTGGATATTGACAGGGTCCTTTGGCTCCATGACATGCTGCTGCCTTCACGCGCTTCCCTTCTTCGAGCTAGGCAACACCCATGGTCTCCCTGGCTGCTTTGGTGGCTTGGGGAGTTTTGACCAATCCTTGTTTTGCTAATGGCTGCACATTACGTTTGTCATTCCGCGCTTATTTTGGAGCTTTACATGGTGCTGCCTTCAGTCGATTATATTTTTCGTGCGGGCACTGAGCGGAGCATTCCTCGCTTCCTAATACCTCATAGCGCTGGTCCGCTATGCTTCCGAATTAGGGCTTCTACACTCTCAAAGCCACACTCTCCCTTCAGTTTGCATCTATGTAAAGCTTCTCTTGGTGAAATAGGGAACCAATTAACTTTTCTCTTATTCGTCTTCTATCAACTTCCATGGGAGCAGCCCTACTCTTGCTGAGCAATCGGAAGGAAAGAAGTTTAGAATGAAACATGGCAAAGATAAATGTTTTGCTCGTCGGTGAACATTTCCTGACATTACGTTTGGATTTGGTGCTCGTTCGATAATGCAGAGGGACTTGCTGCGTTTGGGATTCTAGGGATGGTCTAATATTTGAATTTTCCAAGAGGGCTATTCCGTCAAAACTCGCGCCAACCCGTGCGTCTGCTTTCCCATCATTCTTTTCTTTTTTTTAACCTGACGCCAAACAATGATGCTGCGTTGATATAGCTCTTCGCCATTTGCTTGCGACCAGTGATACACAGACTATACCACCACACAATCAATCAAAATTTGGTAGTTGCCTTAATATAGTCTGTTATCTGTAACCCGTAAGTGGATTTAGTGTACATGATTTTGTCTAAAATTTTGTTCTGGCAACACTGCGATTTAGTTCCAGAACACTTCGCCTTTGAGAACCTCCGCGGTGGCTTAGTGGTTATGGCGGTCGGCTGCCAATCTGAAAGACAGGGAGAGTTTTCTGGTCAGTATCATTGTCTGCACCCACGTTTGTTTGCTAACGACAAAACCGTCCAATTAGGTATGGAAATAGGTTTTCGTCGTATATGCCGATTTAAATCGCTGAGAAAATACTTCCTGTATCGGTTGACATATGCACACACCTGCACACTCCTGCCCTTGTCTGTTGTTCTAGTAGGCAGCCTCGGTGGACGTTGAGGAACTTTTCAATACGCTCTGGAAAATACAGGAGCAACGTGGAAACCGGATCTTGCTGGCATGAACCCAGGACGAAGCTGTTTATGCCTTGCGAGGACTACCTTCAATCATCTGTTTGTAAAAGTGATCCCGTGAATAAAACAAGGCTCTCTGCATTTCAGTGCCTATGAATTAACGTTTGGGGTATTTTTGCCCCATTCATATGACATAATTTTCATGAATTTTTTGTATTGTTAACAGCGGATGAAGTGCACATTACTGGGGAAACACTCTTCTTACCCATATTAATTCATAATAATGGTATACACCAATCTCAAAGCTATGCTTTAAGTACATGAATTTCATGACAACTTACTGAACTGAACCATTAATTTCCAGCCGCCGTGGTGGCTTGGAGGTTATGGCGCTCGGGTGCTGACCAGAAGGACGTGGGTTCAATCCCTGCCGCGGCAGTCGAATTTTGATGCGAAATTTTAGAGGCTCGTGTACTCTGCGATGTCAGTGCACGTTCAAGAACCCCAGGTGGTCGAAATTTCCGGAGCCTTTCACTAAGGCGTCCGTCATTGCCTCAGTCGCATTGGGACGCTAAACGTCCATATACCAAATCATTTATTTCCAGCGGTTATGACCGATACTGGATCCTGATCTTTTCATTACGATGCTAAGGTAATATTTCTTTTGTGCGCGTTTTGCCAATGGTGATCACTTTTTTTCTTCCAGTCGGAGATTGTCTTAATGGGTTGTCGTTTCCTGTCGGCTTCATCTGTCCTGATTTTTGGCCCCATCCCAGCACTACTGAAAAGAGGGGTATGTATAAGCATTGAAGCCTATAATCGCTTTCTTTCAGAACCCAGGGAGGGAATTCTGGAACTGCTGGAGTGTGAACGTAGTGTTGGAAGTGGATGGCGTACCGAAGGAATTCAACCTTACTGAGCCCGGACCAATGGCCGATGACATGTACAGCGTTCCGGTGGTGCCGTACACCAAACTGAACATACGGTTGCGAATGAGGACGCCTGACAACAAGTACAGCGCGTGGACCAGGAGCATGACTGCGGTATCAGCTGAGAACGGTGGGAGTCTGTTTTATACTGCTTGTAAAAAACCTCGGCAGCTTTTCAAGTTCTCGAATTGGGCTTAAATACTAGTCTGGCTACCTCAATCATTTCTATTGTTCGGATTATTACGCTGCATCCACACTGTAAGACGACATTACAAGGGGGAAATGGGGACGTAGCAATGGCAATCACAATCGCAAGCCAAAAGTAATAATAAATAAGAAGGTACACAACAGAAACAAATCTTAAGAACTAGAATCCAGTTCTCCTCGACAATAAGATAGCACAGAATAATGAAATTTTTATTTCCTGCGCGGTTTGTTAAGGTAGGCAATTAGAAATATGATCGATTGCACTGAAGATAATTTCCCTATCTCTCTTTAAAGGGACCCTGAAATGATTTTGATAGACGTATTCTAGTTCAACAGATCCGTAGAGGTGGTCTTTGTAGGTATTGGAGTCGAAACGGAAAGCTCTGCGTGGAACGTATAGTTTAGAAATGCGTTTTTTTAATCGCTGCTCACAGTAGCTCACAGCCGATTAGGGCGACACACCTCACCGCGCGTCCCCTGCCCCGTTGACGTCATTGGGCAGACGGGGTGGGCTTGAAGGCTGGCTCTTCTTCCCAATAATGTAATCGGGGTAGTGGACGTGCGATGGTGTGTGTCGCCCTAATCGGTTGCGAGCTGCTGCACGCGTTGATTTTTAAAAAGTATTTCTAAACTAAGGGTCTCCGCAGAGCTTTACAATTCGACTCTAATACCCACAATGACCACCTCTACAGATTTACGGATTTGTTGCCCTAGAATATGTCTGTCCAAATCATTTCGGGGTCTATTTGTTTATTACAAAACGAATTGATTAGCCTGATATACACTCTATAAAATATGAATACATTCCCTTTTTCTTTTCTTCCTTTCAATGACTGTTGGCTTCTTCGTGTATAGATACACAGGAGCCCCACATCTACTTACCTACTGGAATACAATAAATGAGTGATCAGTGAATCTAAATACGTGGCCATATGCATTATTAGACGAACATGTTTGAAAATATATGCTAGGACGGACGGCATTATAAATGCTGAAAACTTGGCCCACCTGTACGGCATCCACATGGAGCTTTTCTCTGGGAAGTCTTCGGCTTTGGTGTGGCAAGAAGTTCACATTGTCACACCCAACATCGCAGTAATTCAAATACTCGGCACGATGAAGAATGTCCTAAAGCGGGGTTCGCATCGACTACTGCGCCTCGACAGATTCTCCCAGGTCGTTGCAGGTGACCGGTTCTCCGCCCTCATTCTAGCACACGGGTCTTCATGCTTCGCAGGTGTCTTGTGCAGTTCACGGTTCTGTTTCTGAGGCGTGTTCGCGTGGTGTGAACGTTAGGCGGTGCATCTGGGGTTCTTTAGTATGTGACGTCGCGCGGGTTTCACATGGCCAAGCTGATCATGAAACCGGTACAGGCAGCGGTAAAAGCGGGTGCACGGCCGCCTTTCGGTCACGAGCAAACTTTGGATCGCTTTGAATTTAGGGTAGGTAGTGGCCTCTGATCCGGATAATAAGAGGGAAAAAACTAGAAGAATAAGAATGAGGTGGAGCGCATATGGCAGGTTCTCTCAGATCATGAATGGCAATTTGCCAATATCCCTCAAGAGAAAAGGATAGAACACTTGTATCTTACACGTACTCACCTATGGGGCAGAAACGTGTAGGCTAAAAAAGAGGGTTCAGCTTAAGTTAAGGACAACGCAGTGAGCTATGGAAAGAAAGTTTATAGATGTAACGTTAAGAGACAGGAAGCGGGCGGAGTGGGTGAGGGAACAAACGCGTGTTAATGATATCTTAATCGAAATAAAGGGAAAGAAATGGCCTGGACAGTGCATTTAATTCCAATGCAAGATAACCGCTGGTCCTTAAGAGTAACGGAGTGGATTCCAAGAGAAGGCAAACTTACCAGGGGGCGGCAGAAAGTTAGGTGGGCGGATGGCATTAAAAAGTTTGCGGAGATACGATGGCCAGAGGTGCCAAAGGACAGGGTTAATTGGAGAGATATGGAAGAGGCCTTTGCCCTGAAACGGGCATAATCATTCACATAATGATGAATTTAGCAGTCGCTCCCGGTACAAAAGTGCTTTGTCCACAGCAAAGGAAACGCATATCAGCAGAATACTGAATGCCACTCATGTTGTCCTCGGTAAGCCCATGAACATGAAATTGTTGCGGAAAACGTCGCGTCTTGCTCTAGTAAACCAGGGAATATAAGGAAGAAATAGCGAGGATGCCTTTTGTTCGTTGCAGAGAACAACTTTTCGCTTTTGACTCATATTTGATGCTGAGGAAGGCTGCACGTTGATAACAGCTTCCAGCTTTTGAAAGCAATCTGCTTGCCTCAGGCAGGAGTCCATCTTCTGGTATTAGAATAAAAATATGACGCCTGTTTACGTAATTAGGACAAATGCGGTTTATGTGCCCGAGCACTTCGGCTGTCATTTCGGTTCCGAAGATGGCATCCACTGTTCGCCTATGGGAGTTGTTGGTTTGGTTTGGTTTATGGGGTTTAACGTGCACTGATATCTCACAGTACACAGGCCTCTATGAAGCTATTGGGATAGCGATAATGATTTAAGGCTTATATATGCAGAATTGATCATTCTCTACTTCGCATTAATAGGTCCCTCAGAGTCCTCATACCACTGCTGGTGCAGTTGTGAAACCGTTAGTTAAGGGATGTGCTAGTGCCCCATGATAGC